>NC_082708.1:68093822-68405488 GCF_030144855.1 Hypanus sabinus | reverse complement strand
TCTCCATGTCATTCACCAGGCAATATAAAGCACTGAAGAAAGTTTAAAGTGAGTTGACCAGTAGTGACCATCATTAGGCACTCCTAGGATAATCAGGTCTTCCCAATACTATGTAAGATTGAGAATTCTGTTAGCTAAACTACCTTTCATCCTCCTTGCTCTCTCTCACCCTGCACAACTGCACCTAGCCCCCTGCAATCTCCTGCGAACAAGGCACAAATCCCCAACTTCTCCAGTCCTCCACCATAAGATTTTACCAGTTATTCTGAATGCCCAATCCCACGGACCCTCTAGATGTCTCAATTGCCCCGCATCATTTGTTCCAATCCTCAGTACCCTTCCCCAATCAACAGGCTCAAAATAGCAACTTTTCCAACCACAGCACAGTTCTAGTCATTCTTCAGCCACCCACACACAACAACCACAGCACAGACCCTAGTCATCCACCACCCCCCCCCCACCACTCCACAATCATCTTGTGCCTACAATGCCTAGTGTTATGCCCGCAGCCCCCTCCTTTGTGAGAATTGCAAGAGCACTAGTTGGGGGGGGGGGGGGTGGTCAGTAGACCCAGGAAATGAGAGGGAGACGTGCCGGATGCCTCGTTCCCCGCCGGATGCAAAATAACGCGACATTGACCATTGTCTCCTGGAGATCACGTTTGTGGATTGGGGACTATGCTATGTGCGAGCCCTCGGGCAAAGTGGGCTGGTTGAGAGAGAGATTGCATCATCCCAACCTGATTGACATCTGAGACCCCGTGAGGAAGTATAAAAGAGGGTCTGGGGGAACAACCCCTTCAGACGCACCAGAAGAAACGCTAACGATCCTGTAGTAGTGGGAAGCCATTGGAAGGAAGCCACGTGCGTTCGGTTTCCCTTTTGCTTGGGAGCCGGGGGCCGGTACCACAGAACCAATGTCCTTGAACTAACCACAGAGAACCAACTTCCCCAATTCAACGGATTTGCTTCATAAAAGACCCGGGCAAGTTTTCTTTTCTCACAAATCTCTCTCTCTCCAACAAGTGAAAACCCAGCGGTCCCCAAAAGGCTGAAGCCTGCTGGAACTGAGTGACTTTCATATTTCCATCGGACAATATATTATCCCCTAGACAAACGATCGAGCTGTTTCTTAATGATGGTTATTATTATACCTGCACTTTTAGATTGAGTAGTGACGACGTATATTATCTGAATGTTTGTATTAATCTTATTTTTGTGCCCCTTTATAAATAAAGACTTTTAAAAAATAGTATCATCAGACTTCAACGGACCTCTCTATCTTTGCTGGTAAGTGACCCAGTTACGGGGTATGTAACACTAGTCAGTTGTAATGGCATGCAGGGGGAGGGAGGATGGGGCAGGACTATTATTAGTGCCAACAGCTAAGCTTGGATGCACTTAGAAGAGCGATTATTTAGGAGCCTCTTAAATGCCTCTGTCATAATTGCCTTCAGTGTCATCATAGGCAGTGAATTCCAGCCACTCATCACACTCTTAACAAGCAAATCTCTTTGAATTAGCCCTTCACATCTTAAATGCCCTCTAGTACAAGACAGTTCACCACTGGTGAAAGGATATGGCTGCCTACTCTACCCACACCTCTCATAATCTTACAAAAACTTCTATCAGTCTCCCCTCAGCCTTCACAACTTCAGAGAAAGCAAACCAAGTTTGCCCAACCTCTCCTTCCAGCTCATGCCTTCTAATCCAGGTAGTATCCTGTAAACTTCTTTCAAGTCAAGTCAACTTTTATTGTCATTTCGACCATAACTGCTGGTACAGGGCATATTAAAAATGAGACAACGTTTTTCAGGACCATGGTGTTACATGACACAGTACAAAAAACTAGACTGAACTATGTAATTAAAAAAAAGACAGAGAAAGCTACATTAGACTACAGATCTACACTGGACTGCATAAAGTGCACAAAAACAGTGCAGGTATTACAATAAATAATAAACAGGACAGTAGGGCAAGGTGTCAGTTCAGGCTTCGGGTATTGAGGAGTCTGATAGCTTGGGGGAAGAAACTGCTACATAGTCTGGTCATGAGAGCCCGAGTGCTTCGAAGCCTTTTCCCAGACGGCAGGAAGGAGAAGAGATTGTATGAAAGGTGCATGTGGTCTTTCATAATGCTGTTTCCTTTGTGGATGCAGCATGTAGTGTAAATGTCCGTGATGGCAGGAAGAGAGACCCCGATTTTCTCCTCAGCTGACCTCACTATCCGCGGCAGGGTCTTGTGATCTGAGATGGTGCAATTTCTGAACCAGGCAGTGATGCAGCTGCACAGGATGCTCTCAATACAACCCCTGTAGAATGTGATGAGGATAGGGGGGTGGGAGATGAACTTTCCTCAGCCTTCGCAAAAAGTAGAGACTCTGCTGGGCTTTCTTTGCTACGGAGCTGGTGTTGAGGGACCAGGTGAGATTCTCCGTCAGGTGAACACCAAGAAATTTAGTGCTGTTTACAATCTCTACCGAGGAGCCATCGATGTTCAGCGGGGAGTGGTCACTCCGTGCTCTCCTGAAGTCAACAACCATCTCTTTTGTTTTGTTCATATTAAGAGACAGGTTGTTGGCTCTGCACCAGTCCGTTAGCCGCTGCACCTCCTCTCTGTAAGCTGACTCATCGTTCTTGCTGATGAGAGCCACCTTGGTCGTGTCATCGGCGAACTTGATGATATGGTACGAGCTGTGTGCTGCAGCACACATGTCATTCACCAGGCAATATAAAGCACTGAAGAGAGTTTAATGTGAGTTGACCTGGTAGTGATCATTGTAGTGTTCTCGCTCGGATGTAACGGAACACTGAACTAAACACCGAAATAAACTGTTGTCAATGAAGACAGGATCACAGTAAGATTAACCGCTTACTGTTCATTCTTCCACATTAACGTATGGAGAAAACTGTTGATAAAACAATACAAGATTTGTACAGCATTTGTTTCCTTCTTGATATTACATTTACATCGTAAATACTTGCAAAGGTAAAACTACAACTACATTACATTAAAGTGCAGCATACAGTCAGAATCCACCTACGCCATTGACTGCTTTAAATACACTTCAACACAAACTATCCGCAACTCTTTAACTAACAAAAACATAAACCTTATCGACCGTCGTTACTTTTAACAGGATCGGCGTTAACATTTTAATTCAACATATCGATTATCTCATGACTTACAGCGTTGCTTTCACTATATTTCTGGTGCGTAGAAAGAAAACTTTGCTGCGCTGGACTCGCACATGTCTTGCCCCCACCTTCCCATTTCTCCAAACCGGTATTTTCCCTCAGGACGCGGCGAAACCGGATGTGACGTCATCGCATGCCGCGATATATCACAGACAACGAATTTACTTTAAACAATCCTAACTTTAACTAGAATGCTAACAAATGAATTACTAAGCGAAAATATTATAAACTAAATAACTGCCATAAAGGCAACACACCCCCCGCTTGACCTTCGTAAGGTCACAATGAACATAATACAAAACTTAGTCTCTAATCAGTCCTTAGGTAGAAGTAGAATGACTTCTGTAACAGTACTTTGGTAAATTTTCACATCACCTTGGTCGGTAGTTTTCAACTCAACCTTCCTGACATGTCCATCCCTACTAGGGAATGTGGCAGTGATTCTGGCCATTGGCCAGCCATTGCGGGTGATTTGCTTGCCCCTGAGCAGGACTAAATCTCCAACTTGAAGATTCTGTCCACTTTTGTCTGTTTTGCAACAAAGGTAGATATTCCTGTCTCCAACGAGACCAGAACCAATTTGCCAGAGCCTGGACCTGTCTCCATTGCTTTGTGTACAGATCCTTATCAGAGAAGTCCCCTAGTGGAGGGGGAGCTCCTGCCTCCTGCGTAAGGAGCATTGATGGCGAGAGTATGAAGGGGTTTTCATACATCCATACATCCAACACAACCATCATTAGGCACTCCTAGGATAATCAGGTCTTGCACACTTTCCAAAGCTTCCTCTTCCCTCCTGCAATGAGGCAGCAAGAACTGAATGCAATTCTCCAGATACAGCCTAACCAGAGCTTTGTATTAGTAAGTGTCAATGCTTCAACGCAAATCACTTGAAAGCTGGTCCTTTCTTATAACAATGGTTTGATTGGATCTAGTAGGTACATACATTGGGATGTATGAGTGACCCTTCGTGATTCACATGAAAATCACTGCAATAAAATTCCAGCTGAACTTTGAATCTGCCATGCCTAATTCATGGAATCAAAAAATAACCCACGAGCAGATACAATTACAAAATTTAAAAGACATTAGCTGGGAAAGGAATAGAGGAATTTGAGACCAATGGAGGCAAATGGGATTAGCACAGATTAGCATCATGATCAGTGTGCATGAGATGGGCAGAAAGGATCCATTTCTGTACTGTATGTTTCTATGTTTCTGTAATCTTTCAAAGCATCAAAAGAAATTCTTAAAACCTAAACACTATATGAGGATTTTGCTTTTTAATTAATTTTGAAGTAATCTTATTCACTTTCTGAAGTCTACAGCAAATGATAGACATGGCTCAGTCCATTACAGGCAAAGCTCACCACCATTGAGCATGTTGACAAGGAGTGCTACAACAAGAATACAGCATCCATCATCAAAGACTCCCACTATCCAGGCCATGCTCTCTTCTTGCTACAGGAGGTTAAGGTTTCACACCACCAAGGTCAGAAACAGTTATTAACCTGCAACCATCAGGCTTCTGAACCAATGTAGATAGCATCACTCACCTCAACTCTGAACTGATTCCACAAGCTACAGACTCACTTTCAGGGACTCTACAAATCATGTTCTCGGGACTTTTTATTTGCATCATTGTCTTCTGTTGCACATTGTTTTTTTGTCAGTCTTTGTTTATGTATAGTTTTTCATAAATGCTATTGTTATTGTTAATTTTCCTGTAAATGCCTGCAGGTAAAGAAAAGTCATTTAGAAGAATTTTGAAAATTGCACACTTTGACTTTTTGACTTTGACATTTCTTTAAATCTTCAGAAAATCAAAATTATTAATGTTGGCCATTGCAAAGGTTCAACTTAAATTTAATGTCATGTAAATAAAATGATAATAAAATAGACAGGTGTATCATAAATGAACAAGACTGCAGCAGATTTGTACATACCCAAAGGAAAACTTGTAAACATTGCGAGAAGCTTTAATAAGATGCTGATAAAGCAAATTGGAAATGAGAAGCTGGTTAAGCGCTAAACTATGTGTTGACAATCCAGTTCTGCTGAACCTATCTGTTTCAATGAGGAATTGCAATCCTTGTTACAACAGATGGACACCATCGTGTCTTTCAGAGGCCACTGGCCAACTTTTGTATAGTAAATAGGAGGAAGAAATGTGATAAAGGCATTTGTAAAGTACACAGCTAAAGTTTCTTTAGGTCTAAGCAAAGAAAAGAATGAAAACTATACCCCCTGGGATTTACCTTTGTTCAGCAATGGAATTTCCCTGTTTCTTTGTTAGTTGAGAACTTTGTAATCATAGTAGTGTCTGAAAGGATTAGGTAAAAGATAATTACTCTTCCAGGTCCAAAACAAAAACCTAGGGTAAGAAGACAAAAGATATATAGTATTACTATTTAAAATAATGTGGAACTTTGATCTTATCATTTATGGCATTTATTTTAGCATCCCCTTAAAATAGTTTCATTATGCATTGCTGAAATGTTAGTCAGCTGGTGGGCAGTCTAGTGATTTTTCTTAGTCTGTATTACCCCATTTTTGTATGTGTGACAAGCTACAGTGAAAGGCAGCTCACTGTTCTGTCTATAAAAATCCTGATAGCTGCAGTAGTTAATGAATTTTATGATTTTCGGTACATTTTTCTTGATCACTAACATAGGAAAACAAGCAAATTTTGCTGGTCATGAGATACAGTATTACAAAATGCAATGAAATAATGATCCAATAATAAGACCAGAAGATAAAGGAGCAGAATTAGGCCACTTGGCCCATTGAGTCTGCTCTGCCATTTCATCATGGCTGATCCATTTTCCTTCACAGCTTCAATCTCCTGCCTTGATTTACTACGTCTACTCCAGATTTTCCTAACTCTCACAATCCTGTTCTCAAACTGTCCCCAGATAATCTCCCTCCACCCCACTCCAGTCCAATATCCAGAACATTTCCTCTGTGATATTCGCTCTACTTAATGATGGGACCTCAAGGATTTTATGTGTTATTCATTTACAATCCATTCTATCATACAGAACATTTTGGTCTAGTGTGCAGTTCAATATACCCATTATTCCCCTAGAATCTCAGCCCTGAATGTGGAGGTGTGAGAGTAAGACTTGTAACTACTCTTCCTAAGTTAGATGCAAATGAGAAAACAGTAGATGCAGAAAATCAAGAGTTTGAGTACCAACGTGAAAATTTTCATAGATCTACTTCATATTCCAGTGACATATTGCTTTCAGTTCATTTAAATGTCCTAGAGAGAGATTAGTTAGCATGTGCATTGACTTTGTGATGCACAATTAACCAGAGCCTATGTAGTTAGGTACATGTTGTACATGAGATTCATGTTCCCACCTTGTTATTAGTTTACAGCATGCAGCACAGGCAGGGGCGTTTCAATGAACTACTAGAAAGTTTGTTCAAGCCGTCGTGGTTCAGCGCAGAGAGAAAGCACTCTAATTATCAGAGACAGTCCAAGGTGCCTTGTGGCTAAGGTGGCCAAGCGGTGAGAGGTTGTCCACATGCAGGTGCCAGGTAGACAGCCCAACCTAAAATGAAACAGAGATCACATGAAAATACCCAGGACATTGACATGGTTTTACAAATACTTTAATGTTTTTAAAGCACTGCTAAGATCAGTGAAGGCATGCTTGAATATCTTCCAACTATCAGCAACCACTTCTATGTTCCATCACATCTATCTCACAGTTTGCACTTACTCTCAGCGATTTAAATGTGTACCCCAGGCAAATGTGCAGGACACTGCCTTCACTCACTTTCCTACCTCTGACAGCACAACGTGGTATGCAATCACTACCATGAGCACCATGATTGGCTGGAAGAAAGTCCATGCCCATTGGCCTAGCCACAAGAGGAAAGAATGCAGGCCATTACCGAAGTGCTTGTTGCAGAATCCAGGCCTAGAGGTCATTGAAGATAATGATATACTCATATCTCATTCACCTTCTCAGCTTTTCCTCTTCCCCTTACCTCACAATCTCTTCTAATTTACCAGACATTAGAAGTATGCAGAGTATCCTTTTTGTCTTTGTCTCAACATTATTCAACCACTTTGCTTTTCAGCTTTCTGATCATCTGGAGCATCCACATTCCAACTGCTGAACACCAAGAGATCAAAGGAAAAGACACCCTACACAGTCTGAAATTCCATATTTCCCTGATGGCATAAAAAGACAATCATCCCATTGGGTCCAATTCACCTCAAACCCATCCCATCAATCTCCATTTACTTCTCTGTAACTATTCCTTCTAAAATGTCCATTAACTCACACCAATTGTCTTTAACACCCACCTTCACCAAGGACATCTTCCAGCTGCCAATTAAACTTTATTTATGAGGGAGGAAACCAGAATTCCCAGGGAAAGCCGTGAAGACACTGAGAGTGTACGTAATCTCCACACAGTGGTCAGCATCAAGCCTAGGCAGCTAGAGCTGTGAAGCAGGAGCTCCAATTGCTGCTCCACTGTATCAGCCCAAACAACACTATGCCTCAAAAAGCCACCAGCTCGGATCCTGGCATTCTATATGCTATAGATGATAAGATTCTCACTTGATGGTCAATGGACATGAGTCAATAGAGCTTAGAGGGTGGAGAGTATGTAGACTGCACTGGTATATAGAGACCAGTCGGCATCAAAGCACTCACATCACAAACAAAAAGATTTCTATAGTTCCATTATAGGCACCATTGACGTTTCAATTTTTCATTTAATAACTTCTTTAGAACCAATTCTATTCTCGTTCAATCACCAAAAAAATCCACAAGTCACTGAGTATAAATTTAAATATCGACAGTGGAGTTAGGATGCGTGCTATCAATGGGGGGCTTGTCAGCCTGAGACACATTGGCACAGCACTCTCTCCACTTCCCAAGGAGCCTGCGGTGAGTGAGGCTCCCGCCCTCCCTCCCATTCTAATCAATTTTTATTGGAGCATCATCAGGTGTCCTGACCGTCTGCATCACTGCCTGGTATAGGAATTGCAAGGCACTCGACTGGAAGTCCCTGCAAAGGATTGCGAGGATTGCCAAGAGGATTCCATCCATCAGAGATATTTATCAGGAGGAGCACTTCATTCACAGGACCCTTAGCATTTTCAATGATCCCTGACATCCATCCAGCAATCTCCTTGACCTTCTACCATCAGGCAGGAGGTACTGTAGCATCAGAATGAGAACTGTGTTTCTATGTTTCTAACTGTTAGGATGGGAAAAAGCTTCTTCCCCCAGGCCGTAAGACTACTGAACTCCCTGCTGGCACCCAAATCTCTTCATGCATGAAACACCAGTAACAGTATACTGTTCACTTTTTAATCTGTGTTGCAAATGTGCCTTATTATTTGTTAATTTACTAGTGGTAATATTTCTTTATGTGTTATGAGTGTGAGTTATATGTACTGTGTTCTGCACCTTGGTTCAGAGGAATGTTGTCTCGTTTGATGGTATACATGTGTACAGTTAAATGACAATAAACTTGAAATTGAACTAGCTAGAAGGTGATAGGTAAGCCAGATGGTTGGGAAAGGTAAAGGACTGGCAACGAAAGAATCTTCTTCTGGAGAATATGGAGTGCAGCTGCACAACAAAGTGGTCTCCCCATTTACATCCGGTCTCACCAATGTAGAGAAGGCCACATTGGGAACACTGAATACAAAAGACATTCCTAACGGGTTCACAGGCAAAGTACTGCAGCACCTGGAAGGATGGTTTGGGGCCCAAAATGGAGGTGAATGGGCAAGTGTAGCATTTCTGTCGCCTGCAGTGATAGGTGCCGGGAGACAGATTTGTGGGGAGGAAAGAATAGATACATTCATCACAGAGGGAGCGATCCCGGTGGAAAGTGGAGAGTGAGGGAAGGTAAAGATGTGTTTGGTGGTGGGATCCCATTGAAGATGGTGAAAGTTGCAGAGAATGTCATGTTGGATGCAGAGGCATGAAGATAGGGTGAGTGCAGATGTCTGGAAAATGGAGGAGATATGGGTGAGGGCAGCATCAATGGTGAAGGAAGGGAAGAAGGAGGACATTTCTGATGCTCTGGAAAGGACAGCCTCATCATGGGAACAAATACAGTGGAGATGAAGGAACTGAGAAAAGGAAATAGCATTTTTATAGGAAACAGGGTGAGAAGAGGTATAGTCAAGATAGCCATGGGAATTGGTAGGTTTATCAAAGATATCAGTAGGCAGTTTGTCTCCAGAGATGGAGATGGAGAGATCAAGAAAGGGAAGAGAGATGTACCACGTGAATTTAAGGGCAGCATGGAGGCAAAGTTGATGAAACTGATGAGCTCAGTATGGGTGCATGAAGCAGCACCAATACAGCTGTCAATGTAGCACAGGAAGAGTTAAGGAGCATAACCAGAGAAGGCTTAGAGCATGGACTGCCCTACAAAGCCAACAAAAAGGCAGGTATAGCTGCATCCCTAACTGTAGCTGACAAAGCCCTAGGTAGCGACAGGGCCTTTAGTATCATAACACTATCACATGGATTAGCCCGGACAATCTCTGGTCTTAAAATGATTGAAAGTGCTGTCAACTATCTAATCATGTATTCCATTTGGAAACATTCATGATCTATTAAAACTCAATTAACAATAATTTCTAGAATTAAAAATGATAAACATTGAGTCCCTTTAGATTACTGCTAAATGGTTGGAAATATTAGAGCAAACATAATTAATTCAAATATGTAAACTACCTTATGACTAACCTTCTTTCTTGCAGCGGCACCTCTCAAGTTGGATAGCTTGCTGTCTGGAACATGATCTAAACTTGCGCAGGTTCAGCTGTGAGTTTCACCATATATCCACAAGTTGATCCTCCACAAGCGTACTCCATATTGTGATCCAAAGTCTGAATACAGCCAGGGAACTGCCAAGCGATCCTTGCCAGCAAGTTCAGGATTTGTGCATTCATGGGGGAGTCCATACTTGTTGACACCTATAGTGAGAGTCGCCAGCAAATTAATTCTGTATTGCTGACATTTCCAGCAAACTCCACTCCATTGTTTATTATCATAGGCCCCTAATTTCACTGTCACTTTAATGCTGACAAGTATTAAATGCTTGGTAATAACTTGCCATAGCAACATGGGAGTGTAGTTGTTCACAGCATCAGTGACCTGGATTCAATCACCATCGCTGTCCGTGAAACATTTGTACATTCTCCCTGTAACTGCATGGGTTTCCTCCCATATTCCAAAGACATACATGTTAGTAAATTAATTGGTGACATGGTTGTAATTGGACAGGGTGGGCTTGTTACTCTGCTATATCGCTAAAAAAAAAGAAATAAAACTGAAAATGCTATTTAACATGCATTTACGTTGAATACAAATATGTTGAAACTGTTGATTAATGGCATACTCATGTACAGTGACATAAATGCTTTTATATCTGTGATTTTATGTATCATATGTCATATATTTATGTATCCATTTCCGATTGAAAATGGTGTATTTTTAAAAAGAGAGAAAAAATAAGCTTTCTCTTTCAAAGAAGTGCATCCCAAGCAGCTTCCTGGGGTTCACGCACATCTAATTTCTCAATTAGAATAGATTTGACTAAGCGGCACATGTGGCTTTTCTATTTGTAATAATTCACCAGGGATGACAACACTTTGATCACTAAGTGAAAAGCGTTTGAAATAACACAACAATTGCACCTGTAGTTATTAACAAAAGTAGCATTTCTGACCCCTGTAATGTTTAAGACTACATATTGAAGCTAAGTGAAAGACCTGCTAATTGTAATATTACACCAGTTTGATGGGGAAAAAAACAAAAGGAGGATGTAGTTATGTTTTGTAATGCTTGGTCCTGCGCTCTATTAGGGATAACTAAAAAAAAGTTATTTCTTTTAGTCGATGTATTTGAGTTAAAATATATTCTCCTTTGAAGAAAGACACTTAAAAATAGAGTCTGTTTGTATATTTGCTATTTGGGAAATGCTTTAATAACCTATCCTAAACTAACTACTGTCATCCATTTATCAAATAGATCACAACTCCAGCCTGGAGACTGGAATATTTTGTGTGGAGATTTTCCAGAGAAAGAACGGTTTTATTTTCTCATTCGTAACAGCATTATTTTTAAAGTGTTCCACAATATATGCAAATTGGATCTACCGGGCTTATGAAATCTAGATGGAATCTCTGAAATTATTACCAGAGAAAGCAACAATGACAGAAGAGTGTTGTCTCTTAGATGGAATTTTAAAGAAGGGCTTATCCTGCTCTTTCAGATAAACAAAATGACAAGTAAACATAACGCTGCACAAAAAAGCACACACAAAATGCTGGGGGGATGCAGCAGGTCAGGCAGCATCTATGGAAATTAATAACCAGTCGATGTTTGGGGTCGAGACAACTTCTTCAGGACTGGAAAGGAAGGGGCAAGGAGCCAGACTAAAGAGGTGGGGCAAGGAAAGGAGGATTGCTAGAATGTGATAGGTGAAGTCAGGTGGGTTGGAAAGATAAAGGGTTGGAGAAAAGGGAATGTTATAGGAGTGCGGACCATGGGAGAACTGAAAGGAGGAGAGGACCCGGGGAAGGTGATAGGCTGGTGAGAGGCCAGACTGGGGAATAGAAGAAGAGGGGAGGAGGAGGGATTTTTTTACTGGAAGATGAAATCAATATTTTACTAAGGCTGTACAAAAGATAAGTTTTAATAACCATTTTAGGGAAGAAAGAGCTGGAGAGGCTTATGGATGGAACTTGAGTTTAAGGCTAATAGAGATGAAACAATAACTAAAAGCACTAAAAATGCAGAATGCATCAAAGACTAGAAGTGGGTGAGCACAGAGATTGCTTCTAGCTGGAGGAGGTTACAGGCAGGGAGGGATGAAGGAACGGTGGGATTTAAAAACAGGAAAGAGAGCTTTCAAATCAAGGCATGATTGAACAGAGAGGCAAGTAGGTCAGGAGGCACAGAATTGATGGTCGAGTACAATTTCAGACAAGTTATGATGCACCCTTCAAGGTTTCGCTGAGAGTAATGGGCATTTGGCAAGCAGGGATTGGAATTGTTCAGGATAAATATGAAGGTTTACACAGCAAACAAATAAAAGCGGGGGAGGAGACAAGAATGCATAAGATACAGTTAAAGGGAAAGCACAAGGACGGTTGGTCAATAGTAGTAAGTTTTTGGCCTTGAATCACATATAAAATGTAAACCTTGCACGTATTATTGTAACAAATCAACAGCTGCTACTCTCTATTGTGATGATAAGCAATGAGCCATTTCACGTCATCAGAATTAATGGATCACTTAAGTTTATCTGATGCATCACACTAACTACAGAGATATTTTCCTGACATTCACACACAATTTGGTCAGTTGGGGAGTGACTGCCTTTTTGGTTGAGAAAGAGTTCCACGTTAAAACAGCGTCAATCAATCCTGAACACTTCAGGAATTCACCAATCCTGGCCATGATACATGCTTTCTGTGAAGGAAAGCAAGCTCAATTTTTCCATTCTTACACTTCAGCAGCCATGTTAGACCCACAATTCTCACAAAATCGACTGGCAATGTCACAGAGTTGTAGTCATATAGAAAGTAACACCATTAACACACTTTACCCACAGAACCCATTCTATCAAGCATCCATTTATCTTAAGTGAAAATCAAAATAAAACTGTAAATCTTAAATTAAGACAGAAAAGGCTAGAAACACTCAGCAGGAGAAGCTGCATCAACAGAAAAATGTGAGCTAATATTTCAGGTCAAAGTTCCTTTGTCAGAACTGGGAAAGAATTATAAGCAGCTTGTGGAGCTGTAAAGAAGGGGGGGAGGGGTACTTATCTAATGGGGGAATCTCTCTCTGCTCTCCTGCCACATTCCTACATCAGAGACAATTAACATACTAACCAGCATATCATTGGCATGAAGAAGAGGCCAGAGCAACAGGGGAGGCCAGAATTGTCAACGAGAAAATATGCAAACGTTATGATATCCTTAGTAGATGCCACTTTCATTTGTCAATGCTTGAGATGTTTATGTGGACCATTGTTAGTCAGGTATTAATAGTCAGTGTTGCTGATGGCTTTGGTCTCGTAGAAATAAATCCTTCCATAATGTGACAAAAATATGCTTACACCAGATTGTCTAAAATAAGAGCATCACAGTTGTTATGTGGGAAATTGAACTTCAGTGCATAATGCTGCAGTGGAGAAACTGCTCTTTAATGGAGCAATAGCACTTACAATTTAATGAACAATCATTGTTTCCAGGAAGATACAGGGACGTTGAAATTATTAATTAATGATGGGCTTGGGAGAATACTGCAGTGCCATCTCACATTTTGAACAGGGGAAATGTATTGATATTGCTAACTCTGGCAAACAGCACGTAGAACATAGAAAGCTACAGCTCATTACAGGCCCTTCGGCCCACAATGTTATGCCAACCATGTAGCCTGCTCTAGAAACTTCCTAGAATTACATTACCACATAGCCCACTATTTTTCTAAGCTCCATGTACCTATCTAGGAGTCTCATAAAAGACCTTGTTGCACCTGCCACCACCACCATCACTGGCAGTGCACTCCACACACCCACCATTCACTGTGTGAAAAACTTAACTCTGGCATCCCCTCTGTACTTACTTCTAAGCACTTTTGAACTGTGCCCCATCATGTTAGATATTTCAGCCCTGAGAAAGAGCCTCTGGCTATCCACATGATCAATGCCTTTCATCATCTCTTACACCTCTATCAAGTCACTTCTCATCCTCCGTCACTCCAAGGAGAAAAGGCCAAGTTCACTCAATCTATTCTTATGAGGCACACTCTCCAATCCAAGCAAAAACTTCATGTCTCCTCTGCATTCTCTCTATAGTATCTACATCTTTCCTGTAGTGAGGTGACCACAAATGAGCACAGTACTCCAAGTGGGATCTGACCAAGGTCTTATATAGCTGTAAAATTATCTTATGGCTCTTGAACTCAGTCCCACGGTTGTTGAATGCCAACACACCATACACCTTGTTAACAACACTTAATCTGCGCAGTGGACAAGGACCCCAAGATCTCTCTGATCCTCCACACTGCCAAGAGTCTTACCATTAATATTGCATTGTGTTTTCAAATTTGACCTACCAAAATGAACCACTTCACACTCATTTGGGTTGAAGTCCATCTGCCACTTCTCAGCCCAGTTCTGCATCCTATCGATGTTCTGCTGTAACCTCTGACAACCCTCCACACTATCCACAACACCCCAACCTTTGAGTCATCAACAAACTTACTAACCCACCCTTCTACTTCTTCATCCAGGTCATATATAAAAATCACAAAGAGGAGGGGTCCTAGAACAGATCCTTGTGGAAGACTACCGGTCAGTGACCTCCATGCGGAGTATGAACCATCTACAACCACCCTTTGCCTTCTGTGGGCAAGCAAATTCTGGATTCACAAAGCAAGATCCCATGCCTCCTTACTTTCTGAATGAGTCTTGAATGGGGAATCTTATCAAGTGCCTTACTAAAATCCATATACACTTCATCCTCTGCTCTACCTTCATCAATGTGTTTTGTTACATCCTCAAAGAATTCAATCAGGTTTGTAAGGCACAACTTGGCCCCGACAAAGCTATGCTGATTATCCCTAATCTGATTATGTCTCTCCAAACACTCATAAATCCTGTCTCTCAGGATCTTCTCCAACAACTTTCTGACCACTGAAGTAAATCTCATTGGTCTATAATTTCCTGGGTTATCTCTGCTCCTTTTCTTGAATAGGGGAACAATATTTGCAACCCTCCAATTGTCCCATCCCTATTGATAATGCAAAGATCATCACTAGAGGCTCAGCAATCTGCTCCCTCAGTTCCCACAGTAGCCTGGGGTATATCTCATCCAGTTCCGGTGACTTATCTAACTTAATGCTTTTCAAAAGCTCCAGCATATTCTCTTTCTTAATGTCTATACACTCAAGCAGTTCAGTCTGCTGTAAGTCATCTGCACAATTGAGTCCTTTTCCCAGTAAATACTGAAGCAAAGTATTCATTAAGTACCTCCACTACCTCCTCTGACTCCATGCACGTTTCCACTATCACACTTGATTGGTCCTGTTCTCACACAGCTCTTGCTCCTCACATACTTGTAGAATGCCTTGGGGTTTTCCTTAATCCTGCCCACCAAGGCCTTCTCATGGATGTCTCTAGCTCTCCAAATTTCATTCTTAAGCTCCTTTCTGGCAACCTTGTAATTTTCTAGAACTCTCTCAGTACCTAGTTTCTTGAATCTTTCATAAGCTTTTCTTATTTTCTTAACTAGATTTGCCATATCCTTTGTACTCCATGGTTCTTTTACCCTACCATCCTTTCCCTGACTCAATGGAACATATCTATGTTCCCTGAACATCTACCACACTTCTTCTATGCATTTCCCTGAGAACATCTGCTCCCAGTTTATGCTCCCAAGTTCCTGACTAATAGCATTTTTGCCCCTACCTAAATTTAATGTTTTCCCAAATAGTCCACTCCTATCCCTCTCCAACACAATGGGGAAGGAGATAAAGTTGTGGTCACTACCTCCAAAATGCTCTCCCACTGAGAGATCTAACACCTGACCAGGATCATTTCCCAATACTAGATCAAGTACAGCCCATCTTCTAGTTGGTTTATCTACATATTGCATCAGGAAACCTTCCTGAACACACCTAACAAACTCCACCCCTTCTAAACTCCTTGCTCTAAAGAGATGCCAGTCAATACTAGGAATGTTAAAATCTCCCATCAAAACAACCCTATTATTATTGCACTGATCCAGAATCTGCTTCCCTATCTGCTCCTCAATGACCTTGTTACTATTGGGTGTCTATTAAAAAAACACTCAGTAGAGTTATTGCCCCCTTCCTGTTTCTGACCTCCACCTACACTGACTCAGTAGATAATCCCTCCATGACTTCCTACTTTTCTGCAGCCATCATGCTATCCCTGATTAGCAATGCCATACCCCCACCTCTTTTGCCTCTCTCCCTGTCCTTTTTTGAAACATCTAAAGCCTGGCACACTCAGCAGCCAATCCTCCCCTTGAAATATCCAGGTCTCTATAATGGCCACAACCTCATACTTCCACGTATGGATCCACACTCTAAGTTCATCTGCCTTGTTTATGATACTCCTTGCATTAAAACACACATCTCAAACCATCAGGCTAAGTGCATCTTTGCTCTATCATCTGCCTTCCTTCCTCACAAACTGCCTACAAGCTATCTCTACTTGTGCGTCAACTGCCCCATCCTCTGCCTCTTCACTTCAGTTCCTACCCCCCTGCAAATCTAATTTAAACTCTCCCTAATAGCAGCAGCAAACTTCCCCACCAGGATAGTGATCCCCCTTGGATTCAAGTGCAACCCATCTTTTTTGTACAAGTTACACCTGCCCCAGAAGAGGTCCCAACGATCCAGAAATCTGAATCCCCGTCCCCTGCTCCAATCCCTCAGCCAACCATTTATCCTCCACCACATTCTATTCCTATTCTCACTGTCGCATAACACAGGCAGTAATCCCGAGATTACTACCCTTGAGGTCCTGCTTCTCAGCTTCCTTCCTAACTCTCTGTATTCTACTTTTAGGACCTCCTCCTTTTTTCTACCCATGTCATTGGTACCAATTTGTTGCATGACTTTTGACTGCTCACCCTCCCATTTCAGGATATTGTGGTAGAGTTCAGAAACATCACCAAACCCTGGCACCCAGGAGGCAAACTACCATCCTTGTTTCTTTATTGTACCCACAGAATCACCTATATGTCTGCCTAACTATAGAATTCCCTATTATTGCTGCCATCTTCTTCCATTCCCTACCCTTATGAGCCAAAGGGCCAGACTCTCTGCCAAAGGCGCAGCCACTGTTGCTTCCCCAGATAGGTACCCCCCCCTCCCCCCAGCAGTACTCAAAATGGAGTAGGTATTGTTAAAGGGGACTGCCACTGAGGTGCTCTCCCTTCTCTGTCCTGACAGTCACCACTTATCTGTCTCCTATGGCCCCAGTGTGGCTACCTGCCTGTAGCTCCTATCGATCACCTGCTCACTTCCCCTAACAAGCAAAAGTCATCGAGCTGCAGCTCCAGTTCCCTAATTCAGTTTCAAAGGAACTGCAACTCAATACACCAGGCCCTGATGTGGTCATTAGGAAGGCTGGAACTCTCCCGGATATCCGACATCTGACACCCAGAGCAGAAAACGGGTCTTGCAGTCATACCCACTGTTCTTAAGTTAGAGGGAAAAAGAGATAGCAAAGTACCTCCTTACCTCACCTATATGACCATGCACTATAGACTGATATTATTGATGGCACCTTGACCAAATAGTTCATTCACATCTAAAATATAGAAAGCTACTGACAGTATAAATCTGTCCTGCAGTTTGATTGTACGTCTCATCTCTTGACACTTCTTCTTGACTATTGGATTTTACCCTTATAGTAATCCAACACACTTTTAATGCATTACCCCCTCATTTCTGATTGGGATGGGGGAGTGTGTGGTGCAGGAAGTACATCCTATCTTGCCATTGACCTCCATGTCCTATTAATAAATAACAAAATACATTCTCACTCCATCATGTTTTCCATCGTTACTGATCACTTACATGTTCAGTTGACCAAAATTGTTGAAGCAAATCAAGTGATTTTGATGTTCCAAGAAACATACAAAAAGATTATGAACACACCATGCACCTGACTGTATGAATCCTGCATACCGTAGGATTCAGGTAAGGCTGATGTGACCAAATCATACTTATCTCTACATTTAGTACCGAATGGTAGTTCTAAGGAAAATTACTTTCTTTGTTGTAATCCTTTTTCTTTACCTGCATGCACTAAAAATGAAAACAGAAAAGCTGACTGAATCAGCATTGGACTGTAACATTAAGGATCAGATTAGTCATCAAGATTATGGCAATACAAAGTGACCTTTTCAAAAATCTAACTAACTGACAAAGAACAGTAGAAATGACTACTTATCAAGTAATGTAGTAAAAAGAAGCTCATAAAGATATACATACTTGCAAAAGGTAAGCAAGGGGATATTAAACATAAACCAATATCCAGGCAAAGAAGAGCATTGGAAAAGATTAGTTTCTTTGCTGAAATCCACATACCAGACTGTTACATAGAAACCTAAGAAATAGTGGTAGTAGAAATCCATTCAACCCTTCTCCACCATTTGGCATGATAGTGGCCGATCTTCTATCTCAATACCATACTCTCTACATGCATCTTGATACTTTTGTGGCTGGAAGTCTGTTTGTCCTTAAGTACAGTATATTCAGTGAGTTAACCATCATTGCCTTTTTTCATAGACACCAGCCTGTGTGTGAAGGAAAATCTTCACTTCTCAGCCCCAAATGTCTTAGCTAATGCTGAGAATGTGGCCCCTGTTTCTAGACACCTCAGCCAGGGGAAAACAACTGCATGAACTCTGTCTAGCCTTGAATTGAAGAATATTGGATGTGGAGAAAAGGGAGCAGAAATTCTGACTGTGGATTGTAATGAGCCATAAACAGTAACGATTGAATAGACTAGTAATAAGATATCTATTTCCACTGATGGGAAAATCAGGAGCAAGGTGGAATAATATTCAAATTAAAGTTATGTCATTCAGGAAGCTCCTTTTCATATGCATGCTTCTAAAAATCTGTAAGTTTGTGCCTTAAAATGTTTTGGTGACTATTTATGTTTTAAGATTTAAGAATCATCGATTTTAATTGGTTTAAGGATCGGGAGCAATGACAAATAAATGAAGTTGAGGTATATTTGCCACAATCTAATTGAAGAGTAAAACAAACTTGAGAGAATGAATTGTCTTCTTTTGTTCAAGTCTAGATAATCACTGCATTCAGACTTCATTATTTAGATATATTAAAATAGATCAAGGCGGCACATCAGTGCTCTGCAATTTTAACCTTCTTTAATGCCCCAAACATTCCTGGTAATTATGTTTCAGAAATTGCAATATTTATCAGATATTTCTTTCACATTCCATTCCATTGGTTATGATTCCCATCAATCATTCAGGAACAGCTTCTTCTATTCTGCCCTCAGATTTTTAAACAATTCATCAACACTACCTCATTATTTCCTTATTTTGCACTACAGTATTTATTTAATTTTGTAATTTATAAATTTTTATGTCATGCATTGTACTGCTGCTACAAAACAATTTTGCATGATCTGTTAGCAATAATAAATCTGATATTGATTCTGAATCGTTGTAGCTGCATATTCCTCACTTACTCAACTATCAAAATACTTTCTGATTTTAGTATTTTACTAAACATAGTAACAGAAAACTCAGCATTTGGGATCCAAATTGGCACTGCTAATGGATCCTAGAGAAAGAATTTTAAATATTAAGACACTATTTGTCATTAAATATTTTTTGGAACTAATCTCTGATGCTGTGGCTATACTGTATGTCTATTCTGCAGCCAAGACAAAAATATTTACCTTACCTTACTGAAATAACAATGTTTGGAACCCAGATGTTACTCTCAAAGAACACTTGCATTTATAAAGCACTTTCCATAACATCAGGACCCCTCAAGCTCCTTTTAGTTAGTGAAGTACTTTTGAAGTATGTTATATGAAATCTCTCAGTCAGTTTGTTCACAGCAAGCTCCAACAACGTTGTAATAATGTTTAGATAATCAGGTTTACAAACATTGAATGAGGGATTGAAAGTATTTCAAAAGACCCTGGTCCTGCTGCTTGAGTTCAGACAAGTGGCTTTGGATTCTGCTGCATGACAGATCAGTTCCATCACAAACCTGACAGCTGATTTTCTGAGTCCTTTGAATGACTTTTATTGAAGTTTACTGAACAATAACATTTATAACTCCTAAAAGTATAATTTATTATTTCTATAAATCTAAAACAATGCATTTCAGTATTCTAATCCCTTTTCCTTGTAAACTTGAACAGGCTCTTAGGTATTTTAACATGGATGGTACTTATGAAAACATAATCCCAGATTTCATTCCATTTTTCTTCATTGTTTAGTGACCTATATCTTAAATTCCTTTTTTCTTGTGAGTAGAAAACATATAGGAAATAATGAGTTGGTGGTCTTTGCAGAGTTCACCCTCCAAGAACCACATAATGTTGAGCTACCACAGCACATACTGCTGACTGAGGTGATTATTATTTACTAAATGCAGTACCGGATGTTAGTAATCATATATGATCTCATCCGTTGATTTATTCTGGCCTCTATGGAACTGGTGCCTTATAATCAAATTGCTGGTTTAAGCTGTATTGTAGATTAATCAGTGTTTCTATTCCTTAAGGAAAAGTGATCAGCAATGGATCATAATGTGTTGTATTAATTGCACTCTGAGAGCAGACATCAGGTAAAGTCTAGCAAGTGGGAATCTCAGTCCAGATATGACAGACAGACAGACATACTTTATTGATCCTATGGGAAATTGGGTTTCGTTACAGTCGCACCAACCAAGAAAGCTGCTTTAGAGGCATAATCAAACAGGATATTCACAAAGTAGTTGGAATTACAATAAATGGTACAAAGCAAAGCTTTGTAAAATTCTATGTACTCTTTAATTATTTTCAACCATAACAGTGGTTGCAATAAAATAGTTCAGGGTGCCTAAATGGAGAAAACCCAGTAATGACTCATGTCTCTCAAGATGATAAAAGATCTAGTGTATTCTGCCATGCTGTGTAAATGTCAGTGTGTGTGCCATAAACTCATTAGAAGTTGCCAAAGTATTTGCAGGAGCATCTCAGGAAGCTATAAAGGAGATTAACAGTTCTTCAAATCCCATTTAATTTCCGCTGAAACCTAAAATCAATTAAGACTCCTAGAGGGTGAAATTCCATGGGAGTGCTACCACTTGCATCTAGTAATTTCAGCAAATGAGCAAATAGAGTAAACCTTAATGGGATAATTGGAGATAATTGACAGAACGCCACAGAAATTTACATCTTAAATCTTTCCACTACCATTCAGGGGAAAAAAACAGTCCTAGTGGACGAAAAAATGTCAATAGATTAAAAACCTTTTACTGGTCATGCAGGCTATGGTGTTGTGCCAGACGTCCTTCCTAATGGCATATAGATGTTGCCAATAAATTAGCATTACTTGGAAAATCCTACTGTACAGTAAATTAAGTATTTCCTTTATACTGCCAACCATGCTTTGCAATAAAGGAAGTAAAACAATAGTCCATTGTATTGAACAATGCATTAGTCACTTACTTGACAAGTGCAGCAGCTGTGCTCCTCTCTGAGCCTGGAAGGAAAAGCAAGTATAAGATTGAAGGTTATGGTCAACTTGACTGCCAATGGCAGTTTGAAACCTTCAGGGAGTTTGGCTGCAGATTTCACTGTGACAGGAATGACAGTTCTAAGACTGCATGCCTAATCCTATACAGACAGTTCTTCTCCATCATTGCCAAGCAGCTTCAGGTGGGCTTGTAAGTACAGTTGGTGGCATATTGACAAGAATGGTAGGTTTCCAAAATCATTAATGATGCCTGAATCATTTTATTGTTTATTCTATTCCTAAATCTAAAGAGTAAATGGTATTGAAAGCAATTGTTGTCACTTATGATCAGGTAGTTGTAAAAAAGATGAATGCTGGCACTTTGAACTATTTAATCTCAATGAACTTTGTTAGCCTTTATTACACAATTGAAACAAGCACAGTGCACTAGCAGTTGGGAAACCACAGGCTGCCTTCCTTAATGTCGGCACTCAAAGAATTTAAGCGTATAATGAGTTTTCTCACATTCTTTGCAACATAATGGATCACAGCAGGAAAACAGGTTAGAAAATTGCAGAAAATTCAGATCAGGTGGAAAGGAAGTGCAATATCTGAACTTCTGATTTTTTAAACAATGACATAAACAACTCCTGCTGGTGAAAACCATTATGTGGATAGGATCTTCTAGGACAAAACTTAGTACAGAGAAACAGTAACATCTGTTTATAGATAGAACCCACAACATAAAGAAATGTTCCAGAAATCTTACAGTAACATTAGTAACATTAAAAAACATATAACAAAGACATAACGGGATAAGGTTAACAAAAAGCTTGGTCAGAATGAGTATGAATTCAATGGATATTCTAGGCTCATGCCTGCAATTTTAATCCTATTTTATCAGATTTATCAGATTTGTCCAGTAGAGGAAACCTACCCTATTTAACAATTTGATGACCCTTCCTTTCATATCAGTGCTTCCATTATGCTTCCTTACGTGAGTAAGCCTCTCTCATATGGATTAACAAAAAGCTCATCTCCATTTGACTTATTTCCTTGGATCTGCTCTCATTTCTTTCATTCTTCCCACAATTACAAAAGAATGCTTTTTTGCCAGCAATCACAAAAATCTGTGGATCTTCCAACCCAATTTAACAACTGCCATTTCCAGCATATTCCCCAATTTCCACCATTTCTCGTTTCCTCATTCATTGTCATCATCAGCAGTTCCTGTGGTCCATTCTGAAGATCAAAGCTGGAAGGTCAATAAGAAGTTCAGAAATCAAGGCCCAATGGCAAAAGCCTAGTTCTGCGAGTCGGCTAGACCGTTGGCGAAATTAAAGGCCTAATATCTGCAGGTTACGAGTCTCCACTGGAGGCTGGAGGTCAGAAGATGGCTGGTATTATATAACCATATAACAATCACAGCGTGGAAACAGGCCACCTTGGCCCTTCTAGTCCGTGCCAAAAGCTTACTCTCACCTAGTCCCACCTACCTGCACTCAGCCCATAACTCTCCATTCCTTTCCTGTCCATATACCTATTCAATTTTTTTTAAGTGACAAAATCGAAACTGCTTCTACCTCTTCTACTGCAAGCTCATTCCACACAGCTACCACTCTGAGTAAAGAAGTTCCCCCTCGTGTTACCCCTAAACTTTTGCTCCTTAACTCTCAACTCATGTCCTCTTGTTTGAATCTCCACTACTTTCAATGGAAAAAGCCTATCAACGTCAACTCTATCTACCCCCCTCATAATTTTAAATACCTCTATCAAGTCCCCCCTCAACCTTCTGCGCTCCAAAGAATAAAGACCTGTAACTTAGATGCTGAAACCCAGGTAACATTCTAGTAAATCTCCTCTGTACTCTCTCTATTTTGTTGACATCTTGCTTATAATTCGGTGACCAGAACTGGTGACACAATACTCCAAATTTGGCTTCACAAATGCCTTGTACAATTTTAACATTACATCCTAACTCCTATACTCAATGCTCTGATTTATAAAGGCCAGCTTACCAAAAGCTTTCTCCACCACCCTATCCACATGAGATTCCACCTTTAGGGAACTATGCACCATTATTCCTCGATCACTCTGTTCTACTGCATTCCTCAATGCCCTACCATTTACCATGTATGTCCTATTTGGATTATTCCTACCAAAATGTAGCACCTCAAACTTATCAGCATTAAACTCCATCTGCCATCTTTTAGCCCACTCTTCTAACTGCTTCTAAATCTCTCTGCAAGCTTTGAAAACCTACTTCATTATCCACAACACCACCTATCTCAGTATCATCTGCCTACTTACTAATCCAATTTACCACTCTGTCATCCAGATCATTAATGTGTATGCCATACAACATTGGACCCAGTACAGATCCCTGTGGCACACCACTAGTCACCGGCCTCCAACAGTTATTCACCACTACTCTCTGCCATCTCCCATCCAGCCACTGTTGAAACCATTTTACTACTTCAAATATTAATACTGAATGATTGAAGCTTTCTAACTAACCTTCCATGTGGAACCTTGTCAAAGGCCTTACTGAAGTCCATATAGACAACATCCACTGCTTTACCCTCATCAACTTTCCTAGTAACCTCTTCAAAAAATTCAATAAGATTTGTCAAAAATGACCTTCCATGCACAAATCCATGTTGACTGTTCCTAATCAGACCCTGTTTATCCAGATAATTATATATACCATCTCTAAGAGTACTTTCCATTAATTTACCCACCACTGACGTCAAACCGACAGGCCTATAATTGCTAGGTTTACTCTTAGATCCCTTTTTAAACAATGGAACCACATGAGAAATACGCCAATCCTCCGGCACCATCCCCGTTTCTAATGACATTTGAAATATTTCTGTCAGCGCCCCTGCTATTTCTACACTAACTTTCCTCAAGGTCCTAGGGAATATCCTGTCAGGATCGAGAGATTTATCCACTTTTATATTCTTTAAAAGCGCCAGTACTTCCTCTTCTTTAATCATCATAGTTTCCATAACTTCCCTATTGTTTCCCTTACCTTACACAATTCAATATCCTTCTCCTTAGTGAATACAGAAGAAAAGAAATTGTTCAAAATCTCCCCCATCTCTTTTGGCTCCGCACATAGCTGTCCGCTCTGATTCTCTAAAGGACCAATTTTATCCCTCACTATCCTTTTGCTATTAATATAACTGTAGAAATCCTTTGGATTGATTTTCACCTTAATTGCCAAAGCAACCTCATATCTTCTTTTAGCTTTTCTAATTACTTTCTTAAGATTCTTCTTACATTCTTTATATTCCTTGAGCACCTCATTTACTCCATGCTGCCTCTATTTATTGTAGATCTCCCTCTTTTTCCGAACCAGGTTTCCAATATCCCTTGAAAACCATGGCTCTCTCAAACTTTTAATCTTTCCTTTCAACCTAACATGAACATAAAGATTCTGTACCCTCAAAATTTCACCTTTAAATGACCTCCATTTCTCTATTACATCCTTCCCATAAAACAAATTGTCGCAATCCACTCCTTCTAAATCCTTTCGCATCTACTCAAAGTTGGCCTTTCTCCAATCAAAAATCTCAACCCTGGGTCCAGTCCTATCCTTCTCCATAATTATATTGAAACTAATGGCATTGTGATCACTGGACCCAAAGTGCTCCCCAACACATACCTCCGTCACCTGACCTATCTCATTCTCTAACAGGAGATCCAACACTGCCCCTTCTCTAGTTGGTACCTCTATGTATTGCTGCAAAAAACTATCCTGTACACATTTTACAAATCATCCAGCCCTTTTACAGAATGGGCTTCCCAGTCTATGTGTGGAAAATTAAAATCTCCCACAATCACAATCTTGTGCTTACTACAAATATCTGCTATCTCCTTACAAATTTGTTCCTCCAATTTTCGCTCCCATTAGGTGGTCTATAATACACCCCTATAAATGTTACTACACCTTTCCCATTCTTCAATTCCACACAAATAGTCTCCCTAGACGAGCCCTCTAATCTATCCTGCCAATGCACCGCTGTAATATTTTCTCTGACGAGCAATGCAACATCTCCCCCTCTTGCCCCTCTGATTCTATTACACCTGAAGAAACGAAATCCAGGAATATTTAGTTGCCAGTCACACCCCTCCTGCAACAATGTTTCACTAATAGCTACAACATCATATTTCCAGGTATCAATCCATGCTCTAAGCTCATCCACCTTTTTTACAATGCTCCTAGCTTTAAATTAGATGCATTTAAGAAACTCTCCACCTCTTACTTTCTGTTTATACCTAACAGTGCAAACAACTTCATTATCTTTTTCTTCATTCTCCCCTATATCATCGGTCTGAGCGCTCCCCTTCTCTGTCACCTGCCTATCCTCCCTCACACATTGTCTACTAGCTTTCTCTATTTGTCAACTAACCTCCTCTCTCCCAGCCTCTTCAATTGGATTCCCACCCCCCAACCATTCTAGTTTAAAGTCTCCCCAGCAGCCTTCGCAAATCTCCCTGCCAGGGTATTGGTCCCCCTAGGATTCAAGTGGAACCCGTCCTTTTCATACAGGTCACACCTGCCCCAAAAGAGGTCCCAATGATCCAGAAACTTGAATCCCTGCCCCCTGCTCCAGTCTGTCAGCCATGCATTTATCCTCCACCTCATTCCATTCCTACTCTCACTGTCGCGTGGCACAGGCAGTAATCCTGAGATTACTACCTTTGCGGTCCTTCTTCTCAACACTCTTCCTAACTCCCTATATTCTCCTTTCAGGACCTCTTTCCTCTTCCTACCTATGTCATTGGTACCTATATGTACCATGACGTCTGGCTCCTCACCGTCCCACTTCAGGATATCTTGGACAAGATCAGAAACATCCTGGACCCTGGCACCAGGGAGGCAAACTACCATCTGGGTCTCCTGACTGTGTCCACAGAATCATATATCTGACTCCCTAACTATAGAGTCCCCCATTACTACTGCCTTCCTCTTCCTTTCCCTACCCTTCTGAGCTACAGGGCCGGACCCTGTGCCAGAGGAACAGCCACTGTTGCTTGCCCCAGGTAGGCTGTCCACCCTTAACAGTACCCAAATAGGAGTATTTATTGTCAAGGGGTACAGCCACTGGGATGCTCTCTAGTACCTGACTTTTCCCCCTCCCTCTCCTAACCGTGACCCACTTGTCTGCCTTCTGTGGCCCCGGTGTTACCACCTGCCTGTAACTCCTCTCTATCAACTTCTCACTCTTCCTGACCAGACAAAGGTCATCGAGCTGCAGCTCCAGTTCCCTAACACGGTCCCTTAGGAGCTGCATCTCCAGTTCCCTAACACGGTCCCTTAGGAGCTGCAGCTCGGCGCACCTGGTGCAGATGTGGATGTCCGGGAGTCTAGGAGACTCCAGGACCTCCCACATCCGACACCGAGAACAACAAGCTGTCCTCACACTCATACTTCCCCTTTCCTCAATAACAGGAAAAACTGAAACCTAAACCTACCTTGCCTCGCCCGTTTCTGCCTAAGCCTGTTGAGCCCAAGCCCTTAAGCCTTCACTCTGCTCCTGGCTCACTCCACTGCCCGCAAACAACGCTGCCTGCTGTATAAGATTGTGTTCCTTTTAAATCTTCCACACTTCACTGCCCGACGTCACACACCTGCACAGTCCCGCTTCTCTTAACTCTGATGAGAAGAAGAAAAAAAATCATAATGGCTGTCGCCACACTCCCGCTCCGATTCTCAGCCTTCCTTCTCCAAATTAAACCCGAAACAGGATCTCTGACCTTTAAATCTTCCGCGCTTCAATGCCTGACATCACACCCCTGCACAGTCCAGCCTCTCTCAACTCCATTAAGAAGAAAAAATCAAAGTGGTTGCTGCCGCACTCCCGCTCCAATTCTCAGCCTTCCTTCCCTAAATTAAATTAGGGGACTCTCTTTGTGTGTCATGGGTGGGAGGGAAGTAAGGGGCATGCTGTTGTGGTTTTGTTGTTGTGTTTGTTGCTTCTTGGTTCTGTGAACATTGTGGGCATGCTCTGTTGGCACTGGAATATCTGGTGACGCTCACAAACTGCCCCCAATACATCTTTAGGTTATGCTGGTTAACAGAAACCACACATTTCACTGCATGTTTTGATGTACATGCGACAAACAAATGAATCTGAATCATTCCTCTGTGACACCCATTATTCTTCTCACTTCCTCACCACCCAGAACTCCAAGAACCACTTCCAGATAAACCAGCAATTTGCTTGTTCATTCGCTCGTTATGAGCCATGTTGACAATCATGGTTTTTCCATGACTATGATTGTTCGTGGCAAATTTTTCTACAGAAGCAGTTTGCCATTGCCTTTTTCTGGGCAGTGTCTTTACAAGGCAGGCCATTATCAATACTCTTCTGAGATTGTTTGCCTGGCATCAGTGGTCTCATTACCAGGATATGTGATATGCACCAACTGCTCATACAGCCATCAACCGCCTGCTCCCATGGCCTTATATGACCATGAACATGGGGTGGGGAGGGTGTTGGGCAAAGTAGATGTTACACCTTATCCAAGAATGCCCTGTGCTGGTGGAGGGAAGGAGAGCCTTTAACCTCCTTTAGTAGAGACGTATCACCACCCCACCATTAAAATTTACTTGTATATCTTTCAATTTAGTATTCCGGATTCATTATTCTGAATGCAATCTCCTCCACCCTGGGTTGCCCAATCACAGATTAGAAAATCGCTTCACAGAACATGTTGATGCTGCCACAAGCTGGCTTCAAAATTCCCATCACCTGTCTCTTTGATTATGTGTTTTTTTCTGGATATGACTACCTTGTTTTCAGTCTCCTGCACAATTTCAATATATGCCTTGTACAGTCTTAGCTATGTCATTTAATCTTTCTTTTTTTCCCACCTTATCTCAGATTTCACCTTTTGTTGTTAATTCCCTTTCTCTGCATCTTAAAACTTGCTTAAGTCTAAATTCCAAACAAGAGAAAATCTGCAGGAAGTCCGAGAAACACACACAAAATGCTGGAGGAATTGAGCACGCCAGGCAGCATCTATGAAAAGAGTGCAATCAACATTTCAGGCTAAAACCCTTCAGCAGGACTGGGCAAAAAAAGCTGAGGAGTAGATTTGAAAGTTGGAGGAAGGGGAGAGAGAAACACAAGGTGCTAGGTAAAACCTGGAGGAGGAAGGATGAAGTAAAGAGCTGGAAAGTTGATTGGTGAAAGAGACAGAAGATTACAGAAGAACGAAAAATGGGGGACCACCAGAGGGAGGCGATGGGTGGGCAAGGAGATAAGGTGAGAGAGGGAAAAGGGGATGGGAAATGGTGAAGGAGGGGGAGTGGTGTGCATTTCTGAAAGTTTTGAGAAATCAAAGTGCATGCCATCAGGTTGGAGGTTACCGAAATGGAATAAAAGGTCTTCTTCCTCCAACCTAAGTGTAGCCTCATTATGACAGTGGAGGAGGCCATGGATGGAGATACCGAAATGTAAATAGGAAGTGGAATTAAAATGGGTGGCCACTGGGAGATCCCGCTTTTTCTGACTGATGAACCATTATCACGCTGAAATGCTAACTGTCTACACAATTCTGTTTGGCTCTCTGAGTCTATCCAATTATTTCTATTTTAACAGTTACTGGTACCAGTAGTATTTTACTTTTATGTAATGTCTAAATATGCAAACAGTAGTGCTGCCAAGAAATGCATTCAAAAGGGTAATTTAGTTACATTGATTTCTCCAATGCCTGCAATCATCCCCATCCATTCATACCCTCTTATGAAATACCAAATATTTTCATTTTTAATAATAACATTCTATTAAAAATGAGGCTTGAGTTATGCTTGGCTGCTTCTGGTCAGTACTATGCAAAGCCAATGATGCCAAGAAGAAAGAGCTAAAATTACAATATTTTAACACAAAAAGTGCACATGTTGTTCACTAACAAAGGATCTTGAAATATTTTGGAAGCTGGTTTAATGAAAAAAAATAGATCAGTTATTTGATATGCAAAATGATGTTATCCATCTGGTCTGCAGGAGTCAGCTTACCGGTTTGAAACAACCCATTGGCTTCTACTGCATCTTGAGCTAGCCGCCTGCTACATAAACCTGGCTTGTTTGCAAAGCTGTTTTGTGGATGGTACTTTATTTTAACTTCAAACTGATTACTACCTTCCATTTACATTTTAAAAACTGAAGATCGACTCCAATTTTTGACCAGAAAATGAACAAGCCATAGTTAGAAATTTACTTACAACTGTTTTGATCTTACAAGTGGTAGTTGCTGTGTTTAAAAAGCAAGCTTAGCAAACAACCCAGAAATTAATGTCCATCAACAGCCCCTCCTCCCCTTTTGCTAACCCAGGTAAGTTCTACAGTCATTAGGTTTGAGATCAAGACTCCTCTTGGGAACAGACTATCACCCCTCTAGCTATTCCAGTTGGTTACCAGTGCTAGAAAGGCTCTCTTCACTCCAATGCTTAAAGCACCCATTGAGTACTTCCCAATGTAGGGATTTCTATGTGATTTTTCTCTTCAGTGTACTCATTTCCATAATTTCAGCTGCACACATTTACCAAATCTCAAAGGAATATCACCATTATAATTTTCTATCAACACACAATGGCACATCAATGTCCATTTGTAAGTCCATATTAGTCCATCTTTAAGAATTTCTTCCTCACAAACAGTTCTTACCACTTTCTTGATGCAAGTTTGAATCACTGTCTCTGTCACCACTAGTTCATCAGGTCAGCTGGCAATGTCTATCAATGAGCTGAAGAGAGAACACTTCTGTCATGATGAGCAACATTCTCAAAACGGAACACCCTCAATTAGCACTAATTGGATGTCCATTTAAATAATACAAGTAACACAGAATCCCCAAGCCTATCAAAATAAACTTAACAAGTTTATACAGAAAGCTCCAGGGGACTGCATAACAAAGAATGAGTCTCTGAAGAGAGACCTGGCTCACCCGCTCCATGCAGATGATGAATCCAAAGGAATGGCAAAGACCAATACAGTTTGGTACCAGCGAGGTTGCCAGAATTGCCAGTCAGTGTTAAACACAACATAGACCTGCATTAGGGAGCCCAGCTCTGGATTATTCCTCAGTGTTTACTCCTGAAGCTGTCCTCAAGAATGGGTATAGCCATTGGCAGTGAAGGTTTGGGATTAGAGTTTACCTTCTCCTAGATGAGCTGTAAATCATGGCTGGTGTCCCATCTGCCCAAAGTGATTGGTTTTAAGATGCCAATAACCCACCTTTGCCACTTCTCCTGTCAGTGTCTAAGCCACACTTGAAGGCCAGGAGCTGGACTTGGTTGTCAGGGGCTATTTGAGATGCAAGCGTTCAGGAGCATTTAATAGGTAGTGGGAGCTTATCCCTGCTGCCAACACCATCACCCCACCCCCCAACACCATCCCTGGCTGTGTACAACCGTGCCAGCTTCTGGGACCTAGACACCATCTCTCTGGAGTATGGAAAGCAGGTGAGAGTTTTGAATGGTCCCACTACTGGCAGTAATGTTTTGGACACCAAAAATTGAGTACTTAAGGGGTACCTGAACCGAGAGGTTTGACTTCCTCACTCAATGCCGATTGGTGCTCAAACTCCAGCCATCCCGGTTCACTTTGGAGAGCAGAAAAGTGGCCTTCATGATCTCTCCTGTCTGGAAGAGCCCTCGCCTGGGCTACTGCAATTGGAAACAATGATTGGAGATTTGTGTAGATTCAGATACCATGAGAAAGGTATTTTATCATCCCACCAGCACAAACAGAGCCTTGGATGTTCTGATGACGCTGCATCAGGAAAGACAGTCAGGTGCTGACTACACTATTGAGTTCCAAACTTTGGTGCAAGAGAGTGGTTGGAACAGGGAAGCCTTGGGCCACCTGTACCATCATGGACACCCGGATGAACTAAAAAATGCCCTCATCTTGGGAAAACCAACAGGGGACTTAGAGATCCTCATCAACCAGTCCATCTGCTTTGACAACTGAATGTAAGAGGGACAGCATTATGAGGCTGAAGAGGGCTAGCACAAGCCCGCTCTCAATCCATTGTGATCCCCTCCCTGATCTTGGACCAGGACCAGGACCAGCCCAACTCCATCAATGAGAGGCCCCAACATCAGGATCAAGGCTGTTGCTATTACTGCAGGGAAGCAGGTCACCTGTGGGCCGAATGTCCAAGGTTGCAGCTGCCTCAATATCAGGAGGATCATGACAGTAGCAACCATTCCGCGGATTATGGTTTCGTGCTGAAGGCGGAGTTCACCTAGGGTTTGAACTTGAGGCAGGTGAAGGCTTTTGTGGACTTCAGGGCTGCAGGTAATTTTCTAAGCTTTGGGGCTGCCCACCAGCTTGACATATTGATGCAAGAGTTGAGCCAGTCCATGCCAGCAATGGCCTTGGATGGCTGCCCGCTAGGTTCTGAGCAGATCCAGAAACACACTGTGGTGTTGCAAATGAGGATAGAGGATCATGTGGGAGACATTAGTTTCTACAACATTGACTCACCACTCATACCCCTGATCATCCAGTACCCTTGGCTGTCCCAACGTAACCCTTCCATGGACTGGGTGGGGAGAATCATTGCTTGGTCCTGTTATTGTAAGAGGGTATGTTTGCGGTGTGGTATTCTAACCCCCAGAATCCCCCAAGACTAACGACTTGCTGATCCAAGCAAGGGAACAGTCTTCAGTGTGAAGTAACTTGAAGCTTTAGGAGTCCAGCCACAGGTCCGGAATAAAGGAAAAACTCCTAAACCCAGACCCTTGGAGCCTGTTTTCATGGTCACAAGGACCATCTGTAACAACTCATTGCCGTTGCCTGAGGACGTGATGGAGTCTACTGAACCTAGGGAGGAGACTCGGAGGTCAGTCGAACCACCCCTGCCACCTATGAAGCCTCAGGAGCAGGAAGCAGCACCAATGCAGTCATCAATGTTGCATAGGAAAAGTGAGGGATGGACACCAGCGTAGGTTTAGAACATAGACTGTTCTACATAGCCAACAAAAAGGCAGGCATAGCTGGGATCCCATGAGTGCCCATGGAGACACCTTGTGTTTGAAGGAAGTTGGAGGAGACAAAGGAGAAATGATTAAGAGTGAGAACAAGTTCTGCTAGACAGAGGAGAGTGATGGTGGAGGGGAACTAGTTATGTCTGGTGTCCGGAAAGAAACAGTGAGCTTTGAGGCCTTTCTGAGGGAGGGATATATGTGTTACAACCAGGGATTCGGCAGCGCAGCAGATTCGGTAATCATGCTCATGAATATGCATGTGTCAGCTAATTATTATTTCATTGTGATAGTATTTAATTTCATTCATTCCATCCTAGTATTTGTCAAGACTTGAACATAGCACAGTAACAGTTCACTGCCTGCTTGCATTCAGCCTTGCCTGAGAAATTGGACTGCCCAGTCAACTGACTGAAGACTAGCAGTATTCGTGTTATTCTTAAGTCGTTCTTTTCAGCTGCAGTGTTCATTTTCCACTTGAGAGCTTTAGTTGATGGCCCTGTTTGGCCTAGAGTTTATTGTTTTCTTTTCCCTTTAATACTGTTCGCATTAAAGTCTGTGAACTATTGACCCACTTCTCTCACTTGGCACTTGGGCCATATCCACACCTGGTTACAACAAATCTTGAAAAGCACAAAGATGGACCTAGTAGAGAAAGGGCAGCTGACCTTGGCCATAAGATTCATTGGTCAGAATGATTCATCGAGGCAACAATGTTCCATTGGAATTCCTATGTATATACTGTTTCTGTCTCCATCACGATAGAAGCATCTCACCAAGTAATTGACCAGCAAAGTTCAAACAGTGACATTTTGGCATTGGTGGCTTGAGGAGAGGGTGCCTTTATTCTGAGTGCATGTCCTGACTCTCCATTCCAAGAGTCCCACGTCTACATTGAGTTTTGTCGGTATCCATTCCAAGCTTTTTAAGTCACAAGAACCCAGGCTCCCAGCTTTCTGGTCCTGTGACTCAGGTCTGCATAACAAATCAGTGCTTCAAGCAAACTTCTCAATTGATTCAACAAATCATTTTTCAAGTTAATAGTGTAAATTCTGGAAGAGCCCTATTCCAAAAGCTGATCCCTGGCTGGAGTGTGCAAATACACAAGTGAAGTAACCCTATCAAGAATGTTTTTAACCTCTTAAAGAAAGTCATGGTACAGACTGGAAAAATTGAACTCTCATATGGCAAATTAAACGGTTCTACAGAGAACCAACTAGCTTTGTGATATTAGAAGCCTGTCTACGCTGTCTTGATCTGTAAAACTGAGAGTATATTCGAATTGTCTCTGGAAAAATTGTGAAAGATAAAACACTGTGAGCAAGATTTGAAAAGGTTCCTTCTCTAAGTTTCAAGTTTCATGTTTTCAAGGTTTCCCAATGACTTTTCTCTTTGTTCCCATGGTTTTTATTTATCCGATTGTTTCCAAGACTTATTCAATATCAATATCCTCCCCATCTCAAGGATTCCCATGCCTCCCTCTTGGCCCTGCCCGAGGTTTCTTGATCTCAGTCTGTAGAATTTCCCAGGTCTCTCAAGATTCCCCAGTCTCTCAGGATCTCCCAGTTGTTTGTTATGTCTCTCCTCTCACTGCATCCAATGGAATCCCACTAGCAAACACATCTTTCCCCTCCCCCCACTTCTTGCTTTCCACAGGGATCACTCCTTACATGACTCCCTTGTCCATTTGTCCTTTCCCACTGATCTCCCTCCTGGCATTTATCCTTGAAAGTGGAACAAATGCTACACCTGCCCCTACACCTCTTCCCTCACTACCATTCATGGCCCCAAACAGTCCTTGCAGGTGAGGCGACACTTCATCTGTGAGACCGTTGGGATCATATACCATGTCTGGTGCTCCCAGTGTGACATCCAGTGTATCAGTGAGACCCAACATAGAATGGGAGACAGCTTCACTGAGCAACTATGTATGTCAGAAGAAGCATGGTCGCCAGGTGGGCACCCATTTTAATTCAACTTTGCATTCCCATTCCAATATGTCAATCCATGTCCTCCTCTACTGTTGTGATAAGGTCACACTCAGGTTGGAGGAACAACACCTTATATTCCATCTGGGATATAAACTGATGGCATGAACATCAATTTTTCAAACTGCTGGTAATGCCCCTGTCTCCTTCACCACTCCTGATCCCCTTTTTTCTCTCTCACCTTATCTCCTTGCCTGCCCATCTCCTCCCTCTCATGCTCCTCTCCCTTTTCTTTCTTCCATTGCCTTCTGTCCTCTCCTATCAAACTCCCCCTTCTCCGGCCCTCTATCTCTTTCACCATTCAACTTCCCAGCACTTTACTTCATCCTTCCCCCTCCTGGTTTCCCTTATCACCTTATGTTTATCTCTCCCTTCCCCCAACCCTTAAATCTACTAATTTTTTAAAATCTGGCTCTGTCGAGGGATCTTGACCTGAAATGTCGACTGTCCTTTATTCCCATTGAAGCTGCCTGGCCTGCTGATTTCTTCCAGCATTTTGTGTGTTGCTGACGGTATAATTCTCCTGTTGAGAATTCTGTCTCTGCCTTTAATTCTAGGCTCCCAGAGGAAAAAAAGATGTCACAGCATTGGGGTTGGTTATGACTCTCCCCCAGGGGAGTGAACACCCACTGGTGTGCTGCAACTTAGCATTCTGATACCAGCCAAACTACCTGTGTAAGTTACTTCCAATTTTTGTGATTCTGGACTCCACATAATTGTTCAGGTCTTCCCCTTTGGCTTAGTTAAGGATTGGACCTAACTGGGAAAAATTGACACATCATCTCAACTTGCATATTTTCCCAGAAAATTTTAACTGAGCAAGGCTACTTGGTCTGTTTTGTCAAACCATGGGATTCTATCAACCAAATATACAAATTGTTCTAGAAACATTAAATATAACACGAATAGTAATATTGATTGGCTTAGTGGTCCTAATATTGCTTTGTAGGGGTACCACATTCACAATATATGTGTAAACCATGATAGTATAATGCCATTATTAGCAGTGAACAACACATTTACAAAGTACATTATACAAAATCTTAAGAATAATATACCCATAATATACCCTGTATATAAAGTTACTCATGTTGAATGTCAAAAAATGCAACATCTATATAGATAAGTGAAAAATATTTCCTGCGGGATTGTGTTGTCAGACCAGTTATTAGTGACAAACACATCCCAATCCCCATCAAGATGACAAAAGCAACATGTATACCTGTACACATTAGCGATCAGGACTAGGAAAAGGAGAGCTTCTTTATCTTTTTTAAGGCATCATACCCAAACCATAGCATTAGCTTCACCTTCACCTTTACCATCATATTTGTACCGTGTTGGGTTAAGTAATATCTAGGAGAATTATTAAACATCATCCTGGTTATTTTTTATTTGTTACTTGGTTACTGCCAAAACCCTGGTCTCCCTTTTCGTAGTGAGGTCCATCCAGACACTTTGTTTTGCTTGTTCATTACTGTTTTATTACCACAGCTGTGCAAGAGGTCTGCAGTATGTCCCAGGTTGTGTAACACATGTGCGAATGGTCGAGTCAATGATAAGTCGTAAATAATCTTCCATGTGGACAACTGTAGAAGCAGTGTACCTTGTGTGTTCTCCATCTAGTAATTGGCCAGATGGGAAGCTCTCTTTCTACAACATCCTTAACATAATTAGAGTCGGTCCATATCAAGACTGGTTCTGTTGCATTTACCTGTGTATGAGTCAATCCTTGCAGCATTTGTTGTAATGCCTGTTGCAGTACCAGAATGACAGCGTTAAATTTTGCCAAATATAAGAGCTTTGGCATATGGTAAAGTGAGACTACGTATGTCTTTTTTCCTACTTATCAGATGGAGCATTTTGAATAGAGCTGTTGCTACAATTCTCAGTTTTTATTACATTAATGTTGCCCTTCCCCTTCTTTATATTTTGTTTCCCAGAGCTGCGGGAAGGGGGTGGACATCTGAGATGAGCTCTGTCCATTTGTATATTCAGAGAGTGAAAGATGATATGGGCCTCATAGCATCATTTTCATACCCTTCTCCATAATATCGCTGGGGCCGCTGAACATTCTCTCTGTCCCAGAAGGAGTATCCTGGTCTGAGACTTTCTTCTGCAAAGAAAGGGGGTGGAGCTAAAGGTTGTGGCCTATATCTAATGTCTGGCAATCTAGGTTGTGGATGAATATCTGTTCCCAAGGCAGGCTCACTCCAGGAAACTTGTTGGGTTTATTCATTACATCTTCCTTGCTGGGAGCACTGGGAATGCAATTGACCTGAGGGATGAGGTAGGTTTGATGAAAACGGAAGGATCCTCTGCTGGCATCTCATTGCCCTTGTGTGGGAACGAGTGGTAATCTCTTCAACAACCTGAAATCATTCATAAATTGGGTGTTGGAGGTTCTCGCAAGGATGAAGGGGTAACAATATAAAATGAACTACTCAGGTCCCAGTCTACCCTTGCCATTTGTTCTCCAGTCTTATCAGTTGTCATTAAGCCCTAGCTTTCAATTATTTTACTCAATACAGTACTAAATCCTCTGCATACACCTCCATCATTTATTTGCTTATAAATCCACAAGTATATCTGATACGGATTTTCAGTCACATGGAAGTGTGTGGTGAACTATGTGCCTGTCTGGACACGCCCCCTGCTGACTGCTCCTGTGGCTCCTCCCACAGGCCCCTGTATAAAGGAGATCTGAGGCCTGACGCTCTGCCTCAGTCTCCAGGACATTGTATGATAGACACTCACTCCTGGTTCCTTCTTCCAGTCAATAAAAGCCAATATCTCGCCTTACGTCTCAGTGTGAGTTATTGATGGTGCATCAAAGTGGTACAAAGGTTAAGGGAAATAACAATAAGAAGAATTACTGAATATGTTGTGGAATATGACCGGTCCAGAAGTCTGTGACCTATCGGCATCCTGAAGTAGCCAATTCAGAATTTCATCAGCATCAACTGGAGGTGTGCTTACTGCCTGCAAACTCTGAATGGTCAGAAGTCCAAGGGTGTGATGGGAAGTTTGTACTGGAGAAGCTGCGGCAACTCCCTGTACAGGAACTTGTCCCTCTATTCTTTCTAGTAATTCTCATGCACATTCTCAAGCATCTGTTCTCCAGGCTTCATTGGTACCTCCAGGGTTTACTGGTAGGGAATTTACCTCGTGTGTGCCTGGAAGGAATGCACAATATCCCTATGCATTGTGATTAAGATATGGGTTACCAGGTTCTATCACATAAGCATGTGGTTCACACATGTGCGCTTGGTTTCAATCTAAAAAGAAACCAATTTGTTGTCTACAAGCACAAATTATTGCTACATTGTTGGGATCTGGTACAAGTTGTGATGGTCTGAGGCCAGCAGATCATTCAGCAGGCTTTGGTCTGCCTAGTCTGCATCTTTCTCTTTGCTCTACCCCTTCATCATTCTAGCCTCTAGAATAAAGTATTCATCATGTTCAAGCTGAGGAACAGTCAGGGTATTATCCAATATTTCTGTTACACTATTAACATTCATAATATCAACCAGCATTTTGCCTACAGAACTGCTGAAAGCCAGGATGTCAATCACTTTATAGTGCTAGCTTGGTGCCAGAGCGCTTGTTGAGCACTCTCTGAGTTGGAGTACCACTAAATAATCATTCTTTCTAAAATAATACATTTGATATACTGTTACCATTTTGGGCACCAACTGTGGTTGCACTGGGTTTGCGAACTGCGAAGCTCTAAACTCAAACAAAAAAAATCCGATATAAGTAGCAATGAGCACTCACTAAAGGGAGGTTATAACTAACCAATCTGCAAAGACTGTTTTACTTCCCTGTTTATTCTCCACAGCAAGTTTAGCTGCCTGTACCCACTATTCAAGCAATGAGTCCACTCTACCTATCAAGAAGATACTTCCAACAAAGTAATTTAAAATACAGTTCATTTCATTTCAGTGATAGACACTTAATTCCAAATAACATTCTTAAAACACATTTAGAACTCAGAGGATTTCTATCTTAAACATTTCCAAATTACAAACCATTTCTAAAAAACATTTCAAAATCACAAAGAATAAAGGATTCTTTTAAATTAAAAATGACATACCAATGGATTGTAGATGAATGAATCACAAGTCACAGAAATCAAAAACAGAGAACTGGATTCCAGTTCATTTGTGTTTCTTCCATAGCGCCTTGACATTCTTTACCTCATTCCTGATAAACCTGAACTGCTTTTTACATTATATTGTTTCTTTACTTGGGTGACTTCATGAACATATGATACTGTATTTCCTCAAATATCCTTTTAAAACAAATGCTATAAAAGCATCTTGTAGACATAGGCATCTGCTTAATGCTCAGAGCTCCCAATTAATGCTGCAAAACTAACTTCCTTAAGTATATAAAACTTCCAACATTAATAGATCAGTTATTTGATATGCTGAATGATATTATCCATCTGGTCAGCAGCTTCCTTGAACAAAACAACTTAGAATCAGCTTGTCTGTTTGAATCAACCTGCATTAAGCAGCCCATTGTCTGATACTGCATCCTGAACAGCAATAAACCAAGTGTTGCGGGCAAGCAATCTGCTACATAAACAAAGCTTGTTTGCAAAGCTATTCTATAGACTGTACTTTGTTTTAACTTAAAGCTGATAACTGCTTTCTATTTACATTTTAAGAACTGAAGACTGGCTCCAATTTCTGACCAGAACATAGCATAGCTAGAAGTTTATTTACAACTGTTTAGATCTTACAAATATCAGCTACTGTGTTCAGAAAGAAAGCTTAACAAACAACCAAGAAGTAAATATCCATCACACTCAAATGAGGAATGAATTCAAAGTCCCAGTAAGAAAATTGTAATTTAAATTTTGTCATGGAAAGTTTATTGAAACTGCCCATTTGAGAAAACATTTTAGATTACCAACCTAAAAAGTGGAGTAAATGTGGAATGGTGTTGCATATTATGTGCAACTATAGTAAACTCAGTTTCTGTTTTGCAGAAGTATTTTTATTAATATTCAAAAAGGTCACAGATAAACCATAGTAGGAAGCCATGCATAAAGTAATATAATTTGAAGATACAAAAAACAAAAATCTCAATGTCAATGCAGAACTGTTTTGGCACATGACGAATGATAACTATTAACTCTGGATGCAGCACAGTTGAGGAAATGAAACAAAATAAAATGTGAATAGTAGGTTGTAGTAGTAATGAACTCCTAACCACTACCACCAAACTCTTCACCTGTAAATCTGGTGGAGTCATCTATTTTATCCAGTTCTCCCACCTCAGCCTCTTCTACCTTGCTGAGACCCAACATAAACCGGGGGGGGGGGGGGCAGCTTTGTCGAGCACTTGCAGTCTATTCACCAAAAGCGGGATTTCTCAGCGACCAATCATTTTAGTTCCTCTCTCCATTCCCATTCTGACATATCAGTCCATGGCCTGATCTTTTGTTGTGATGAGGCCCTCTCAGCACAGTGGAACAACACTTCATATTCCATCCAGATGTATGACCTGATGGCATGAAAATCAGTTTCTCCTTCCACTGATTTTTTTGTCACTCCCACTTCACTTTTGTTATATTCCCCATTCTAGCCTTTTATCTCAGCTCGTCGCTTACTTATCACCTCCCCCTGGTGCCTCTCCCAATTTCCTTTCTTCCATAGTCTATTCTTCTCTCGTCAGATTCCTTCTTCTCCAGCCCTTTACATTTCCCACCCACCTGGCTTCCCCTATCACTTCCTAGCTTATTCTCCTTCCCCTCCCCCCATTTCCCTTGTCTTTTGCAATCCACAAGGAGGGTATCGGCCCAAAACATCGACCGTTAATTTATTGCCATAGATGCTGCCTAACCTTCTCAGTTCCTCCAGCATTTGGGCTGTCTTACAGTAGGTTGGTCTGTTAAAGATTATCTCTACTAGTGAAATTTAATCTTCAGGAAGCCATATCTTCAAGTTTACCACTAACCTTTGACCCAAAAATTTGAATGAAGTAAATCAATATATCTAGCAAATGAAATCCAAAAATGTTGCAGATGTTGTCAGAAACAAATAAGGGCAAAAAAGGCCCAAATATGGATAGAAAATCTGCTCATAATCTCTTCCAGAGCAACACACAGAAAATGCTGGAAAAACTCAGCAGGTCAGGCAGCATCTATGGAGAGGAATAAACAGATTCAGGCTGAGACCCTTCATTAAGACTGGAAAGGAAGGGGGAAGAGTCCAGAATAAAAAGGTGGGGGAAGTGAAAGGAGTACAAGCTGGCAAGTAGTAGGTGAGTCCTGGTGAGGGGAAGGTGTATGGGTGGGGATACCTCTCCTATATTTGGCTCCACTGACACCTGCCAGCTCCTGTCTAACTCTCCTTCTTACATTTATAGTTTAACTTCCCTCTGCCGTCTTAGTCTTGATGCAGAGTCCCAAACATAAACCATTCCCTTGCTTCAACAGATGGTTGAGTTCTTCCAATAATTTGCTTTTGCACCAGATTCCAGCATCTGCAGTCTCTCTTGTCAAATTAAGTTCTAAATGAACTGTGATCTCAGGTGTGGTTTGTGTAGGAATATTAATGAATGTGATGGAAGTGCAGATGATAACTTACTTACACAAGTATTACTTCCGATTACTAATACGCTGCTTGGGTCTTGCTGAATTCAAGAAATAGGAAATAAAATTGAATAAATGGAAGCATCAGTAAAGAATGAATGGCCTTAGTTTATCACACCTGCCTTGCTTACCACAAAATATAACACCAGACTTTCTGCTCCTATGTCTTATGATTTTATCATTATCCAAATAGGCTTCTGAGGCATATCAGAAAAAAAAGGCTGTTATGAGGTGAAGCGAGAAGAAATACCAAAGGAGAAGACTTGGTTGGTAACAACTTCAGCTCAAACAAAATCTTTTGTGTATTTCCAAAATATCTTATTTAGCTTAGCAATTATCTGTAAATCTTAACAGAATACACATCAGATGATAATAAAACAGTGTAAGTTATAAAAGTGTGACACAACTAAGATTTTAAAAATCATGAGACTATGGAAACGTGTGGTAAAATGACAAAGTTGTCTCTATACTTGTTTATGCTAGTGCCTTTGGTGTGTATTTTCCAGGAATACACGTTGCAGGTGCATTTGTGTGCTTGGCAGGAACTGTACCAGTAATACTCCTATTCTCACACAGAAGTTTGTTTAATTGTGAGAGGCATAGATGGGATGGATAGTCAAAATCTTTTTCCCATTCAAAGATATCAATATTAAAAGCATACTGAGGAAGGAATTTTAAAATGGATCTGAGGGGTGAGTTTTAAACACAGAATGTGACTAATGTATGGACTGCACAGCCAAGATAGATGGTAGAATCAGATACACTTTCTACATTTAAGTGGCACTTAGACAGACACTTCAATAGTGAAGGAATAAAAGGAATATGGTTCTGATGCAGGCAAACTAAATTAATGTAAAGGACAAAAGGGTAGGTATTGACGTGGGAAGATGAAAGGCCCACTTCTGTGCTGAACAGCTCTGTAACTCCGAGTACTTTTGGAAACTGCAATTTTGCTGAAACTGACTGGCATCATCATGGCATACTTTGTAAGGAAGGTGGTCAATAAATCCTCGATTCGGCTAGCTAAGTTAAAGGATATAACACAACTCCATCCTTATTTGTTCCAGTATACAATTGTAGTAACTCTTCTACAGTTTTCAAATTTTTATCTCCCCATGAACTTTCTCTCATGGTAAGTTTTCAATCTATGCTCAGCATTCTTGGAGCTGTTACTCTGCTGACGAGGCAGTTGAACAGCTCAACCAGTTGAGCACTCTCAGGCCCTGATGGTCCTAGGAAACCAGTGGAACCTGACCAAGTTCGTGCAGCCTTTCACTATTTTGAGATGATACACTGAGCAAATAGAGAAAAGTCAGGAGAATGCAAGAGATGAACAGCATCTGTCATACTACAGGTATTGTTGATAGTCCTGCAATAAAGCATGGATACAATAGGCAATAAAAAAATCTCTATAATAATCTCTCTCCACATTAAGACATTTATTTGAAAGTGCATTAACTTTGAGGCAGATTTTTCTGGCCCTCTATCAACTTGACCGAATCATTCATAAAGAAAAGCTGATGAAGATTCCCTCCAGCTCATACTCCCAGATTTATATCTGATAAAATTACTCAATTAAGCTTGAGAATTTGAATCCCATTGCCCAAAGTTATATTATCAGGCAGCTCTTTTCAATCCAATTTTCTCATCCCTACTTCAGATTCCCTCCAGCTCATGCTCCCAGATTTATATCTGATAAAATTACTCAATTAAGTTTGAGAATTTGAATTTCATTGCCCAAAGTTACATTATTCCCTTTAAGAGGAACTTTGGCATAGTCAAAAAGTCAAAAATGTCACATCCTGAATCTTCTGAATTTCTTCCTGGCTTTTATCAATCTGGCATATGTGTGTCAGTGTCATAACCCAGAGAAACTATTTTTAAATTCTTTCAATAGTTGATTAAAGACGCCAGGAAAGCGCATAAGTATCTATTTACATATATTCTATAGTAGGTCATGTTGGATTAACGCATTATACAGATTATGCCACATTTTTTGTTGCAGTTTTAATCAAGTAACTTATTTGGTATATAAGATTAGAAATTACCTAAAGAAAGTAAAAGTTTACTGCATCAGTTTTATGGTCCCCAGTGTCCGTGAATTTTCTCTATGTTTTACAGTTTTGCTTTTGATTGAAAAACCAACTTTCAGTACAGTACAATCAAACTAATTTTGATTGAAAATCCAACTCTGACGATGTTAATCAGCTGTTTTGATGCCTCAGTCCTGAAGGGTCCTTTGTGCGAAGTAAATCTTTTTGCAATGGGCCTAAATCCCCCTTTTATGAGCTATTTTTCATCTGACTTCTCAGCACTTGCTCTGCGTCCAACTTCAATCAATACATTTCCTGCGGTCTTTAATGAACTCTGTCATCAGAGCGCCCTCTCCTGGCTGCTTGAGGGAAAGTAGGAAATGAATTGACTGCGAGGAAATAGCTTTGATGCTTAATTCTTTTTACTATGTTCTGTCTATAACTCACATCTATTCTTTTTAGGGTCTTTTGTGCTAATAACTTCACAGGCAAATGCTGCTTGGTCTGGTCTGATCTAGAAATAAACTGGTTTTAAATTATAGAAGTATCATTCAAGGGCAGTAAACATTTATTTTCATTACTATCGACAATAATTTCTAATCTTAAAAACACTAAAAGTAATTATTAAATATGAATGGAAAAACCTTGCAGGTATCCTGATCTCTGCAAGAAACTGGCAGCTGTTGGTGGACCTCGAAAGGCAGCTGAGGTTCCCCGACCATATCACAGCCACCACCCTGCGACCAGACATTGTCCTTGTGTCTGAGTCTATGAAGCAGGTGGTGATGTTGGAGCTGACAGTCCCATGGGAAGATCACTTGGAAAAGGCCTTTGAAAGGAAGCTATCTAAGTACGCAGGACTGATCAGCAACTGCCAGCAGACTGGATGGAGAGTGAGGTGTCTCCCAGTGGAAGTTGGTTGTAGGGGATTCGCAGCCCGTTCCTTAGCCAGAGCCTTCAGCAATTTGGGCATTGAGGGAGAGAGGAAGAGGAGAGCCATCCGCAGTACCACCGATGCGGCAGAGAGGGCCTCAAGGTGGCTGTGGCTCAAGAGAGGGGAGCCATGGAGTCAAGTGTAGCTAGCCATCTGGACACAAGCTGGGGTCTGATCAGCCCTGACTGGGTCACCTGGAGAAGGGTGTATGATGTTGAAAGACCCGAAACACCCGATGATTCCAGGAACTTCACTGATGATGTGTCCAGAAGCATCAGTAGATGTATGCACACAGCGACTGCTGTAATACAAGCAAAATGATTTCAAAATGGGCAAAGTACTTTACAGGATTATTTAATGTTACATATCACACCTTCCAAAATAGTTATACAAATTTGAATCAGGTTTATTAGATTAGATAGATTTACTGAACATCTACAGTGAAATGCATTAAATCAATACTATAAGAATTGTGCTGTGGGCAGGTGAAGTATTACCACACTTTCAGCGCCAACACAGCATGCCCACAACATACTAATACTAATCAAACGTCTTTGGAATGTGAGAGGAAACTGCAGAACCTGGAGGAAACCTACGCAGACAAACCCCAATCTTACAGCTGGCTGATGTAAAGTGCCATGCCATCGTGTCGCCTCAAAATGTATTTAATAGTTCACAAGTTTGCCTGGCATCTTTAAATTCACTGACCGACATAATATTGTGAAATTTGATGTTTTGCAGCAGCAGTACCATGTAATACCTAAAAATTACTATAAATTACAATAATAATATATAAAATTTAAGTAAATGGTGGCCATTGCCATTGCCAAAACCAACTTCCAAAAAAATGAAACTCATTTTTACCAACAGACACATTTCTATGACAACAAGGCTCAGGCTACTAAAATGTTACATCTGGTCAATCTTGCTGTATGCTTCCAAAACATGGACTATAACACCAGAACTCTAAAGAAACTTAGAAGCAACAGAAATGTGGTTTCTTAGAAGAATGCTGAAAATATCATATAGAGATAGGGTAACTAAGGAGACAGTACTCCAACATGCCCAAACAAAAAGATCTTTAATGAGAACATTAAATGAAAGGAAACTTAATTTCCTGGGCCATGTCATCAGGAAGGGAGAAATAGAATCCCGTACAAGGCCGTATGCCTGGGAAACACGGAAGAGGAAGGCAAAGGAGAAAATATATGGACCCTGTGAAAAAGCTAACAAATCTAATGTGCGAGATATCATTGTCGCTGCGAGGGATCGTTCGATGTGGAGAGCCATGATTGCCCAAGCGTGTGATGCACAAGGCACATGAAGAAGGTGGAAAAAGAGAACAAAATAGTAAGGTAATGTTCATGAGTTCATAGACCATTCAGAATTCTGATGGTAAAGGGGAATAAGCTGTACTTCTTCTAACTATACTTCTGGAGGGGTACAGTTGAGTGTGTGTCTTCTTGGACCTGCTCCCTGATGGTAGCAATGAGAAGAGGGCATGCCCCGGGTGGTGAGGGTATATCATGGATACCACCTTCTTGAGGCATTTCCCATTGAAGATGTCCTTGATGATGGAGATGCTGAGTAAACACCCCTCTGTAGGTTTTTCCGATCCTGTACGTTGCTGCTTCCATGCCAAAAGGTGATGTAACCAGTCAGAATGCTCTCCATGGTTCATTTGTAGAAATTTGCTAGAGTCTTTGGTGATCTCCTCAAACTCCTAATGAAATATAGACATTTGCCTGCCTTTTTCATAATTGCATTAATATGTTTGACCAAGACAGATCTTCAGAGATGTTGACACCCAGAAACTTGAAGGTGCTCACCCTTTCCACTACTGACTACAGTATAATGAGAACTGCTATGTGTTCTCCCGATTTCCCTTTCCTGAAATCCATAATCAATTCTTTGGTCTTACTAATGCTGAGTGCAAGGTTGATGTTGTGACACTACTCAAGCAGGTCTATCTCTTTGCTGTATACCTTCTACTTACCATCTCAGATTCTGCAACAACAGTTGTGTTATCAATGAATTTATTGATGCTGTTTGAACTATGCTTAGCTACATAGTCATGAGTACATAAACAACGTAGTAAACGGCTAAGCACACATCCCTCAGGTATGCCTCCATTGATTGTCAGTGAGGAGGAGGTGCTATTTCCTATCCACACTAACTGTGGTCTTCTGATTAGGAAATCAAAGATCTATTTGCAGAGGGAGGCACAGAGGCCCAGGTTTTGATGCTTGTTGGTTAGTGCTGAGCTGTAATCAACAAACAGCAGCCTCATTTAGGTAATGCTGTGTCCGGGTAGTACAATGCCAGGTGGGGAGCCAGTGAGGTTGCATTGGCTGTAGGCCTTTTCAGGCAGTAGGTAAATAGCAGTGGGTCCTGATCCTTAATGAACATGAATACATGTGAATCATTCTAGATATGTTTCTCCTTTTTCTCTGGAATTCCTTTGTTAATATGTAATAACAAGGCAACAGGGAAATGATAAATAATTGAAAGTATATGTCCCATGTTTCAATAAGGGTTTATCTCTCACAGTAACCTTGGCAAAAGAAATTAAATCCACCATAGAAATAAATATCATATCTTCATTTCATATTAAATTGGCTAGTCCTAGTTTATGTCAGTAGTGGTTAGATTATATTTAATGGCTGTTTTTTTTAATTCCCTATTAACTGGTGTGCCCTACAGGATATCTATTTATTTACAATAATATTTTTCAATTTCTTATGTATCCTCTGCACTGATTTGGTTGATTACTTTTCATGCCATATCTCAGCAATTTAATTGATTAGAAACCTGAACTATTAAACTGGAAAATGAATACATATTAAAAGTAATTTCTTTAACCTTAGTGTTCAATTATTTATAATTGTAAATGAAGGCTACCTTTCTTCCTTTTGAAGAGTTTTACCATAAAGATTGATAACAAAATTGTTTTTACCATTATAGTTTCTCAACTTAAAAGTTCTTTGAGTTCCAACTTTTCTAGTTCAGCTGAAACATAATCAATTTGAAACATTAAATGTCTCTCCAGACATGTTTTCTGACTTGCTGAGTATTCCCAGGACTTTTTTTGTGCTTTTTTATTCTATTTCCCTGTTAGGCCTGCATTTGCAGGCTCCTCCCAGTCTCCACCCAGCTAACAGTAATTACCTGCCACTGGTTTTCAACTCATCACCTGCAGACTCTCATCCACAATCCTTGTTCACTCATATGAAATGACCAGCCATGACCAGTTGCTCCTAGTCTTCATTTACCATGTTGCCTTGTCGGGTTAAGTATCTGTTCTCTCTGGTTTTATGGCCCCCTGTGGCTTGTTATTTTGCAGTTTATTATTAAAGTGATTGCTTGCTGCTGAATTGTCTCTGCTGCTCTGTGTTTGGGTCAAGCCTCTTCTACATTTCCTGACAGGATGGGTGAACCAGTGATTGACCCAACAGAGCCTGCTCACCTAAACGAAGTCATCTGCCTTACTATGTACATGATCCAGAAGCAGAAGGAACCCATTGGCCATCTGCTCCCTACACTTAACCATCTCTGTCTTGTTTAAGCAACCTCTTGCCAGTCAACTCCTCCCTTGGAGCCCTAGATTCTAATGCCCAAGTGCTTTAACAGATTCCCAATTTGATGCTGCAACTTCCTTGCATCTTGCACTTTGAGTTGCAGCCATCCCCATGGCTGCAACTAAGCCAAGACTGTCTTCATCATCCGTCTCTTGACTAGGTGAGCTTTGACCTAGGCCAGTGCTAAGAGGGACAATAAAAACCACCATCTACAATAAATATCAAGAATTCATCACTGAGATGCACTAGGGTTTCAATCATCCTGGAGGTGGGAAGGGGGCAGTGCAGCGGCTTACTTTGCCTGCATCAAGGGAATTGAACTGGGGTTCTGGCTGATGATCTGAAAGGTCATTCCCTAAGATGCTCGTCAACAAAAAGGGCTGGAGTGACGCCACTTTTGAGGTTGGTGGACATTTCCTGGGTAGAGAGCTCATCTTTGAGAATGGGTCAAGAGTTAGTGGTATGTTCCTTGTGAGAGATGTGGGAACTTTAGGAGACCTACAAATTCCCTAATAACTATATCTGCACAAAGTGCACTGTTGCAGCTCTTAAGAAACCATGTTAGGGAAATGGATCTGCAGCTAGATGACCTACAACACATACGGGAAAATAAGGAGGTGATAGATGGGGTGACTACCTCCTTGTGGCTCCTAAGTTGCAGGAGGAAGGTATCTGGCTGTCTGTCAGGAGAGGGAAAGACAGTGGGCAGCCAGTCTAGAATATATCTGTGGCTTTGCCCTCAATAATAGATATATCACTTTGGTTACTGTTGGGGGCAGGGGGTGAGGCAGTATGATGTATGAGGGGGAAGCAGCACCTAGCTGATCTCTGGGACTGAATTTGTCTCTGTGCTTCAGAAGAGGGAGGAGTGCAGTAGTTTAATTCCATAATTAGATGAGCAGACCGTGGATTCAGTGGGTGTCCGTGAAAGAGACAGCCAGACAGAATGTTAACTCCCAGGTGACAGGATCACAGATATCTGATGATGTTGTGGCCATTACAGAGGGTTGGATGGCTCAGGGGCAGGAATGGCTACTTAGTGTGCCAGGTTGTAGATGTTTCAGAAAGGACAGGGAGGGAGGCAAAAGAAGTGGGGACATGGCACTGCTGATCAGAGATAGTGTCACAGCTGCAGAAAACAAGGAAGTCATACTGAGTCTGTGTGAGTGGAAGTTAAAAACAGGAAGGGGGCAATAACTCTATTGGGTGTTTTTTTATAGACCACCCAATATTAACAGGGACATCGAGGAGCAGATAGGGAGACAGATTCTGGAAAAGTGTAATAATAAGAGGGTTGTCGTGGTAGGGGATTTTAATTTCCCAAATATTGATTGGCATCTGCCTAGATCAAGGGGTTTAGATGGAGTGGAGTTTGTTAGATGTGTTCAGGAATGTTTCCTGACACAATATATAGACAAGCCTAAAGTGGAGAGGCTGTACTTGATCTGGAATTGGGAAATGAACCTCATTAGGGGTCAGATCTCTCAGCGGGAGACCATTTTGGAAATAGTGATCACAATTCTATCACCTTTACCGTGGCAGTGGAGAGGGTTAGGAACAGACAAGTTAGGAAAGTGCTTAACTGGAGTAAGGGGAAATATGAGGCTATCAGGCAGGAACTTGGAAGCATAAATTGGGTACAGATGTTCTCAGGGAAATGTACAGCAGAAATGTGGCAAATGTTCAGGGGATATTTGCATGGCGTTCTGCATAGGTATGTTACAATAAGACAGGGAAAGGATGACAGGGTACAGGAACTATGGCATAGAAAGGCTGTTGAAAATCTAGTCAAGAAGAAAAGCTTATGAAAGGTTCAAAAAAACTAGGCAATGATAGAGATCCAGAAGACTATAAAGCTAGCAGGAAGGAACTTAAGAATGAAATTAGTACAGCAGAAGGGCCATGAGAAGGCCTTGGCAAACAGGATTAAGGGAAATCCCAAGGCATTCTACAAGTATATGAAGAGAAAGAGGATAAGTTGTGAGAAAATGGGACCAATCAAGTGTGGCAGTGGAAAAGTGTGTATGGAACTGGAGGAGATAGCTGAGGTACTTAATCAATACTTGCTTCAATCTTCAATACGGAAGAGGATCTTGGCGATTGTAGGGATGACTTACAGCAGATCAAAAAGTTTGATCATTTAGACATTAAGAAAGAGGATGTGCTGGAGATTTTGGAAAGCGTCAAGTTGGATAAGTCTCTGGGACCAGATGAGATGTACCCCAGGCTACTGTGGGGTGCTAGGGAGGAGATTGCTGAACCTCTGGCAGTGACCTTTGCATCATCAGTGGGGATGGGAGAGGTTCCAGAGGATTGGAGGGTTGCAGACGTTGCTCCCTTATTCAAGAAAGTGAGTAGAGATAGCCCAGAAAATTATAGACCAGTGAGTCTTACATCAGTGGTTGGTAAGTTGATGAAGAAGATCCTGAGAAGCAGGATTTATGAACATTTGGAGAGGCATAATATGAATAGGAATAGTCAGCATGGCTTTGTCAAAGGCAGATTGTGCCTTACAAACCTGATTGAATTTTTTGAGGATGTGACTAAACACATTGAGGAAGGTAAAGTAGTAGGTGTAGTGTATATGGATTTCAACAAGGTATTTGATAACGTACCCCATGCAAGGCTTACTGAGATAGTAAGGAGGCATGGGATCCAAGGAATCATTGCTTTGTGGATCCAGAATTGGCTTGCCCACGGAAGGCAAAGAATGGTTGTAGACAAGTCATATTCTGCATGGAGGTTTGTGACCAGTAGTGTACCTCAGGGTTCTGTTCTGGGACCCCTTCTCTTTGTAATTTTTATAAATGACCTGGATGAGGAAGTGGAGGGATGGGTTAGTAAATTTCCTGATGACACAATGGTCGGGGGTGTTGTGGGTAGTGTGGATGGCTGTCAGAGATTACAACGGGACATTGATAAGATTCAAAACTGGGCTGAGAAGTGACAGATGGAGTTCAACCCAGATAAATGTCAGATGGTTCATTTTGGTAGGTCAAATATGATGGCACAATATAGTATTAATGGTAAGACTCTTAGCAGTGTGGAGGATCAGAGGGATCTTGGGGTCTGAGTCCATAGGACACTCAAAACTGCTGCATAGGTTGACTCTGTGGTTGAGGCATACATGTATTGGCTTTCATCAAACGTGGGATTGAGTTTAAGAGCTGAGAGATAATGTTATAGCTATATAAGGACCCTGGTCAGACCTCACTCAGAATACTGTGCTTACTTCAGGTCACCTCAGGAAGGATGTGTAAACTATAGTAAGGGTGCAGAGGAGATTTACAAGGATGTCGCCTGGATTGGGGAGCATGCCTTCTGAGAATAGGTTGAGTGAACTTAGCCTTTTCTCCTTGCAGCGATGGAGGAAGAGAGGTGACCTGATAGAGGTGAGAGGCATTGATCATAGTCAGAGGCTTTTTCCCGGGGCTGAAATGGCTATCACTAGAGGGCACAGTTTTAAGGTGCTTGGAAGTAGGTACAGAGAAGATGTCAGGGTTAAGTTTTTTTTACGCAGAGAGTGGTGAGTGTATGGAATGGGCTACCAGCAATGGTGGTGGAGGCAGATGCGATAGTGTCTTTTTAGAGACTCCTGGATAGGTACATGGAGTTTAGAAAAATAGAGGGCTATGGGTAACCCTAGGTAATTTCTAAAGTAAGTACGTGCTTGGCACAGTTTTGTGGGCCAAAGGGTCTGCATTGTGCTATAGTTTTTCTATGTTTCTGTCTTGGATCAGGTCTACAGCATTCTTAAGGGAAGGGTTAACTGTTGGAAGTCATGGTACGCATTGTTACCGATGACATAAGTAGGAAAAGGGAGGAGACCCTAAAGAGAGATTATGGGGAGTTACCTAGAAAGCTGAAAGTCAAAACTTCTACAGTAGTAATCTCAGGATTACTCCCTGTGCCATGCACGAGTGAGAAGAGTAGGATGATTTGGCAGATTAATATGTAGCTAAAGAATTAGTGAAGTGGGCAGGGTTTCAGATGTCTGAACCATGGGGATCTCTTCTGGGAAGCTATGACCTGTACAAAAAGGATGGGCTACACCTGAACCTGAAGGGAACTAATCCTCTTGCAGGCAAGTTTGCTAGAACTGTCAAGGGTGGATTAAACTAATTTGACAGGGGATGTGAATGACAGGACTGAATATGTGGCAGTTTGTATTCTATTAGAAGCGGTGTGTAGTGACACTGAGGAAGGACAGGCAGACAATTGGGCAAAATTTCAGTTCGAGGGATGAGTTAATGTATAACAGGTGGCCAAAATCAAAGAGTGATGAATACAGGACTGAAGCTGTTACATTTGAATGTACACAGTATACAGAATAAGGTAGATGATCTTGTAGCACTGTTGGTGATTAGCAGGTATGTTATTGTGGACATTGCTGAGTCATGGCTGAAAGAAGAATATAACTGAGAGCGTAACATCCAAGAATATACATTGTATTGAAGAGATAGGCTACTGGTCACCAACTTTTTTAAGCCCAAAATCCCCTACCTCGGCCTAAAAGGTGAGATTGACCCCAGATCCATTACCTACATGCATATGCATCAGGGCAGAAAAAACCGGGAGTAAAACCCATCAACCTGGAAGTAGAAATAATGTGTAAACACCAGGGGTACCCACCCTTCTTTGCACCATGGACTGGTTTAATATTGACAATATGTTTGCGGACCGGCCAACCGGGGGAGGTGGGGTGGGGGAGGTGTTAAACACGACGGAAATACAGCGATACTCAAAGCAGGTTCCTTATGTCCAGTCTATTCCACAATTTAGTTTTCGTGGCTCTCAGCTGCTGTCCCGCTTGCTCGTGTTTTTTCCGCTCGCAAAACTCAACGGGTTTGTCTTTATGTACAGGGTGCTTGGACTTAAGGTACCAAAGCAGATTTGAGGGGCTTCATTGCCTCATTAAACAACCTCCGGGCCCGAACTCCAGCCTCCCGCCCACCACCTTGGCCAGGTGCAGTTAGTCGTGGGTGGGGTGAGAGGACGTGTTAAGAGCTGGAGGTCCCCATGCCAGGGCCACGGTGGTCGCAGTCCAGAGAGAGCGATTGAATGAGCAAGGAGCGAGACAGGACGCGCGCCCACCCCCCCCCCCCCACCTTGTAGGATCTATCAGCCGACAAAAGTTTGCTTCAGTAGATCGCAGCAAGCTTTACGGGAACACGCTAAGTTGGTAGCGCAATATTAATACGCAGCAGCCTCTCCGGACTCTGGATTTGGGGATTACCAAACGTTATGCGGATTTTCTAGTGTAGTCTGTTTTGTTGTGTGCTTTTGTGATATCATTCTGGAGGAACGTTGTCTCATTTTTTAACTGCATTGCATTTGTGGTTTCTAAATAACAATAAACTGAAACTGAACTGAAGGTAGCTACTCTACTACTTACGAAACGCTGAGCCCGACTTAGGTCTTCTGCGAATATTATTAGCACCGGGTTCCCCACGAACATTCGGTGTGGTAAACAGGTTCAGAGGCGGCGCCCATCTCTCCGTGCTCCAGGCCGGTACCAATGGCACTTCTTGCCAGCCACGTGAGGTGGCCGGTTACCCGAGGCCAACCAGTGATCCCTGGCGCGTGGGTATCATTGCGATTAGGCGACTGATGACCTCACATGTATTTAAGTTCAACAGTGGGCGTGACAGGGAATGAGGAAAGGTGCAGCTGACTCATATTGTTTCCTCGCAGCCCAGTGGTTGGGGACCACTGAATTACACTGTGTAATGCGGGGGAGCTACATGCATGCGCACTGGGCAGAAAGAACAGAACTAATACCCCACAACCTGGAAACTATCTCTCAACAGTACTTGTGTATTTGTTTTTCTTTTTTTTTGGGATCTACTGGGAAAGTCTCAAAGATCCACCAGTCGATTGCGATCAACGGGTTGGCGACCACTAGGATAGGCAGAGTGATGGGGTGGCTCTGTTGGTTAAAAAATCAAATCAAATCCTTAGAAAGAGGTGACATAGGATCAGAAGATGTAGAATCCCTGGGGGTAGATTTAAGAAACTGCAATGGCATAAAAAGACCCCAGTGGGAGTTATATACAGACCTTCAAACAGTAGCTGGGATGTGGGCTACAATTACAATGGGAGACCGAATAAACATGTAAAAAGGCCAATTTTGTGATCATTATTGAGGAAAATCAGGTGAGTGCTTGATCCAAAGAAAGTATTTGCAGAATCCCTATGAGATAGCTTTTAGCAGCTTGTGGTTGAGCCCACTAGGGGAATGGAAGTTTTGGATTGGGTGTTATATAATGACCCAGAATTGATTAGAGAGTTTAAGGTAAAGAAACCCTTAGGAGTCATTGATCATAATATGATAGAATTCACCCTGCAGTCTGAGAAGGAGAAGCTAAAATTGGGTGTATCAGTACTGCAATGGAATAAAAGGAATTAAAGGCATGAGAGAGGAGCTGTCAAAAGTTGATTGGAAGGAGACACTACCAGGGATGATGGCAAACACCAATGGCTGGAGTTTCTGGGAATTTGGAAGGTGCAGCAAAGATACATTCCAAAGATGAAGAAGTACTCTAAAGGGAGAATGAGAAACTGTGGCTAACAAGGGAAGTCAAAGACAGTATAAAAGCAAGAAGGCATATAATATAGCAAAACATTAGTGGGAAGGTAGAAGATTGGGAAGTTTTTAAATAGTAAAAGAGAGATGAGAGTGGATAGCGGACTTCTGGAAAATGATGCTGGAGAGGTATAATGGGGCACAGAGAAACGTCAATGAACTTAAGTATTTTGTATCAGGGACAGAAGTGAATGTTATTGCAAAGGAGAAGATGATTGCGGAAACTGAAAGGTCTGATGGTAGATAATTCATCTGGACTAGATTGACTTCACCCCAGGAGGTAGCTGAGAGGTTGTGGAGGCATTAGTAATGATCTCTTAAGAATCACAAGATCCTGAATTAGTTCTGTTAAGACTGAAAAAATTGTAAATGTCACTACATTCTTTGAGAAGGAAGGGAGGCAGAAGAAAAGAAATTATCGGTCAGTTAGCCTGACTTCAGTGGTTGGAATCCATTATTAAGTATGAGTTTTTGAGATACTTACAGATATATGACAAAATAGGACAAAATCAACAAGCTTTCCTTAACAGATAATCTTGCCTGACAAACCTGTTAGAACTCTTTGAGGAAATAACAGGCTGGTAGACAAAGGAGAGTCAGTGGATGTTGTTAATCTGGATTTTCAGAAGGCCTCTGACAGGGTGCCGCACACAAGGCTGCTTAGAAAATAAGAGCCCATGATATTACAGGAAAGATACTAGAGGAGACAGAAGATTACCTGACTGGCAGGAAGCCAAGTATAGGAATAAAGCAACCTTTTCTGGTTGTCAGCTGGTGATTTGTAGTATTCCACAGTGGTTTGTGTTGGAACCACTTCTTTTTACGTTTCATGTCAATTATTTGAATGAAAAAATTGATTGTTTTGTGGCCAAGTTTGTGGACGACACAAAGATATGTGGAGGGAGCGATAGTGTTGAGGAAGCATAGAAGCAGCATCAAATAAACAAGTGCAATTCTTAAATGATGATTAGCTTCCAAGAAAAGGCACAGGATCAACATACAGGTACAACAAAAAAAATTCTTAGCTGCTTTCTTCAGATATTGTTAGGGTATATAAAGATTGTTCTATTGTTACACTCTACTGACACTAACAGATACATATTGATAATTTTCTTAGATCTTATGCATAAACCATGCAATTATTTTTCATAGCACTGTTATCCAAGCTTGCAAATACCTTAACAATAATATACAAAACTGAAATTGCAAGTAAACAAACTAATAATTTAAATATACTATAGTGTGGTTTATAAGCATTACTGCATATGACAAGGTAGCATAATTTATCAGGCATAATTCATATCAAAGGAAATACATAAATATATTTTTGCTATGTCTTATAAATTATCTGTTGGTTTGCTCCAGTGATTTGCATTTGGGTGTAAGTCTTTAACTTCAGCCTGGAAACTTTACAAAACTGAAAATAATTTTTGAATTGACCCAAAGTAAAGGTGCAGGGAGAGGAGAACCACAAATGCTTGATGTGTAAGTGATCTGGTAAGTAGCAGAACGAGCAGGGTATCATGAATCCTGTGTGGCATGCTAGATTGTTCCAAAGCTATGCAAGAAAAAACTGCCTAGTTAACATGACAAAAAAAGAACTCTTCAAAGTAAAATTCAAAAGTTCAAAGCACATTTATTATCAAAGTACCATACATATATGTCACCATACACAACCCTGAGATTTATTTTCTTGCAGACATTCCGGTAAATAGAAACACAATAGAACAAAATGTAAAGCTACACGACAGAGCCCGATAAACAACCAATGTGCAAATACTAAAAGATGAACAACAAATAGCAAATACAAAAATAAAAGAAATAATAAGAATAATATTATTGTTTGACTGAATGTTTGACAGAAGGTAAAACATACCTCTTACCTAAAGGAAAAATCACAAGTTACCCATCAAAATATCATCCTGTTACCTGTTTACAAACTATATACAAAATTGTAACATCATGCATCTCACAACTAATCGCCACTCACTTAGATAATCACAGTATACTTACAAAAGTGCAGAAAAGATGCTGTAAGCATCTGAAAGAATATAAAGAACAACTGATAATAGATTCTGTAATTCTAAATCAAACCTGGAGGAAAACCAGAAATCTTTCATTTTGCTATATTGACTACCAAAAGCATTTGATTCCATCCTACACTCATGGCTAATAGAAGTTCTTTATATATATAAACTACATATAATGCTTGTGAAAGTCCTACAACATCGGATGAAATATTGGAATACTATAATCACCCTAACTATTAACAACCAAGAAAGAACAATCACTGAAATCAAAATAAACTGAGGAATTTTCCAAGGTGATTCTCTAAGGCCACTGAGGTTTTGTCTAGCTTTAAAACCACTCTCTAATCTACTGAAACGGACAAAAATAGGATATCAAATCAGAAACAACCTAACGAATTATACCTCGACACACTTTCCATATTTGGACGATTTGAAATTATACACTCCTTCATCAGTACAGCTAAAGTAATTAATTCAATTAGTAGAACTATTTCCTAAAGATATAATCATGAACTTTGAACTTGATGAGTGCGGAAGACTAAATATAAAGAAATGTGCAATACAGCCAGTTGCCTACAAACCAGAGCAACAGGATAGAATACAACTGATGGAAGAATATGAATCATATAAAAATCTGGGACATCAAAATCAGAAAATATATCATAGTGTGATAAATGGAACACTTTCAACAGAAATTACTTCAAGGCTTATGAAAATCTGTCAAACAGATCTCAGTAGTAAAATTATAACAAAGGCAATAAACACTTTCATTATACCCAAATCAAAGTATTCTTTTGGCATAATATTTTGGCCTGAAACTTAACAAAGAAAGTAAGAACATGAAAAATCTTAGAAAACAGAATGTACTCTCGAATGCAATTAGATTAAACCTACCTAGGACAGAAGGAAGAAGAATAACAGACATAAGAAACTTACACAGAGGTCCGATAAAACGCGTAAGCATATATTTTCATCAACAAAAACATGATTCAGTACTCCCCACGAGCATATATAATTCTGAACCACTAAACTTAAATGAAAGCACAACCCAGAAAAATGAAGGAATTATCATAATAGAAGAAACAGTTAACCAATGGAAGAGCATGATCCTCCATGGAGACTTCCTCACGATCTGAACAGGCTAGACGTCAAGAAGGAAGCGTCAAGTGCCTGGCTCAGAGTTGGAGACCACTTCCCAGAAACAGAGTGGTTCCTTGTGGCAAAACAGGACCAGATGGTTAACACAAAAATTATCAAAGATACATAATTCAATGAATTAAAGATGATAAATGCAGAAAATGCCAAGAGAAACCAGAAGCAATCTAATTTATTACAGAACCCTGTAGCAGTTTAACACCATCCAATTACTTGCGGGCATAATCCTGTTGCAAACATCATTCACCTACATGTTTAAAATATAAACTTACTAAAGTCACAATACCCTACTATAAACACAAGCCTGATCCAGTTTTAGAGTCAGAGTCCTACAAATTATATTGCGACTGGTTCTTTACTACAGATAGGATATAATTACAGAATAAACAAGTAAGAACAACTTACTTAATAGATATAACCATTCCAAACACCCATGATATACAGAAACCAATAAGTGAAGAACACCAGAAATATGCTGAATTATCAAAGGACATTGAAAGACTATGGAATATGAACAAGTTATAAATTGTCCCAATAGTAATATCTACAATTGGTATCATCCCAAAGTCACTACACAATAACAATAAACAATTTGGCTTACGCAGCAATATTTATGTAAATCTTCAGAACTATTAGAACAATCTGAAAGTTGCTAGCAATTGAGGGATCAGTGTGCTTGGCTATGCCCGTACCTCAGGTTTTATCAGCTTGAGTTGAGAAAGAATAAAAATACAATAATAACAAATAAATACACAATAAATATGAGTTGTAAAGTCCTTAAAAGGTTGTGGAATCAGTTTAGTTTTGGGCTGATTGAAGTTAACCCATCTGGTTCAAGAACCTGATGGTTGAGGGGTAATGACTGTTCCTGAACCTAGTGGTGTGGGAATTGAGGCTCCTGTATCTCCTTCCCGATGGCAACAGTGAGAAGAAAGCATGGCATGAATGATGAGAGTCCTTGACGATGCTTTCTTGCAACAACACCCCTTACAAATGTCCCAGAATAGATCCGAGATGATAATGTCATGTTTACTTGAAATGACCAGGAGACGCAGACAATTCTTCGAGAAGTTTAAACCTTTATTTGCAAACAAAGGTTGAGGCAATCAATGAACTTGTCACCAAAAGCCCACCGAGCTCCGGTGTACAGCATTCTTTATAGTAATTTCTTATCTCAGTTACATTTCGGTTTTATCAGCATACCCAATCAATTTTTAGTTGCTTATCATCTATACATTAACTAATCAATCGCTCTTGCCTAGCTCTCGGTGCACCACCAGTATTTCTTTCCAGTTCACATCTTGGGCCTCATTCCTGGCCACGGTTGTTTCTCAGTCAGCCTCCTTAACCTCCCTCACATTACATTTTCTGCTCGTACCATCCTGTCCGCCACCGTTATCTCTTAATAAACAAAGGCCGAGTATAATACATGGAATACATTTCAGCTAATTAGTGCTGCTAGCTAAGCAGGTGTTCTTTAACTGCCACAGTATGTAGCTAAGAGAATACAAGGTATCTAGTAAAACAATACATAGCAAAATGTGTCTAGTAAAATACACAGTAATATTCAGTACATAGGAGTGATTACATAGTGTAGTAAATAGCTAGTACATAGTGATTATGTCAGGTATATTTCTCAATAATAACACCAAGGAATTGAAAGTTGCTGACTCGGTTCCCTGATGAGGACTGGCTCTTGGAACTGCAGTTTCCTCCTGCTGTAGACAATAACCAGCTCTTTAGTCTTGCTGACATTCAGTGAGAGGTTGTTGCTGTGGCACCATTCAGCTAGTTTCTTAATTTTCCTCCGATATGCTGATTTGTCACCACCTTTGATTTAGCCTACAACAATGGTGTCACCAGCAAACTTAAATATTGCATCAGAGATGTAGTCAGACATAAGTACAAATCAAGTAGAGCAGAGGGCTATGCACACAGCCTTGTGGTTCACCTGCTGATGGTGAGGAGATGTTGTTACCAATCCAAATTGCCTGGGGTCTGCAAATGAGGAAATCAAGGGTCCAGTTGCACAAGGAGGTATTGAGGCCAAGGACTTGGAGCTTATTGATTAGTTCTGAGGGGGATGATAGCATTGAATGCAGAACTGTAGTCAATGAAGAACATCCTGATGTATGCCTCTTCACTGACCACATGTTCCAGAGCTGAGTGGAGAGTCAATGAAATGGGTTCTAATGTTGACCTGTTATGAGAATAGGCAAATTGGAGCAGAATCAAAGCAGCTCCTCGGGTAGGAGTTGACTTCATTAGCTGTTTCATTACCAATTTGTTAAGATACTTCATCACAAAGAATATAAGTGCTACTGAATGATAAACATTGAGGCAAGATACCACAATCTTCTTGGGCACCCGTATAACTGAAGTCTGCTTGAAGCAGGTGGGTACCTTAGACTGCTGAAGCGAGAAGTTAAAGATATCAGTGAACAGAGTAGCCAGCTGAATAACCCAGGTCTTTAGTACTCCGACAGGGATGCTCTCACGTTGACCTCAGAGATTGAAATCACAAGGTCATCAAGAGCTGTGGGTGTTTGTGAAATTGTCTCCATGCTTTGACAGTCAAAGCGAGCATAAAAGAAATTGAGCTCATCTGGGAACAAAACCATGTTGTCACAAATGTTTCTTGGTTTCACTTTATAGGAGGCAATAGCACTCAAGCCCTGCCACAGCTGATTCAGGTTTGGTTTATAATTACCACTTCACATGTGAGATGGCTTTCTGGAGGCTTCTGGGCTTCTCATATTTTACTTGTTTATCAGACCTGAATGCCATTGATCTGAACCTCAGTACATTGTGGATTTCTTGGCTCATCCAGGGCTTCTGGTTGGGATAGACTCTGAATTATTTTTGGAGACCACTTGTCTATGACTGTCTTTATAAAATCCATGACAACTATGGTATATTCATTCATATCCTCTGATGAATCCTTGAACACGGCGGAGTTCACTGACTGCAAGCAATGACTTAGCTGTTCCTCTGCCTCCTGCAAACACCCCTGAGTTGTCTTTACCTTTGGAGTCCTGCCCTGCCCTGGCAGGACAGCCAGATAATCAGATTTCCTGAAGTGTGGTCTAGTTCGAGTTAACACTTGAACTAATCACTGATCGCTCTTTCTGTAAGTAGACAAAGACTCCAATGTGTCCTCTCTGAGCAATACTGTGACATGTTCCCTGGAGTAATGTCACTACCTTCACTTTAATACCTCCCCCTCCATCATGTCTAAAACATTGGAACACCAGAACATTGAGCTGCCAGTCCTACCCCTCCCATAACTGTTTCACTAATGGCTACAACATAGTAATTCCATGTGTTTATCTGTTTGAACTGCTTCCGTCTGGTAGGCGCTTCAGATCTCTCCAGACTAAGACTAATAGGCACTGGAGAAGTTTTTTCCCTACTGCGGTCACTTTGCTGAACAGTTAACTGCCGGTTAACTGTCGGCTAACTATTACTCGGATTGCACTACTTGTATGTATAATCTATATTTTCATTTATATTTATCATTATTATTGTTATGAGCAGAGAGACAACATCTGCTGGAAGTAAATTCCTTGTATGCGCACAGGTAATTGGCAATTAAACTCTGATTCTGATTCTGGTAAGTTTCTATGCCAGACCTACAATCAATGTTCCCTCTAATTTATAATGACCAGTGTGCACAAATATCTTGTGCTGTGAATTTTTTTGCCCGGTGACAACAATATGCGCGCACTGAATAACTTCTTCATTAAAAACAGTATAAATTAGCCAGTATTAAAATCTGAAGACAGATCATTGCAAACTCCACGTTGTCAACACTGTCCATATCAGAAACTAGAAAAGAAAATGTGATTGTGTACAATCTTGAAATATATTTAACATGCCAACAAGGTATAGGGTGACAATCTTTTGTGCACAGTTTAAGTTCCTTTCTGGTAGTAGAAAAAGATGTGCACACCTGCATACCTTAGAGGGAACATTGCCTACAATACACCTTGCATTGAAATATACACAATTCGGAACATTAATTCCACCATGACCATCTTTTTGGTTTCTTTCTCTGCACAGAGGCTTAATGTCTACTTTCCCGACAGCCACTCCACTGACGATCCTGCCACTCTAGTTCCCACCCCCTGCAACCCCTCCCCCCAGTTTGAACCCTCCAGAGCAGCACTAACAAACCTTCCCACAAGGATATTTGTCTTCCTGCAATTCAAGTGCAAACCATTTCACTTGTACAAATCCCACCTTCCCTAGAAGAGAGTTAATCCAAAAATTTGAAGCCGTCTTTTCTGCACCATCTCCTTAGCCATGTGTTAAACTATATTATCTTCCTACTTCTAGCATGTAGCATGGGTAGCAATCCTGAAATCACCAGCAGGACGTCCTTTCATCTTACATAGCTCTTGACACCCTGAATTCACTTTCCAAGACCTCAACACCCTTCCTTCTTATCTCTTTGGTACCAAGGTGGACCATGATCTTTGGCTATTCAACAACCCACAAAAAGGGGGATATCTCTGTTGTCGTAGAGGGGAAGGACTAATCTCAAATTAAAATAGAATGTCTCTGTGTCCCACATATAACTCAGTAATGAAACAGCCTAGAAATCTGAATTTTTGTGTTTAATTTAAATTCATAATAAAGATATGCAGAACACTCTAAAACCCTCATAAGAGTCTCTCTGTTGCCCAGAGGGTGGTGGGAGTGGTGCTAATATTAATTTTCATCTTTAAAAAATGATGTTTTTTAATCTATTTGGACTTGACCTTAGTACTTTTGCTCTATGTGAACCACAAAGAAAAATTGAAAATTTGTCTGCCAAATTTCTGTGAGAGATCAGTTATAATTTAAATTGGTTAGACCAAAGAAAATAACAATTCTCTGAGATATCAGAGAAATGTCTTAGTTACTATTACAGACATTGCTTATCATGACCTCACAATAATATATACTTATTAATCTACTTTTGGATAAAGATCAAAGGCAAACCCTGGCCATGGTATCATCAGGCATTGCTTCAAAAGTTTGACAATGGAAGCTACATATTTGACCTTTAAACCTCTTTTAAATTTGACAAAAATAGAGATTCCAACATGTAATATTGGTTGGAAAATTGTAAAGGAAAAAAACCTTAAAGATTCTAAACACACACACACACACACACACACACCCACCCACCCACCCACACGTATTAATGGCTCACTAAGTAGCCATTGAAGCATTAGATTGAACAATACAAGATCTGGGACATAATAATAATTAATATGAGGTTATACTTTAGAGATAGCTGGATATTTTCATTTAGCACTATCAGTAATTCCACAAAATATAAAACAGAAGAAAGTCTGTATTAAGGCATAATATATCTGAAAAAATGTTGAACAATTATACCTGAAAACCAATTTATGAGTGCATTTGACAGGCAATCCACCTGCAAGAGAATTTGCTTTGAGTTTACACAAATTATAATATGGGGATGTTAAACACAAAGATAACAGGAATGACATTGATGAAAAACTTGGACTGAGTTGTTACATGATCTGTCACTCAGGAATATTTGAATCACTGATGACAATAATCCAATTGCTCACAGAAGCTTGACTTTACTCATAGCATTGTGTGGAAACTATTGGTTTGCATGTATTTTTGTGTTTGTGTGTTTGCATCTTCGGTGGGGGGAGAATAGTGGCATGGGGAACCCTACAGTTCCTCTAAGTCACATACCATCTCCTCCATCAAGTTTTCCCTCATCTTCATGGTAGCATTTATGATCATGTTGAATGGTTACCATGGAGACTGTATTTAGACTGACTCTTCTTAGTACACAATGGTCAAGGCTGAATTCACTACCTTTCACTACCCTGATACTATCTTTTTCTTCTACTCTCATCTGAATGTTTCTGTTTATCTTTTCCTTCACTATTAGTCTTTACTTTTCTCAATCCTCAGGTTTTTTCTTTGCTGCCCTCGGTCTCTCCTTTCCTTCACATTAAGTTTCCTTCTTTATCTGCACATGTCTGCTCACTCATGTATGAAAAGATGTGAGTCCCACTTTTGGACATAAATAATTAATTATACATTCTGAATTAAAGTTTTGATTCAGTATTAGATATATTTCACTCATCTGAGCAAACTACTAATGGGCCAGATCCCACTGCATAAATTCTTCCTACACCTGATTCAGATGCGGGTGGGGCGAGGTCCCTGACCCAAAACATCCCATACTTCAACAGCATGATCTAAGCACCAGCAAAGCCTGATACTCCCATCTGTGAAAGATGTGAAACATTTAAAAAGTCTCATAAGTAACACGCACAAGATGATGGACGAACTCAGCACTTCAGGAAGCAACTATGGAGGGGAATAAACAGCTAACGTTTCAGGCCAAGACCCTTCATGAAGACCAAAAAGGGGGCAGAAGCCAGAATAAGATGGTGGGGTAGATGGGTTAAGTAAATAATTCTTAAAAACTTCAAAAATATTTAAAAAACAGAATAAACTTAACTAAATATACCCAAAAAGCAACAATAATTGATGTTAACATTAACAACATGAAAATGCATTAACATTGGGGCATTAACTAGTTTGATCCAGTGTGATATGCTGCTGAATCTCCCCCAGTACTACACACTATGTAGGAGGATGCTCTGTCATGCAAGAGAGCAACATTTGATGGCATAAAATAGCAAGTGTGCACCATTAAATCTGGAAAATGCAAGGACTGCAGCTTCTTCTACAAAGTGAATGATGGGTCAGTTACAGGTCAGTCTATGGATTAAATCTCTGACTTTGCTTGATGGATGGTTCAGTTAAGACATTGAGAGACATTGTTAAATTACATGTGCCTGGGGAGGAAGATAAGATAAACAACATTATAAAATTTACTTTATTCCTTTAGTTTGTGCATTCATTTAGAAAAATCTTAGGAGCATTTGCAGGCTTTAAGATTTGACTCAGGTAGGATAACTTTGCAGATATAAACAGTGATACTTTGATTGATTTAACTGGATATTCAATCCCTTAAGCCTATTCCACTATTAAGTTATACCTCATCTGATCTACATAAAAGCTGCATTTATTTTGACTCCTCTCCCTACATGCCTACATTATTCATCAGCTGCAATTTTGATTTTTTTAGTTAGCTAACTCTCAACATACTTAAGTGAAGAGAACACCAGATTTCTACAACATTTTGTGTGATGGAGTCCTTTCTGATTTTATCCTGTGCACTCAAATGTTATGTTTTATATAACATCAAATAACTGCAGGTGCTGGAAATTTCAAATAAAAACAGAACAAGTTCTAAACACTTATCGGGTCAGGCAGAATCTGTTGTCAAGCAAAATCAGAAAACATGCATCAGAACAGATGAAAATTTGATGAATGTTTTCTGACCTGAGTAGTAGAATAGTAGAACTACTAGGACTTGATGTTTCAATCCAATGATAAAGTTGGCACTCTCGATGTTGGCAGTGGCTTGGAGTGGTGACGAGGAGAGTAGCTATGTCATCGGGGTCATCAGGTGGGCACCCTCCTTCTTTGATGTTTCGTTGATAAGCTCTCGACGTCTCCAGAGGGCTCAACGGTGCTACCTGGCGTCCCAGATACACCCCCCCTCAGTTCAGTAACCTCCTGTCTTCATCTTGCAGCCCAATTAATCCAAATCCAATTGCTGCTTTCTTCTGCTGCATTTGACAAGGACTTGATTGCTTGTTGGAGGGAGACACCCCTCACCCCCACCTTCTTCAATAGACTGATTGTAGATGTAGCAACTAATCCCCTGCATCCCACTTCTACAGGGAAAATCTTGACCTTCCACATTTCATCAAAAAGAAGGCACAACAGTACTTCTACATTCATAGAAGCTTAAATAGATTCAGCATGTCACCAAAATCATTGACCGACTCTATAGATGAGCAGTGGAGAATATCCTAACTGGTTGCATCATGGTCTAGAATGGGAATACTAATGTTCAAGAGTGGAATAGGAGGTGGTTGATGCAGCCCAGTCTATCACAGGGAAAGCCCTTGCCACCACTGAGTATATTTACATGAAGCACAGCCACAAGAAAGCAGCATCCACCATCAAAGACCCTCACCATCTAGGCCATCACCTTGGCAGGAGATACAGAAGCCTTGGGTCTCACACCACCAGGTTCAGGAACAGTTATTGCTCTGCAACTATCAAGATCCTATAAACCAGTGCTGCTCAGCACTAACTTGATGAACTATAGACTCACTTTCAAGGACTCTTTACAAATTTATTCTCAATATATTTTATATGCGCAGATTGGCTTCTTTAGTACATTGTTTGTTTGTCATGTTTGTCAGTCTTCAGAACATACAACATAAAACAGTACAGCACAGGAAAGATTCTCCAGCCCACAATGTTGTGCCAAACCAGCTAAAAAGTAAATCTTTTAAAAACCCAAAAACTAATCCCTCCTACCTACACAATGTCCATAACACTTCGTCTTCCTCATATGCATGTGCCTATCTAAATTTCTCTTAAAAACCTCTAATATATTTACTTCTACCACCATACCAGGCAGTGCATTCCAAGCATCCACCACTCTGAGTTATAAACTCACCCTTCACATCCCCTTTGAACCTACCCCCTCATACCTTCAATGCATGTCCTCTAGTACTAGACATTTCAACCCTGGGAAAAAGATATTTCCTACTTTATCTATGTCTTTTATAATCTTATAAACCTTTGTCAGATCTCCCCTCATACCCCGCCACTCAAGAGTAAACAATCCAAGCTTGTCCAGGCTTTTATGATAGCACATGCCCTCTAAGCCAGGCAGCATCCTGGTAAACCTCTTCTGCGCCCTATCCAAAGCCCCATCATCCTTCCTATAATAGGACAACCAGAACTATATATTTCAGATGTGGCCTAACCAGAGTTCTATAAAGTTGCAACATAACCTCTTGATTTTTGAACTCAATGCCTCATTTAATAAAAGCATGCATTCCATAAGCCTTCTTAACCACCCTATTGACCTGTGTAGGCACTTTCAAAATACTATGAACTTGGACCTCAAGATCTCTCTACTCAGCAACCCTGTTTATGTATAGGTCTTCACAAATTCTATTGAATTTCTTTTTCCTGTAATTGTCAGCAGGAAAATGAATATCAATGTAATATATACATACTTAGATAATAAATTTACTTTGAACTTTGAATCAGGAATTGCTTTATTGCATCTAAATTAAAACTAATACTGTTTGTGGAAATCCCATAAAGATCACAATTGCATGGTTTATAAAACAACGCTGCAGTGTCAATTTCACTGTGGCATTCTCAGTGATTTAGTGAAAGTTCCTGCAAGACCTGACATTTACCCTGGCAGCTATAATCTGTTAATGGGACATTTTACAATACATGCAACATTCTGCCAGCCACAGAAATGTTTTACCTCTTAATGGGTGGCTCAGTTAACTGCCGATTAGCAGTTATGGCAATACTTCAGCGCTGACTTTATTTTTGGTTTGAAAAGTTGCTCATTGCCCATTGAGCTGGTAATATTCTAATGCCTGCTTTTCAAATATCCAGCCTTACATTACTGCCTTTTCATGCTACAAGGAACAAGAAACCTCCCAGCCTTCGCAGCAATGGGAGATTTTTGCTAGCAGCAATGCAATCTCTGCCAAGATCTCTCACTAACCTGAAATGCTGAAAAGCACAAAACAGATCTGGGGGGAAAAAATATTATGTCTCTGGTTCAGACTAGGAGCTGGGGGTGGAAATGGGGTAGAGGAGAAGTGTTGCGGTTGGATCACAGTGTAGAAAGAACTACCTTTAATTTTTATATTTTAATATTTGTTTGATGGTTCCCGTGAAGCATCAAGAAATTAGTGTTGTGGTTTCTTGAAATAACCAGGAGACGCAGAAAGTTCTTCGAGAAGTTTAAGACTTTATTTGCAAACAGAAGCTGAGACAATTAATGAGCGTGTCACTAGTTGTCTGCCGAGCCTAGTTCACAGTATTCTTTATGGTAATTTCTTATCTTGGTTTCATTGGCATATACTTGTTCTAGTGCCTTGACTGGTTCTCACACCATCGCACAACCCTGTCTAGTCTACTCCTTGGAACACGTGTCCCCCTTCCTGGCCTTGACTGGTTCCCATACTATCACACCACTCCATGACCCTGTCTACCACCGTTATCTCTACATGCTTACTTTCACTTAGCTACATTCTCAAGGCACTGATGCATTCAATAGTACAGAGACAGTACAGCGATTACATTCTGGCTAATAAGTTGGATACATAGTAAATAACAAACAAGGCTAGTCACATAGTTCTGGCCACACAGCAAACGTTGCAACTTTATTCTCCAATATAATCAGAAGCATTTACGTATTTTTTCAGAAGTTTGTGCTAATCAATATTCAGAGTGGAGCCTTACATCCCACTCTACCAATATATTCGGACTTAAAACTACTAAAACTAGGAATAACATCAAGGTGAGAAGAGAGGAGGCATCATCACAAAATCAGGCCCAGATTTTCTCTCAAGCATGGACTACACATAATTTATTGTTCATCTTAATACACTAATTTCTGCCATTTTATACTGAGCCTTGCAATTGTCTTTCCCATTTCTGTTTATTATATTGAACCTCAAATGGCAACTTCACATCTCAACACACAAAGCCATCAACTGATAGTAACCCCAGTACAAGTTATGTTGGGAGAACTGCGATGTGTAGCTGGTCAGGATTACGAAACCCACTTGTTATTTCCACACTGCTAATTGTTACAAAACCAGTCATCACCACCACTATTGGAAAAATGGCAAGTATTAATAAAATAATTTGGGAGATTTACGTCTAGATTATATTTTTTATTTGATTTTAATGGTACAAATTACTTGGATTTATGTAGAAAAGCATAGTTCTTAGCGTGAACAACAGATGCCATTTGCTATAGCTAAATTATCTGTAAATTTTCAGATGCTCTCATATGATTAGTCAAGTTATCATCATGTTACTTCTTAAAAAAGAGGGATTAATTATACAAAATAATACAAATTATTTAGGATTAGGGCTTAATTGTACTTCCTTCTAAGAGGGAAATGAACAGACCATTCAAAAGACTTTGACACACCTTTTGATAAATTCTTAACTTGAAAAGCCTTTTATTTTGTTGGTGGAATAGTGACTTTAAGGCTAACATTATCATTATGTCAGTAAATATCATTAACAAGACCTTTCCCACTTGCCCAGACATGCTTAGATTTGGCGAGCAAAGGACTGCTGAATTCCACCGAGACATGCCTGGAACAGGAGGACTTCGAAGAACGGAGCAAATAACTACTAGATAGAAAGCAGGCAAGCAGCAAGTCAGATGTTTTAAATTAGTAATTGAATGTGGTAATATGGGCAAAAGATAGGAGAATCTTTTGCCAGGTTGGTACTGGTAGAAAGCACGATCTTAGCGTGCAAGAGCCAATGGATAACCCCCACCTGGAGATAAGCTTAGCACTTCCGGCTGGGGGATTACCTGGAAGGTCACAAAAAAGAGTTCAGGTTCTGTATACCTGCACTTTGAGCATTTGCAAAACATGCAAATCCCTTTGTGAACTTAGCATGCTCCTGTGGGTAGAAAGAAAGGTAAATGAAATCAGCCTGAAATTTAAGCAGTGAATTGTATGTTTCTCACATTAGGAGGAGGAGCCTGGAATGATCCTACGGCTAGGAAGCTGAAAGTGTCTGTGTGGCTTGTGTAGTCCAGGCACATTTGAAGCTATGTGCAAAGTTACATACACCAATGAGGAGTGATGAGCGTTGGCCCTTCAAATACACTGTCAGGGGAAACAAGAACTTAGAAATTGTGTACAGTAGCTTCTGCACTAAAGGAAAGAATAAAAGTAATATTGTGACAGAGAAATTATGTCTGACAAATTTGCTGAAGTTCTTTTAGGATATAAGGAAAGGGGATAAAAAGGCAACCAGTGAATGTAGCATATTTAAAAGTATTTGATAAATTTCACATAATTGGCTCCTACATAAAATATGAGCCTCTAGAGCTGCGAGTGTAGACATGGACCTGCAGATCACCTAGGGAGTGAGTGCAGCAGATGAAAGCTCATGAGAGACCTCCATTGTCTCAGGAAAGACGGCTACCAGGGAGGGTTGCAGGCAAAACTGAAGCATAGAGACTTTGCAGCAATGGTGAGGATGGTGAAGGTACGGTTAAGGGAGGTAGAGGAGCACTTTTAGGACTATCTGAATCACTGGATTGGACCATATTCAGGGATTCATTTTCAGATCCAAGTGTGATAAACCCCTAGGTTTATCTTGCTGTGGACTGTCATTTTTAAGAGAGAGTACTTGAGTGACGTCAGCCACCAGCTTTCTCGGCTCCTATTTGATTCTTACTAAGAGAGAGAGAGAAGGGCGGAACTATTTGACTCTGCAGCTTGTTTTGATTTAAGCAAGGACACACACACACACAGTCAGTCAGTCGCAGTTCGAGTCGGACAATGGAAGGAAGCCAGTGACTAAGGGGCCACTGGTTGGAACTTTCGAGTGCCCACAAGGGTGGGTTGAGCACCGACCCAGCACATCGATAAGTGGCTATCACATTGTGTGATTGGGGCAACCTTGTGGAATCTACCTATGTGTTAACCCTTGCCTGGGTGGTAGTTCCCTTTGAAGACAGTACCCCTGTGATAAGCTACTATTGGTGATAATTCCTAAGTGGATTTGGAATGACGACAGATGAAACCTACGGCGATTGTTATCCTGTTTTACCTCCATGGAACCTGTGGAATATGACATAAATGCCTTCTCTCGACATTCACCTTGGATTACAAATATCTCTCTCACATCATTTAATCCATGGATGAACTGAACTTTCATACCTTACCATCTCACGATTTTAAGCTTGGTGCCGCCCCCGCCGAGCTCAATAGTTTGGGAGCTGTATTTGCATATATGTATACTCATAACACAGTTAACTTTTGATTATTCATGCTTAAGTTGATATATTAAGTAGATACTAACAAAGACAGTGGTTTTAACATCAAAACCAGACTTCAGGCATGGTCTATTGCTGCTGTTTCACTTAAACTATTATGGGTACATAACAGTAAGTTTGCCACAGTTGTCACCAACTTCATCAACACCTGCAGGATGAATGTGTGCCTTCAAGAACATACTGAAAATACCCAAACTAGAAGCTCTGGATGAACCAGGAGATTCAAAAGCAGAAACAAAGACAGAATCAGGTTTAATATGAGGGGCATATGTCATGAAATTTCTTGTTTTGTGGCAGCAGTACATTCAATGCATAATAATAATTTTAAGACATAAATTACAATAATATATATTTTTTAAAATTAAGTAGTAGTACAAAAGACCAAAAATATATTGAGGAAGTGTTCATGGGTTCATTATCCATTCAGAAATCTGACGATGCAACCAGATGGAATGCTCTCCACAGTACATCTGTAGAAATTTGCAAGATTCATTGGTGTCATGCCAAGTCTCCCAAAATCCTTGATGAAATATATCACAGCTTCTTTATAATTGCATCAATATGCTGGGTGCAGGATAGACATTCAGAGATGTTGATACAGAAAAAGGGATGTAATCTGCACTGACTGTGGTCTCCTGGTGAGGAAGTCAATGATCCAGTTGCAGAGAGAAGTACAGAGGTTCAGATTTTGTAGCTTATTGATTAGTACTGAGGTTTTAATGGTATTGAACACTGAGTAGTAATCAGCAGCAGCCTGACATAGGTAGTGTTAGTGTCCAGGTGATCCAAGGCTGAGTGGAGAGCCAATGAGATTTTATCTACTGTAGATCTATTGTGGCGATAGGCAATTGCAGCTGGTCCAGGTCTTTGCTTAGGCAGAAGTTGATTTCGGACATGACCAATCTCTCAAAGTACGAAGGTCATTGATAAGTTTGTGGCCCAAGAAAGAAGGAGTCAATTTTAGAAAAACTAGCATATTTATTTTTCAACATAGTCCCCTCCTACATTTACACACTTAGTCTAGTGGTCATGGAGCTTACAGATCTTGGACCTCCAGAAACTGTCCACAACATGGGTGATTGATAAGTTTGTGGCCTAAGGTAGAAGGAGCTGAGTTATACAGCTTTTGTTACATGCACATGCAGTTCAACTCTTTAATTACTTATCAATCACCCCCTCGTAGATGTGAATGTAACTGGTCAATAGTCATTGAGGCAGCTCATCCTAGTCTTCTTGAGCACTAATATGATTGTCACCCTTTTGAAGCAGGTGGGAACCATCAAATGCAACAGTGAGAGATTATGGATGTCTTTAAACACTTCAGGCAATTGGTTGGCACAGGTTGTCAGTGCTCTATCAAGTACACCATCAGGATTGATGCCTTTTAGGGGCTCCCCCTCTCGAAAAATGTTCTCATGTCGGTCTCCAAGATTGAGATCACAGGGTCATCAGATCCTGTAGGGATTTGCACAGGTGTAGTTTTATTCTCCCATTCAAAGTATGCAAAGGCATTGAGCTCATCTGGGAGTGAAACATCACAGCCATTATGATGTTAGGTTTTGCCTTGTAGAAAGTAATGGCCCGCAAACCCTGTCAGAGTTGATGTGCATCCAATTCTGTCTCTGACTTCAATCAGAGTTGTTTTTCTCACTGTCAATAAAAGAGGCTACTGGGTGGGTAGATCTGTGAAATTTAGTACTGGCAATCTAGAACCATGCAAGACATCTGCTCTAACATTGTCAGAGCAAAAAGGAAATTCTGTGTGAGGTTAGAGACATAGTTGAATGCATGACAGCCATGGCAGTTTGCCTGCCATTGCATCCTATAATGTGAAACGTAACAGCATAAATGGCAGTGATGCTTCACTCCCCAGTGAGCTCAAAGCCTTTTATGCACACTACAACTGCGTTTATCCTCGCAGCACCAGGCGAGCCTATGATCTGTCTAAGAGGTGATATCAGAATATTCTTCTAGAGGGTGAACTCTCACAGGGTTTCAGGCCCCAATGGTGTACCTGAACAACAGCAATACACAAGTCAGGATGCTGTTTATCAATTACAACTCAGCATTCAACATTTCTCATACCCTCAGTACTAATCAACAAGATTCAAAACCTGTGCTTTGGTTTCTCCTTTTGCAACTAGATCCTTGACTTCCTCACTGGGTGGTCACAGTAGGTGCAAATAGTAATAACTCCTCAAGGTTGCATGTTCTGTTCTGTCTACACCCATGATTGTGTGATTAGACACATCTCAAATGCCATCTATAAATCCACCAATGACATCACTGTTAAATCTCAGATGGTAGAACGTAGAACAGTACAGTAAAGTTCATGCCCTTTGGCCCATGATGTGGTACTGACCCTTTAATCTACTCCATGATCAAGCTAACAATTGCTGTATAGATGGCATGAAAGCATTATTCAGAATAAATGTATAGTTTTCAAATCAACATTTAAGTGACATGGTTTTGACCTTTCACAGAAAATTTGGAAGGCTCTTAATCAGACCCAAACTGGACATGGTCACCGCATCAGTCTAATGCACAGTCAGCATAAACAGACTCAGTGACAATCTTAATCTATATAACATATATCAACAGCCTGACCCCTTCTCAGATTTAACCATAGAACACTACAGCACAGTACAGGCCCTTCGGCCCTCCATGTTGTGCTGACCCATATAAACGTTTTTTAAAAAGTACTAAACCCACACTACCCCATAACCCTCCATTTTTCCTTCATCCATGTGCCTGTCCAAGAGGCTCTTAAATACCCCTAACGTTTAAGCCTCCACCACCATCCCTGGCAAGTCATTTCAGGCACTCACAACCCTCTGTGTAAAAAAACTTACCCTTGATGTCTCCCCTAAACTTCCCTCCCTTAATTTTGTACATATGATTTGGTACGGACATTACTGAGATAATGTCCATCTCCTCAAATATCTAGACTGGCCACAAGTTCCTTAACTACATTCCCTACTATTGTAATGAAAACTGAGGAGAAAATGTTTCATTCTACCAATCCACCTGCTACCATGAAATTCATCTTGAAGTCTTTATAGGCAGGCTACCCATGCCAAGGCACCGTTGACTCCTGCTTCCATCCAAAGGGTTAGTGTGGACATGGTGGAGGATTACAAGTACCTGGGAATACGAACTGACAATAAACTGGACTGGTCAAAGAACACTGAGGCTGTCTACAAGAAGTGTCAGAGCTGTCTCTATTTCCTGAGGAGACTAAAGTCCTTTAACATCTGCTGGACGATGCTGAGGTTGTTCTAAGAGTCTGTTGGCCAGTGCTATCATGTTTGCTGTTGTGTGCTGGGGCAGCAGACACCAACAGAATTAACAAACTCATTTGCAAGGCCAGTGATGTTGTGGGGGTGGAACTGGACTCCCTGACGGTGGTGTCTGAAAAGAGGATGCTGTCCAAGTTGCATGCCATCTTGGACAATGTCTCCCATCCACTCCATAGTGTACTGGTTAGGCACAGGAGTACATTCAGCCAGAGGCTCATTCCACCAAGATGCAACACTGAGCGTCATAGGAAGTCATTCCTGCCTGTGGCCATCAAACTTTACAACTCCTCCCCTTGGAGTATCAGACACTCTAAGCCAATAGGCCAGTCCTGGACTTATTTCCACTTGGCATAATTTACTTACTATTATTTAATTATTTCTGGTTTTATTTTGCTATATTTCTACTCTATTCTTGGTTGGTGCAGCTGTAATGAAACACAATTTCCCTCAGAATAAAATATGTCTGTCTGTACACTGTATATATTTGGTATGGTAGTAAGGAAGACACTCTACAGGTGAACATTCAAACTAATGAAACCATTCTACACTATGAAAAGACAAACTCGGAATCTGATTAATATATCAAGTTCAGATTCAAGTTCAAGTTTATTGTCATCTGACTATACATATGTATACATACAACCAAACAAAACAACATTCCTCTGGACCACAGTGCATTCACACAACATATATCACACACAGCACATAAACCAAAATATTATACTATAAATAAGTTAACAAAATATAATTCAAAATGCATGTAGCAAAGTGCTGCACCAGTAAACAGCTTGCTGTCCTCATGTTGAGAAGTAGTGGTGGCAGGGTATTCACTAGTGTCACAGTCTGGAAGAAGAAACCATTATCCAGTCTGACAGTCCTAGTTCTGATGCTTCTGTACCTCCTTCCTGATGGTAGTGTGTCAAGGAAATTCTGCGATGAGTGATAGGGATCCTACATGATGGTTTCAGTCCTTCATCTGCAATGCTCCCAGTAAATGTCACAAATAGGGAGAGGGAGACCCTGATAATCCTCTTAGCAGTTTTTACTGTCCTCTGTAGGATCTTGGGGTCTGGTGCCTTGCAGCTTCTGTACCACACAATGATGCAGTCAAACAGGGCACTCCCAATGGTGTTCCTGGGAAAAGTTGTTAAAATGGGAGCAGGGCGACTTGCACACCTCAATCTCCTCAGAAAGAGTAGATACTGTTGTGCCTTCTTGACTAGTGAGCAGTTGCTGTGGGTTCAGGGCAGATGATCCATTACGAGCACACCCAAGGAACTTCAAGCTCTTCAGTCTTTCCACCGTAGAGTCATTGATGTACAGTAGAAAGTGGTCAACCAGTGCCTTCCTGAAGTCCACAATCATCTCTTTTGTCTTGTCCACGTTTACTGTTTTTGTTCTCACACTATTTGACAAGCCTATCTTCTCTCTGAATGCCAACCCATCTTTGTTGCTCATGAGAAATGCTTTAAGCCTCACTTTAATGCAGGCGTGCTTACCACATTTCTGACTTCAAACATACTGATACTGATGGCTGCTTCCCCAAGTAGTTGTAGTAGACCATGGCACAGAACAAGAGCTCGCTCACCACATTAATCTCTAACTGTGCAGCACCGTCGTTATTCCTCTTGCTAGCGAGGTAGACTTGCAGATTTTAGTGTTCTTAATGTGCTTTACAGTCATAGAAAAGACAAACAAGGCAAGAAATTTCTCTGTTGATTGGAGTCGGAATAACTGTTACATCCAAGGACACTGCAATTTTGTAGAATGCAACTTGGTGATACTATTACTGATAATGCATAGAAAATAAAAATAATGGTATCAACATAACAGCTGCTTGCTATATGTCTTCATTAGACAAAGGACAGAACATAGTAAGAGGAAGATTATATTAAAACCGTAAAAATAGTTAGATAGGTGCAGTTAGAATACTATACAGTATAGAGATTTAGCCATTACATTAGAAAAATTATTGAATTATTAATGGTGGAAAAGAGATTTACGAAAGTATTGCTTCAGTAAAGAATTTTGGTTGAGAGACCAGGGAAACTGGGAATGTCTACTTCAGAAAGTGGAAGGTTTGTAAAGGTATGTAACATTATCAGACATGGGCAGTTAATAGAAAGTGTTCCTTAAATAATTTAAAATGGACCTGTTTGACCAGCATGCATACAACGACCTAAATGAGTCCTTATGCCATAAACTTCTATGATTCTATTAAAAGTCTAACTACATCACCTTTTCTTTTATTTGTTAAGTGTTGTGTTTGTTCTCACACCACGGTCTGTTTTTTGTTAGAAATGGTCATGTTGCACGGTTCTTGCAACCCAACACTCAGCTGGTCAGACAGCATCTTGGGAAGAGTTAATATTTCATATCAAAGACCTTTTGTCTGGATTAGAAAAGACTGTGGAAAGCCGCAATACACCCAGGCATTAGACAAGGTGCTGTTCCTCAAATTTACTGTTGGTTTTGTCAGTACACTGCAGAAGACCACTTGATTTGTGTTACATAACTTACATCTGCAAATATCAAAGCATTGCTAAGGGTAGATAAAAATTCGTCTGGGAACTGTGAAGTAATGCATTTTCATGTGCAATCAAGAACTGTTTCGTACATCATTACCTTATAAATGAGAGGAATTCTATACAGTGTTTGTTCTTTTAAAAAAAAATAGCCTCGCTCCACTTAAATGCTGAAGCCCTCATCTGTGCACAATTTTTGTCCTAATTCTTCAAACACCACACATTAAGCCACAAAAATGTCCACACTTTTCAACGTCTCATCTTACTTTTCTATCGGAAGTTTGGGTTTAGAGGACCTAACAAAACTGGTACGCGAAGGTAGTGTGCTGTATAATCTCAGATATTTCACCTATGATCACAAGTCTCTGTTGGACAGTAATTAGTTGCCGCAGTCCTGTTGCCCTTGTATGGTGACGTGGCAGACAACATAGGAGTTGTGTAGCCTCGGCTGTAGCAAGGATTAGACGAGAAGTCTTGATCTCGCCTGCTGCTACGGACCAGATGAGAAGACAAGGAAGCATTACAGCGTGTTGTCCATGCTCAGCTGAGGACTGGCCTCTCCTGTCGGTGCTGCCCTCCCATGTTGGATCGGTGGAATGAAGGCAGGATTGCACGCATCTGTACACTGCCGAGAGACTGTACCATCGATCGCCAGACGTTGTTGCTCAGGGTCTTGAACTATATATGTTAAGAACATGGCTCAAAAAACAAAACATTGCGACACAAAGACTGCAGATAGTGCAATCTGGGCAAGCAATCCACTTAAAGAACTCAGTGGGTTGAGCAGCATCACAGTGAGGGGTGCACGGGGTGGTTTAGGAACTGTTGACGTTTCAGTTCCAGACCACGTAATAGGAAGATAATGTTGGTCATGCTTCAATAAAATGCCTAGGAACACAGTTATACCGTTATATTAAAAGAATGATATCGATGAAAGCTTCCATTCTGTTGTGCTAATGGCAATACTCACCAATCACGAAGGTTCATTACCGCCACATACTGTAATGGAATATGGAGGGACTAAATCCTTCCTCCCAAGGCTGTTTTAATTTAAAAGTTCACCAGGACCCTACACAATTTAGCTGTCCCTGCCTTGGGTTGCCAGAATATCCTGCAAAACTAAGCACCTCAATAACTGCCCAAACAGCTTCCCATGTTTCAATATCTGTGGCACATCATGATCACATTTCACTGTCTCTGGGACCTTAGCACCTTTTCCATGCCTACCAACAAGTGCCAAACCCATTTGCCCAAACCCCAGTCTTGCCAACCACACACTTTCCCTCCTATTCCATCCCAAAAGAAACCATCCATGGAGTGATGGAAACAAATAATACCACCGTCCTGTCCACTGTTTCTGCCATTTCCCAATCCCAGCCAGGTCAGGTCTCCTGGAACGCTTCAATTCCAAACTCTGCAGTACCAAGGCACAGTCTGAGCAGATCACAACTCTATTTGGCTTAACCTGTTCAACCCATCACAGACAGCCCATCTGTCAGTCTTTTCCACACCTTGACATTACACCAGGGGATAAATATCCCTGTGTACACCTGGTTACTAATCGAGCCTTTCGAAGTATCTGTAAAGATAAGCAAAAAGGAAATGTGCTGGTGACATAAAAGATTAGGCAACCTCTCACCACTCACAAGACCCCGTCTATCCTCGGGTAATGCCCTGTCTGCAAGTTTCCTCAGTGGAACTCCTGGCCAGGCCACAGATTGAACTGAAATGAATTGACTTGATGGGCTAATCTGCAAATCCCCTGCCTAGACCATACTCCCACCCATATTCCTTAATTATCCACTCAAAACCTTTACCAACTTTGCTGATATATTCCCAACAATTCATTAAAAGAGAATCAGTAAAATGGGACACCCCCACCCTACCACAGAAGTCCGGTAGGCAAAGTTCAGCACTCTGCTACTTACACCGCCCTGCGGTAAACCTGGCAAATTCTAGAACACGTTGCGGCCGCCCGCGCATGCGCGCTGACGTGCGGCGGGGGCGGGATGGAATGTTCGCGAACAAGTGCGGAAGGAGCCGAGAGCTTCCGGAGAGCGGCGAGTGGTGCCGGCCGGCGGCCGCAGATTCGCCGGGTGCTGATCGTGGGCTGGTGCCGCCGCGATGTCCCTGCTGTGTTACAACAAGAGCTGCGGGCAGCGCTTCGACCCCGATGAGAACAGCGATGGTAAGCGTGAGGGCCGGAGACTGGGTTTTATCCCCACACAGCCGCGGTCTTTAGCCGTTGTGCTAGCTGTTCCGACTTTCATTGCGCTGTTTATGGGACACGGCGTGCCGGTAGGTGGTTTAATTTTTGTAAGACGGCACATGTCGTGTCTGCCGTCCCGGCCTGACTTTGCGGTGCTTCACCTGGATCCCATCAATCTTTTCTCAGCCCTTCCTCAATTTTGGCCACCTTGATAGCGGTAAGGAAATGTGAAGTCATTAAGGTGTATGATAAAAACCAAGCGGCAAGTACTAAGATCTGCAAACAGTCTCAAGAGCATCAGTTATTATCCTTTGCTTCCTGATACTGAGTTGGTTTTCAATCCAGTTTACTATTCTTCAAGAAATCCCATTGCTCCCCCTTCAGCAAACTCTGTTGCTCTTACTAAAGCGGAGGGACAAAGTCCAAAATGAGATTGAAAAAAACATAGAAAACCTACAGCACAATACAGGCCCTTCGGCCCACAAAGCTGTGTCTAACATGTCCTAGGCTTACCCATAGAACTCTATCTGGAGTGGTTTACATCAGCAGTTCTTTGGAGTTGCTGGACGATTCCTCAATGTCAAGAGTATATTGTTGGGAATAAGATTTGAATTTGTCAGGAGAAGTGTTGCAATTCTCAATAATGAGGAAGAGAAGTTGTTTTAGTTTTGCAAATGAGTCGCTGATGTTCGTGTATCACGTGTTGGGGCTCTGATTAGCCTCTGGCAGCCATGAATTCCTTTATGTCAGATAAGGCTTCAATTTCTCCTGCCCACTGCCTTTCAACTTCAATTGAAGTAGTCTTCAATTTTGCTTGTACTGTTTATAGCCATCTTAGCATATTGTTTTGATGTACTTGACATTTTGAAGTTCTCTTGTGGCTTCTCTTTGGATCAAAAATAGCTAAGTAGTTGAGTAGCTCCTGAAAAAACCTCAGGCATTGTTAATAGAGAATGGGTGCAATGTTCCTTCTGAGGTGTGCACATGTACCTCTTTTGCTACTAGCATACAAAGGAATTTAAACGGCACAAATGGTTGTCACTCTCTGGCATGTTAAGTATATTATGATCGGAAACAGTTACATTCTTTTTATAGTTTCTGATGTGGATGGTGTTGACAGTGGGAAGTTTGCAGAGGTTTGGCTACAGATTTTAGAACTAGCTTATTCTGATTTTATTGAAGAAATTATTCAATGTGCATGTTATTGTCACTGGGCAACAAAAATTGCCCAACACAAGATTTTTGTGCACACTGTTCATCACAAATTAGAGGGAACATTGAACAGCTGCCATTTCTAATGGCTTCATTTATGGAAAATGAGGCTGAAACACAGAAATCTACAGCACATTACAGGCCCTTCAGCTCATAATTTTGTGTGACCATGTAACCTACTCTAGAAACCGCCTAGAATTTGCCTAGCACGTAGCCCTCTATTTTTCTAAGCTCCATGTCCCTATCTAAGAGGCTGAAAGTTCAAGGTAAATAAATTGTGGAAGTACATGTATGTTACTATGTACTACCCTGAGATTAATTTTCTTGTGGGCATTCAAAGTGAATAAAAAGAAACACAATAAATGAAACAATGAAAAACTGCATACAACAAAGACAAACAATGTGCAAAAGACAACAGACTATGCAAATAAAAAGAAAATAAAAACAACACAATAATTGAATAAACAAAGAATATCGACATGAGTTGCCATCCTTGAAAGTGAGTCCATAGGTCAGTGGTCCCCAACCACCGGGCCACGCTGGTACCGGGCCCCAAAGCGAGTGCTACCAGGCCACAAGGAAACAAAATGATTTGTTGCTATGAGTCAGCTGTACCTTTTCTCATTCTGTCACGCCCACCATTGAACTTAAACACATGGGAGGTTATTACCTGTACAAGGCCATCAGTTGCCTAAACGCAGTGATACCCCCGCACCAGGGATCACTGGTTGGCCTCAGGTAACTGGTGGCCTTGCACTGCCCCGGTATGGGGACCTCCAGCCCTTACCTTGTCCTCTCACTGTTGTGTTGCAATGATTTTATATGTTCATGCGAGGAAAATATGCGCTGTGGTGTAATATTGAATTCATTAGATAAACCTTTTTAGACACAAAATGGAGTGTATTAGCCAATTATAAGCGACTTATTGTTGACTTAGCACCTATATTCAGATTAACACCCCCCACCCCCCGTTGGCCGGTCCACAAGAATATTGTCAATATTAAACCAGTCTGCGGTGCAGAAAAGGTTGGTGACCCCTGCCATAGGTTGTGTAACCAGTTCATTGCTGGGGTGAATGAAGTTAGCCCCTCTGGTTCAAAGCCTGATGTTTGAGGGGTAATAACTTTGCCTGAACTTGGTGGTGTGAGACCTGAGGCTCCTGTACCTCTTTATGATTACAGTAGTGAGACAAGAGCCTGGCCTGGATGGTGGGAGTCCTTGATGATGGATGCTGCTTTCCTGCAACAGTACTCTTTATAGATTACCTCAGTGATGGGGAATGCTTTATCCGTGATGGACTGGGCTGATTCCGCTTCATAGGAGTGATAGCATGCAAGCCCTGCCACAGCTGCCAAGCATCCTTCTTTGATTCAGTGTTGTCTGCAATTGCCACTTTGCATGTGAGATGGCTTTCCAGAGGTCATACCTGAACTCCACTAATCTGGCCCTCTATGGATTGCTGATCTCTTGGTTTATCCGGGGCTTCTGGTTAGGGAAGACTAAATGATCTGTTGGAGACCATTTGTCTTTATAAAGTCTATGATAAGCATGGTGTATTCATTCAGATCCTCCTGATGAGAACTTGAACAAGGCCCAGTCCACTAATTTAAAGCAATCCCATTGCCCTTTCTGTCTCCTGCGACCGCCTCTATGCTGTCTTTACCTTTGGAGTCTTGTTCTACTTGTATGCATTGAGCTTGATAGTAGACTTTACTGTGAAGAAATGTAGTTCTTTAAGAGCATTTGTTATAATGGATGAGATTGGAAAAAAAACAATGTGAACCCCTTGTAGTTTACCTTGGCTGTATTGATAGTACTGTAATATTTACAACAGATTGAAAAGCTTGAGCATATAGACATTAAGAAAGACGATGTGCTGGAGCGTTTGGAAAGAATCAAGTTGGATAAGTCACCGGGACCAGACAAGATATACCCCAGGCTACTGCGGGAAGTGAGGGAGGAGATTGCTGAGCCTCTAGCAATGATCTTTGCATTGTCAATGGGGATGGGAGAGGGTTTGGAGGGTTGCAGATATTGTTCTGTTATTCAAGAAAGGGGGTAGAGATCACCCAGGAAATTATAGACTAGTGAGTCTTACTTAAGTGGTTGGTAAGTTGATGGAAAAGATCCTGAGAAGTAGGATTTATGAACATTTAGAGAGGCATAATATGATAAAGAATAGTCAGCATGGCTTTGTCAGGCAGGTCGTGCCTTATGAGTCCAATTAAATTTTTTTGAGTATGTGACTAAACACGTTGATGAAGGTAGAGCTGTAGATGTAGTGTATATGGATTTTAGCAAGACATTTGATAAAGTACCCCATGCAAGGCTTATTAAGAAAGTAAGGAGGCACGGGATCTAAGGGGACCTTTCTGGATCCAAAATTGGCTTGCCCACAGAAGACAAAGTGTGGTTGTAGATGTGTCATATTCTGCATGGAGGTTGGTGACCAGTGGTGTGCATCTGGGATCTGTTCTAGACCCCCTTCTCTTTGTGATATTTATAAATGACTTGGATGAGGAAGTGGAGGGATGGGTTAGTAAATTTGCTGACGACACAAAGGTTGGGGGTGTTGTGAATAGTGTGGAGGGCTGTCAGAGGTTACAGTGGGACGTCAATAGGATGCAAAACTGGGCTGAAAAGTGACACAGATGGAGTTCAACCCAGATAAGTGTCAGGTGGTTCATTTTGCAAACATGATGGCAGAATATAGTATTAGTGGTAAGTCTCTTGGCAGTGTGGAAGATCAGAGGGATCTAGGGGTCCGAGTCCATAGGACACTCAAAGCTGCTGCACAGGTTGATAATGTGGTTAAGAAGGCATACAGTGCATTGGCCTTCAACTGTGGGATTGAGATTAAGAGCCAAGAGGTAATGTTGCAGCTATATAGGACCCTGGTCAGACCCCACTTGGAGTGCTGTGCTCAGTTCTGGTCACCTCACTACAGGAAGGATGTGCAAACTATAGAAAGGGTGCAGAGGAGATTTACCAGGGTGTTGCTGGATTGGGGAGCATGCTTTATGAGAATAGGTTGAGTGAACTCGGCCTTTCATCCTTTGTGTGGTGGAGATGAGAGGTGACCTGTTAGAAGTGTATAAGATGTTGAGAGGCATTGATTGGGTGGATAATCAGAGGCTTTTTTCCAGGACTGAAATGGCTAACACAAGAGGCCACAGTTTTAAGGTGCTGGAAGAAGGTACAGAGGAGATGTCGGGGTACGTTTTTTACACAGAGAATGGTGAGTGCGTGGGATGAGCTGCTGGTGACAGTGGTGGAGGTAGATACAGTAGGGTCTTTTAAGAGACCCCTAGATAGCTACATGCTTACAAAAAGAGAGCTATGGGTAACCCTAGGTAAGTTCTAAAGTAAGTACATGTTCAGCACAGGATTGTGGGCCAAAGGGCCTGTATTGTGCTGTAGGTTTTCTGTGTTTCTATTTGAACAAAATAATGGCTTAAGTGTGTGACATAACAATAAAAATAGATGCAGGAACATTGACACCTTCAATGTTCAGTTCTTCATGGTATATTCTAGCTTGTTTCATGATCAACATGCCATTCAGTGGCATACGTTCACTTTTTCATTGTTCAATCCAATTAACACACGGTCAAGATCTTCATTTTTTGCCCTATGCAAGTGTTTTCCTGTTTTTTATTAGTTTATGGTCATCAAAGTCACTATAAAACTTAAGTAACTTGTCTTTCTGTTTCTTTATATCATATACTGTACTGAAATCCTTTTGCAATAGACAGCTTACTGTAAATTGTTTGTTGTATTTAAAGCAGATCATGTACAAGGACTTTTAAGCCCTTCTGAATATGAACACTTTTGAAACTTGCTGTTTTTATTCAAAAGGAAGTTCAACTAGAATGATTTCACCTCTAAGGAATTCTTGAATCTGAATTGTAGAAGGGGATAAAGATAAGGGGAGAAATGTGAGATGAAGAAGTGGTTCTGTTGTCAATGAAAGAGTAGAGCTGGGAGATAAAAAAGATATCTTTTGCTTTAAAAACATTAGAGTAACATGGGGCACATCTAGATGACTGCATTGTTTAATTGAACATAGGACGGTACAGAAGAGGCCCTTTGGCCCATGATGTGCCGACCTTTTAATCTACTCCTAAAATCAATCTAACCCCTCCCACCACATAGCCCTCCATTTTTTTCTTTTATCCATGTGCTTATCAAATGACATAAATGCCTCTAATGTATCTGCCTTTTCCAGTGTGACTCTTCCAAAGAGTTAGATAATTAGCCACTTCCTAAGTTCAACAAAAACCTGCCTGTGGCAATCCCCTATACTTTGATTTGCTTAATGTATGCCCCTTGTAGTAGTATAAGTGAATCTCTTGTGGTTAATTCCAACTTGGCCAACAGCTCTGTTTTCATAGTGTTAATGATTCTGATTTCAGCATTTGGTGCTTATGATGAAATCTTCCCAGCATTGTAGAAATCAAAGCAGATAAGGTGATGATTTGTAGTATTTGTAGTACTTGCAAGGATGATACTGAGCTTTCATTTGCTCATGATTTCTTCACCCCATTCCTACACTGACCTCTGTTCTTTTCCTATTTCACATATTCAGCAAAGTGTAGTGGAACTTAAAGGCACTACACATCATCCTAGTACATTGTGGGGGTTAACTCTGAATTCAATTAATTTAGATAACCAATCTTTCTAATAAAAGTTCATCAATCTGAACTTGAATTCTGTACCTAATGCTATTGCTTGATCTTTAGAGTTTATTTCCACATTCTGTTTTATTTCATATTTCAAGTATCTGCAGCAGTTTGCTTTTCCAGTGTAAACTTTGCTGTTCCATTATTTACTGTTTGTGTCCTCTTAATTGTATTACTTCCAGAAGGGTCATCTGCGATAAGCAGTCTTGTGATCCTCACCCCATCAGAAAAATCCCTTTTGTAACCTCTCCACTCTTGCCTTTTTTCTGAAACTCAAAACATCTTTGATGTATTTTTTCAGTTTTCTTGAAAGGTCACCAATCTAAAATGTTAACTGTTGCTTGTGTTGCCTGATTTATTTGAACAATAAGATTTAGCTTTGTCACAGATACAGAATATCAACCTGTACAGTGAAATGCATTGCTTGCATCAAAGATTGACGTAGTCCAAGGATATGTTGGAGGCAGCCTGCAAGTGTTGCCATGCTTCTAGTGACAGCTTAGCATGCCCACAAGTAACTAACCCTAACCATATGTCTTCAGAATGTGGAAGGAAAAGTGGAGCACCTGGAAGAAATGCGTGCAGCCGCAAGGAGAATGTACAGACTCCTTATAGAACCTGGAATCACGGGTGCTGTAAAAACGTTATGCTAACCACTACCTCTGTTGGTTTGGTCACTTAACATCTGTGTTGCTGTTCCTGTTATTTAAGTGTTAACTGAGCTGTGTTGTCCGTTGGTCCACCAATGTTTTTTTGTTTTCAGATTCCTTTATATTGTTGCTACTCTATCTCTACAGTCTCTTACAGCTCAAATCAATCTCCAATTGTCAGTTTTTCTTGCCCCGAAGTATTCCTACTGTAAGTCAAGTCCCTCCCCTTTATGGGACTGCTATTTGATCAGTTTTGGTGGCCACCTGTTTTAACAATGTCCCATTGTTTGATCGTGCTGCCATGTTGTGCCTCAATCCATGATGCAATTTGAAAAAAGACATCTGATGGACTTCATTTCCAATCTGAACTCTTGGGGCTATTGCTTAAAATAATGCTTTTGTAAAAATACATATTTCAAACAGATCAATGACTTTTTTTTGTCTTTAAAGATGCCTGTACTTACCATCCTGGTGTACCTGTTTTTCATGACGCATTGAAGGTAAGATGTTTCTTAAGATTCTATTTGTAACTACAGTGGGTACTGGTTAATTGGAACAGCTACTTTATTTGGGGCAACTCTTAAAGAACAAAAACTAGTTGAGAAAATAGCTGGGGTTTCCTGCATTTATTTGGAACACAGTGCCATTTAATTGTGGCAGGAGACTTGTAGAACATTTCTAAGTAGAGTCAGTCACATGCAAATCATGTGGTTGTTTGATGCTGCACTGTGCTTGGAACAAACAATTTTTAAATAGCGACACTTGTGTGTTTGTGTTCAAAAAGCAAAGATTTTTGTCACTAATAGTAGGTGGGTAATGAACATTAAGAAAATTCAGAAATGAACATTCAGGCTTGAAGATCCCAGAAATGGCCCGGAGTGAAAAATGAAGCAATTTCATTATTTCAAGTTGGGAATTAGAAAATATTTGAAGGTATTGACAGTCATCTTGAATATTACAATGAAAGTGAAGATTTGGAGAATGCAGTTCACTATCACTATCACTATTTCACATTGAATACTTTGATTTTTCTACGTACAGATTTCCCCAATTTACACTTGGTCAACTCATTGTTTCTCTGTACAAGCAGGTGTTTGGGAGGCCCGTGGAATGGATAGGGATACATTTGCCATCTGCTGTAGAATAGCAGGATATTTCAGTTGGTTGAGAACAGGGCATTTCCTAATGCCTTCTTTCTCTTCTCCTCTCTCTCTCCCCCCCCCCCCCCCCCCCACATAGTGATTATAAATTTTGGCAATTAATTTGTTAAACTGTGCTTTTTATTTTGGGGTGGCTTCTTTTCTCTATCAAGAGTAGTTGCATTTTGACAGATTTAGATCAAAGTGGATTTGTTTAGCAAGCTAGGTTGCCATTTTTTATGCCATTAATCTTTTCTATCTGAAATTTCTCAGTATTTTGAACACATTTAAATCTGACAGTATTCTTAAAGTAATTTAATATCGAGAGCTTGCAAAAACTATCATAGAGAACATTGATTGGAAGCATTGTGGAGAAAGCTGTAAACTTTGGGAAAATAAAACATTAAAAGTAAAATGTAAGTTTAGATAGGTAACCACTTAAAGTCTCATTAAGTATATTTTTTGTGCTGTAAGCTTTTGCATTTGTTCTTCCACCCAGCAAAACTAGATATAAGTAATAAAGAAAAGTTTATTTCACAACCACTCAAGCAATTACTGAAGGTCTCCAGTGGAATATAGCTAAAAGAAAGTAGTTAAAGTGATTTATGGGAACTTTTTTTTATTTCATAGGGGTGGTCTTGCTGTAAGCGACGAACCACGGATTTTTCAGATTTCTTGAGTATTGTGGTAAGAGAAGAGATTCTTTAAATTTTGTAAATGTTTGTTTCTTGGTTGCAGTAAATATGTTGGAATTAGAATACTGAAAATCTTTGTGTAGCAAAGCTTAGCACTTAATAATCTTAAGAGAACCTTGATGCAGGTGACATTTGGTTGATAATGAAAACTGATCTCAAGGCTCTTCTGGTGCTTCAATAGAATTACTAACATATGAGTAAATTACTGCAAGATTAAATTTAAGACCGATTGGACTTTATTCAAAAAGCTGTCATTTTTATTACAGAATCTGTTTAATTTTTTTTCTAATGAGGTCTGCTGTGGAGACATAGTGAGCAATTCAAGTTTACCAAATACTGTCATATTAATTAGTTGTAGAGTACACCTTCTGGTGCTACTTGGACACGTCTTCAGTGATGAACCCGGGGTCGTAGGATGTTTTGGGTCTTTAATCATCAGACACCTGTGCCCAGGCGACCCAGCCAGGGTTGATCAGCCCCGAACTTGTATCCAAGTGGTGCACTAATCCGGATCCACAGCCACCACAAGGCCTTTTCAGCATCCGGAATGTTCTTGGTGGCTCTTCTGCACTGCAGTTCTTTAACTCCAAGGAGTTAAATGAACGGCCAGCAAAGCCCTGTCTGGGCGGAGACACCACGTCTGGGCGGAGCGTAGTAGCTGCGATGATCTCTGGGAATTTGAGCTGCCAGTCTTGTGCAGTGGCAAGAAGCCCTCCCAAGGAGCTAGGCCGATGCTGACCCTTCTCCCCCGCTCTAATAAAGGTGATGGACTATTTGGGAGCATGTTGATTTTTGCTGTCTTGAATTGCTGTGCTGATTGCGTCCACCGTAGACCTTATGACTTGGTCATGGAACCAGCAGTATCGCCCTTCCCCCAACACCTTCGGGCAGCAAATGAGGATATGCTCCAAAGTGCCCCTCTTCTGCCACAGTTGGCAGGCTGGAGTGTTTGCCATGCCCCACCTGTGCAGGTTGGCTGGGCTTGGAAGAACTTCATAGACTGATTGGATGAGAAACTTGATGCGCAGTGGTTCAACTCTCCAGAGCTCTGTCCAGGTGAACTTGCGAGGTTCCGCTTGCTCCCATCTAGTCCGGGCACCCTGTTTGTACATGCCGGCCATCTTGCTGTATCGTTCCTCCTCCACTTCTGCTCGTATCTCGTCCTGAACCAGTTGACACTTGTCCTTTCCGCGGGTTTTGTCATAGCATGGTTTGGGAAAACAGCCCAGTCCTGCCCACCCCACCACCGCAGTGCCTCTGCTCTGTCGACAGCTTCCTGTGCCTGCCACTTCCTTCCGGTCATTACGCGGATTCCTGCCGAAGTGACTTTAACATCGGCGGAGTCTCCGTACATCACAACTTCCCTGGCTCGAGTGACTTCGAATTTCTCTGGTAGACTGCTGATGGGGAGCTGCAGCTTGGTGGAATCTCCGTACAGGGCAATGCTGCTTAAGTTCCGAGGGAGCCCCAACCACCTCCGAAGAAACTGGCTGATGCTCTTCTCTAGAGCCTCCACTGTTGGCATTGGCACCTCGTAGACTAGAAGTGGCCAGAGTAGCCTTGGCAAGACTCCGTGTTGGTACATCCAGGCTTTGAATTTTCCTGGAAGCCCAAATTTGTTAATTGCGGTGAGCCAGGTTATCAGTAGCTCCTGTTTTGTTGAAGTGCGGCTTTGTCCTTCAGGGAACTGTTGAAGATCTTGCCCAGGCTCTTGACTGGCTGTTCTGTCACTGTTGGTATCTGGATCCCTCCCAGGGTAAAGCAGAACCGGTCAGCCGCTCTTCCCTTCTTCAGGACCAGAGACCTGGACTTGGCTGATTTAAAGCTCATCCTTGCCCATGCAATGAGCCGTTCTAGCCATTGAAGGAGCCATCTGCACCTAGGGATGGATGTTGCCATCACCATCATGTTGTCCATGAATGCTCTTATGGGGGCTGCCGAGTGCCAGATCTAGATTTGGGTCCTCTACATTCCACCTCTGCTGACTTGACAATCATGGTCACAGCCAGTGAGAAGAGTGACACCGAGATTATGCAACCAGTGATTATGCCCTTCTCCAGCCAATGGCTGGCGGATGTTAGTGACCCTGAGGAGACGCTGAACCTGAAGTTGATGTAATAGTCCAGAATGAGGTTTTGGATTATCTCTGGAACATGGTGTCTTGTCAGCACTGTTTCAACGAGCTTGTGTGGGACGGATCCACAGGCATTTGTTAGGTCTAGCCAAAGTGCTGCAAGGTCTCCTCTGTTTCCCCTTGCCTCCTAGATCAGCTGGGTCACCACTCCTGTGTGCTGTAGGCATCCAGGTACTCCTGGGACCCCCCCCCCCCCCCGCCCTTCTGCACTGAGGTGTCTATGTATCCATTCTTCAAGAGGAACTCAGTTAAAAGTTGGGCCACAATCTTGAAGAAGATCTTCCCGTCAACGCTGAGCAGTGAGATGATACAAAACTGCTCGATTTTGCTTGAATCCTCTTCTGGTATCCAAACACTCACCACTTGCCTCCACTAAACAGCAACCTTTCCTCCACCAGATCACCTTTAAGATCTTCCAGAGTCGCACAACGAGCCTTGGGCACTGCTTGTAGAATTTTGTAAGGCACTCTGTTGGGGCCAGGGGTGGAACTTGCTCTGCTCCTTTGACCTCTTTCAGGGTGGACTCCGAGATGTTGAATTGGGTCACTGGTTCTGGAGGTGTCACCAGTGCCTCACAAGGGCCGAGGTCCTGCTTTCTCAAGGCCTCACTGAAAATGATACTGAGATGGTGGTTTATCTCCTCAACAGAATGAGGTGGCTGCTTTGCTTCTGTCCCAGTATCCTCTTGGTGAAGCTGAAGGGATTGGTAATGAAAGCACTGCGCTTTCACGCCCTCTCCTTGCCCTTCCTTCGGTGCCACTCAGCCTGCCTGAGTGTGATGAGCCTCCTCCTTATGATATCTGTGAAGTCTGACAGGGCAGTTTTCTCCTCCTCCTCAGCCAACTTAAAATGGTGCTTCAGAGATTTGAGTTCTTGTCTCAGCTGGCTGAACTAAAGTTCCCTCTGGTTTGGTCTCACTGGATTACTTGTTCCATGCTTTTCCTTGATGCCAAACCATTCTGAGCCTATGCCCATTATGAGGGTCCACATAGTCTTGAGCTCTGGTCAGCATTGCCCTTCGATATCACCTCCAGAATCCTGTCTACATCTTCATCCAACTGAAGCCACTCCTTGTTAGTGGCAAGCCACTTCACCTGATGCTGTTCCAGCTTCCTGCTTAGTGGGGTGACTTGTGTTGCTTGGAGGTTCCGGGCACTGTGGGGTGACTCCAGGCCTGGCACCTCCTTCGTCTGACCAGGTTCTGTAAGTCAGCACCACAGAACTTGTAGTACTAGCTACCATTCCTGTGTGTTGTTTCACTTGTTCCCCCCTCACGCAGGCCATCTTTGTCTGGTGGATCTTCAGACTTCTCAGGTTTTTGCATACCTTGCCGCAGATACAGACTGCGCTCATGGTCAATGGTCCATTCGCTTGAGTTGTTGCCAACAGATCTGTCCAATTGGGTTGCTTATCCTACCCCACCCCTCCCCCTGGGCATCCCTGAAGGTATGTTTCAGAAGGGTTTTTTTGTACCTTGTTTGTCCGGCTGTCACCATTCTATTCATGGACATCATCCAGACTTTCCTAGAAGTCACTGGCTGAGCTAGATGTGGTAGTTGTAGAATACACCTTCTGGTGCTACTTGGACATGTCTTCAGTGATGAACCTGAGGTCATAGGATGTTTCGAGGTCTTTAATCATCAGACACTTTTGCCCGGGCGATCCAGCCAGGGGTGATCAGCCCCTGACTTGTGTCCAAGTGGCGCACTAATCCACGGATTCCCCCCCCCCCAGATCCACAGCCACCACGAGGCCTTTTCAGCAGCCTCCAGAACGTTCTTGGTGGCACTTCTTCACTGCAGTTCTTTAACTCCAAGGAGTTAACAATATAATGGCCACTGGAAATGTGTCAAATTTAAATGTGTAACTAATTGGCTGAGCTATTGAATTCATTCACATCTGATAACTTTTAATGACAAAAACGTTAATGATTTGTGTTATGAGTGACTTGGAGAAGGTTTACTGTTATATCTGTGGTTTCCAGTTCTTATTGCACATCTTTCACCAATTATTTTTTGCATGTTTTGTCATTTTACATCAAATGCCACTAAGACATAAATGTATCAAAATAATGATGAAAATTTGAGAAGTGTGTGTTGTATTTTTTTTCTGATTCTATTTAAGTTCCTGGCAGAATTCTAGAATCCTCTTCATTCTGTCCACTCAAGTAATGGATGTACATTTTTCTTCCAAAATTGATTATAAACTTTTAAAATCCAAAGGACAGCACAACAAGGTAAAGCCCTCAGAGCCAGTCAAAACTGAAGTGAAGAACTTTCAGAATTGATGCCAACATCCAAAATTTCCCCACTAAGTAGTTAGAATATCATTTGTCACTTGGTGAAAACAGATGTTACACTCATTTATGATTCTTTAGTTCTTCGGTAGCTGCAATTACAATGGGACTATTTTTCAGATGGTAATGCTAGTGCTTCAGGGAGCTAGTTTCTATCAATGTGTATCTCTGCAGTATTTTCCAAGCTTTTTTTAAATAGAAGATGTAGTGAAGAGATTGTGTAAAATGACAAAATTAAAGCTCTTTTGGTTTTGATGAGCTACTTGAGTTAACTTGTCAATTTTGGTTTAATGCAAGGTATTCAGATTACTTGCTGAAATTGTCAGTGCCACCATAGAAAGGCTATGTTAGGTGAGACCTGATCTGACAGCATCCTTACTTTCACTTTGTTTCAGGGAAATTATATAATTTGTATGTAAAAGGTAAAATTTTTAACACTCTAGGGTTGCACCAAAGGACGGCACAACAATGTAAAGCCCCCAGAGCCAGTGAAGCCTGAAGTGAAGACCTCTTCAGAATCAGTGACAAAACCCAAAATTAATGAGAATGTTGTCCAGAACAGAAAACCAGTTGAAACAATTATAAGACCAAGGTAAATGATTATTTAAAATAGAAAGTGAGTTAAAAGGCAATGTTGTTTTTTGTTTATAGTATATTGAAAGAATGCACCTAGAAACCATATTGTGTTAGAATATAAATTGCTCTAGTTTGTAAATTAGTTCATCTGCAAGTTCTTCAGGTTGCAATTTCTGCAGTTTTTTTTAAAAAAAATTTATTTTTGATTTTCCTTAACATCAGCCATCTTTCATGGGCAAGGCTATGCTTCATCTCAACTAAAATTGAAACTGATTTTTTTTGGAAAGAGGCAATGTGTGTTCCTTTCTGCAATTGAAGAATGCACTAAAAATTGTACAGAATTCCATTGTATTTCACGAAGTACACAGCAGATGCTGTGGTCAAATCCACATGTACAAACAAAGTGGATGAACTCAGCAGGTCGGGCAGCATCCGTGGAGCTCGAGCACCTCCACTCCTTCCGCCACAGCAGACAGGATCTCCCGGTTGCCACCCACTTCAACTCTCCTTCACATTCTCATTCGAATATGTCCATACATGCCCTCCTCTACTGCCATGATGAGGCTAAACTCAGGTTGGAGGAGCAACACCTCATATACCATCTGGGTAGTCCTTAGTATGAACATAGAATTCTCCCAACTTCTGGTAATTCCCTCCCTCTCCCTTCCCCGATCACACTTTCACTCTGCCTCCTCTTCTAGCTGCCTATCATCTCTCTCCTGATTCTGCCTTCTTCTACTACCCATAGTGCTTTCCCCTTACACTCCTCCTTCACCTCTCCGACCTATCCCCTCCCCCACCCCTTGATCTTTCCTCTGATTGGTTTTTCACCTGCACCTTCCCCCACCTTCCTTGTAGGGCCCCTGCCCCCTCTCTCTTCAGTCCTGACGAAGGGTCGCGGCCCGAAACGTTGAGTGCTCGTTTCCACGGATGCTGTCCGACCTGCTGAGTTCATCCAGCTTGTTTGTACATGTTGTTTCCATTGTATTTGCCTGATATCTCCAAACTGGAAAAAAAATAAACTGAACAATTGCTAAAATGTTTCGATTTGGCTATGCAGGAGTTCTGATTTCTAGTGCTGGCATTGATCTTAAACCAGCTTTGGTGACTAATTGGAAATGCGAGACTGAAGATGCTGTAGTTTAGAGCAGCACACAGAGAGCTGGAGGAGTTCATCAGGTGAGGTGGCGTCCATGAAGGCAAATGGACAGTAGATGTTTTGGATTGAGTCCCTCAGATGTACAGTCAACATTTTGGATCTCGACCCTTCATGCAGAATGACTGGGTGTTCATGTTGACACCCTTCATCTAAATGAGTTGATTGACCATTTTCCTTCATAGACACTGCCTTACCTGCTGAATTTCCCCAGCTATTAGCAATAATTACTTCCCTACTGTACTGTACCTTGTCCTGTTCTGTTTTAGATTGACACCTCATGGGGTACAATAGAGTAGCAAGATATTCCTCAAAGTTCAAGTTATGCGGGGGGAGGGGAATCTACTTGAGCTTGTGGTAATGAAAATCTTGTGTTGTCTGCAGATTTACTAATCAGCCTATCTACAGTTTTGACTGAATCATTACCCGCAATGATCCATGCGGAATACCACTGTCAGACTCTAGTCAGATTATCCTTTTCACCTCTACCCTCTCTCTTTTATGGCCAAACCAATTTTGAATCCAATAATGAGTCACATTGGATCTTGTACACCTAAATCTTTTGGATCAAGTAGTGTCAAATTTTGTCTTATGGAAATCTAAGTATGCTACATATATGTATTCAACTATTATCAATTCTCTGTCAAGCAAATTTGCCAAATCTTTCATAAAACCACATTAACTCAGTTTCAATATATTTAGCTTTCCTTTCAAAAAAAAATGTTGTTCCTCTTGACACCGTATGGCACATTGGGTGGCAACCTTGTCCTTTAGCATTTGTTTTTATATGAGGCCAAGTTGCTAGCTCGATGTTCAGCCAAGCACGGATGGAAGGTGTGCAAGGAGCCAGCCGGGTTTGAACCCGGAACCATTCATCTGGAAGTCTGGTGTGGATGCCTCTACACCACCAAAAAAAAGTTACTTCCAGGTTATTGACTTGGGTATCTTGTTGGCAATTACTTTTAAGCTAACTAGATTGTAGAGCTTTACTTTCTGCACTCCTTTTTAATTTAAGAGAGTCACAGGATACCAAGTTTTGAAAATTTTCATCCAATGTATCCATATCAGTTTCTGGTGATGTGTCTGCCTATAGCCTTATGAGTTTCTTCAATCTTCTGATCAGGATTATTGAAAGCTTCTTCCTGTTATTTGAAATCAGACTTTTACCTTGGGGATTTTTGCACTCCACAAATTCTATGATGCCCTTGCCAGTTCGATTCATTCATTCAATACCTAGATTCAAATCTATTACAATAATTGCAATTCTCTTTACACATTCCCTAAAGATCACCCCCCCCCCCCCATTAATACCACACTTTTGAATAGTCAAATTTTGAGGCTCTGTAATATACTTCCACCTGTGGTGTACTTTCCCTTGCTAAACATGATTTTAATCCAAGCCGATTCTATGTTGCTATCCACTGCCTCTATATCACAACAACTGCTCCGATTCCTTCCTTGTTTAATAATGGACATTGTATAACTTGGAATATTGAACACTAGGTCCTGGTCACACTGCAGCCATGGCTCCATAGTCAATGCTAGATAGCAACATACTGTATAAGTATGATTTGTGCCAACCCTTCCATCATAGTGTCAGTACTAGATGCATTCAAATATGATTTCTTTAATTTTTAATAGCAGTGTATTTGGTCTGTGGCATAACTTTTCTATTTTTGATCCAGCCTGTCACACTTGGCTTACCAATTTCTCATGTCATCCAGTACCACTGTACTCTAATTTCCTCTTGATTAATTAAACAGCTTGTTCCATCCTCTTTTAGTTTAAAGCCTCATCTAGATCCATATTTCTGTGATTTGCCAGGATACTGGCCCCAGCGCAATTCAGATCCCAGTAGAATAGCTCTCTTCTTTGCTGCTTGTGGTGCCGTGTCCCATGATTTAGGACCCATTTTTCCCACACCAATATCTGAGGCATTCATTTGCATTTAACCATATTTGTTTGCCCCTAGTCAATTTGTGAGTGGCCCAGGTAATATCCAGATATTATCACCCTTGTGATTTTTGCTTTTCTGTGTACCTCAAGTTCCTCAATCTATCGACAGAAGTTCCTTTGTAGTCCTACCTGTGTCAATACTGTCTACGTGGGACTACAACAATAGGAGCCTCCCTTTCCTGTTTCAAGTTCTCCAGTCCAGAAGAGGTTTCTGCCTGGTGCTATGATTAAGGATAACATATTCTTTTTTTGTGTGGAGAATAGTCTGATCCCTTTACTGGAAATCAGTGGACTAATTATGCTTATCTTTGCTCCTCCAACTTCAATGGCTCCCTCGGCCTTGGATACAATTTGCACTTGCTGTCTCCCCTCTTGACCACACAGAGCAAACACCTTATACTGGTTGAAGTAAACAGTGTGGCATGGGGGCAAGCAAGCAGCAATTTCAGGACAATAAATGATCTCCCTCCCACAGTTAATATAACCTGAGGAAGTTTTGTTTTTAAAAACCTGGCATTGGTTTTTGAATTGTTTGAACTTGCTCTGATGGCATAGTGAGGTTCATCTGCAGTGTGCTAAGACATTAAGGCAAATGTAATCATCACTAATAAAGCTTATTAGAACATTGATTAATAAAGCACAGGAACTAGTACTTCAACCTATCATGTCTGCATCAACCATGATGCCAGTGTAGCTGTTCATGTTACTCTTCCCTGATTTGTTCTTGTATGTGTCCAAATGCCACTTAGTAATTGCTATTGTATCATATTGAACACGAGTGTTGGGTCATGTAAGAAAAATGAGCATGCCTAGTTTTACCTGTATTCATGCTGTTGATGAATTTGTGAGTGGACATTAAGTACAGAATAGAGCTTTCAAATAAGATTTTATATTTTGGAATATTTGCCAACTGTTGTAATTAGAATATTTGCTAACTTGGATTTGAGAAAGCAGGAACATATTCAGTTTTCCAGATTTTTAAACTTAACATATTATCTTGGGAATCATTTTTAATGAGTGGGCAGGGGGTGTCTTGTATTTCAAATGCTCTGGGTATAAGATCATTCCAATATTCTTTAGTTGAGAATTGATAATACTTTTGAAGTTCTAAGGAAAGTTTGTTTCTATCTGTTAAATTATTATGTTAGTATTCTTGATGGCAGACTTGCTAAGCTGTCATAACTTGTTTTAAAAAGCATACAGGAGGCAAGTGATCTTGATATCTTTACAAATTTGAATTGAATTTATTATTAAATGATGACCACACAAAAATATACCATGTTTTTGTGTTTTTTTTTACCATTAGTCCAGATGCTCCAATGGTAAAATTGGAACAAAAGGTTTCTCTAACATTGAAGAAAGCACTGGAAAAACTAGCACTAACTGTTAACAATGGATCAGAAAATAAAGGCAAGTCATTTTGGACTTTCTTAAAATGCTGCTAATCCAAGTTTGTAATCTACATTGATAATTGCACTTGAGTGCCATTGGTTAGAAACAATGATGAGCTAAGATGAAGTTTCAAATATTATCTGTTTTTGTGTTGTTAGCATAAATGTGAGGAGTTACATTATGAAAACTGCACATTTTTGAAACTGATGATTTTTAATCATGTTCTCTCATTTTCACTCTGGAAATTGAATATTCATAATTTCTTAAAAATTGCATGCTTTTTCAGGACCAGAAACTAAAGAAATAATGATTGGAACCACATGTAAAAATGCAGGTTGTAATAAGGTAAGCTTTGATATAAAAATGTATCTTTAGTGCAGTTTTAATGCCACTGTGTTAATTTTTTTTAATAGAATGGCTATTGCTAGTGAAAACCGCACTCATTGCTTACTTTTAGTTACTCTTAAAAAGCTGAAGCGCTGTCATGTTGAAGCACTGCAGTGTTTTGTTGGGATTGCTAATTCAGAATCAAGTTTATTATAACTGACATGTATGTTGTGAAATGTGTTCGTTTGCAGCAGCAGTACAGTTCAGAGACTTGAGCACTATGCAAACATTTTTTTTAAAAAGTACTAAACGCAGAAGTAGTGTTCATTGACCATTTGGAAATCAAAGGCAGAAGTAAAAAAGCTGTTCTTAAGTTATTAAGTGTGGGTCTTCAGGCTTCTATACCTCCTCCCAATGTTAGTAACTGGAAGAGGGTATATCCTGGATGGTGTGGTGTAGTGATGGATGCCTCTTAAAGATTTCATCATCAGTGAAGGGGGTTGTGTCCATGATGGAACTGGGTGAGGCTGTGTCTACAACTCTCTGCAGCTCTTGGGATCCTGTGCATTGGATTCTCTGTACCAGCCTGTGATGCAACCAGGCAAATCAATAGAAAGATGTGACATAAGATCGGAAAATGTTGAATCCTTGTGGGTTGTGTTAAGAAACTGCAAGGGAAAAGGACCCTGATAACAGTTGTATATAGGCCTTCCAACAATAGCTGGGATGTGGACCACAGTTTACAACGGGAAATAGAAAAGGCATGTCAAAAGGGCAATGTTATGATAGTCAAAGGAGATTTCAACATGCAGGTCGATTGAGGAAAATCAGGTTGATAACAGATCTCAAGAGAGTCAGTTTGTTGTTGAGCCTACTAGGGGATCAGCTATACTGGATTGGGTGTTATAAAATGAACTGGAGATGATTAGGGAGCTTAAGGTAAAATAACCCTTAGGAACCAGTGATCACAATATGATTGAGTTCCAACTTGAGATTTGATAGGGAGGAAGTAAAGTCTGACGTAGCAGTATTTCAGTGGAGTAAGGGAAATTTCAGTAGTATGAGAGAGGAGATGGCAAAATTAAATTGGAAGGAGATCCTGGCAGGGATGTCAGCAGAGCAGAAGTGGCTTGTGTTTCTGGGAAAAATGAGGAAGGTGCAGGACATGTGTATTTAAAAAAAAAATGAAGAAATACATGGCAAAATAATACAACCGTGACTGACAAAGGAAGTCAAAGCTAATGTAAAGACAAAAGAGGGTGTACAGCAAAGCAAAAATAAGTAGGAAGATAAAGGATTGGGAAATTTTTAAAAGCCTACAGAGAACAACTAAAAGAATTGTTAGAAAGGAAAAGATGAAATATGAAAGCAAGCTAGCAAATAATATCAAAGTGGATAGTAAAGGCTTTTTCCAAGTACGTTTTTAAAAAAAAACAATAAAAGATGAGAGTGGATAGAGAGCTGCTAGAAAATGAGGCAAGAGAAATAATAACAGGGGACAAGGAGATGGCAGGTGAACTAAATGAGTATTTTGCATCAGTCTTCACTGTAGAAGACACTAGCAGTGTGCCAGATGTTGTAATGTATGAAGGAAGAGAAGTGGATGCAGTTACTATTACAAGGGAGAAGATGCTCAAAAAGCTGAAAGACTTAAAAGTACGTAAGTCACTCGGACCAGATGAACTGCACCCTAGGGTTCTGTAAGAGGTAGCGTTAGAAATTGTGGCAGCATTAGAAATAATCTTTCAAAAATCATTGGATTCTGGCATGGTGCCAGAGGACTAGAAAATTGCAAATGTCACTCCACTCTTTAAGAAAGGAGGAAGGCAGCAGAAAGGAAATTATAGACCACTCAGCCTGACCTCAGTGGTCGGGAAGATGTTGGACTCAGTTGTTAAGGATGTGGTGATGGAATACTTGGTGACAAAGGACAAGATGGGGCAAAGTTAGCATGGTTTCCTTCAGGGAAAATCCTGTCTGACGAGCCTGTTGGAATTCTTTGAGGAGATTACAAGTAGGATAGATAAAGTGGATGCAGTGCTTGTATATTTGGACTTTCAGAAGACCTTTGACAAGGTGCCACACATAAGGTTGCTTTCCAAGTTATTACAGGAAATCCCATGGTATTACAGGAAAGTTACTAAGCTGGTCAGAGCATTGGCAGATCGGAAGAAGGCAGCAAGTGGGAGTAAAAGGTTGCCTGCCAGTGACTAGTGGTGTCCTGCAGGGGTTGGTGTAGGGAGCACTTTTTATGCTGTACATAATGATTTAGATGATGAAATAGATGGCTTTGTTGCCAAGTTTTCAGATAATACGAAGATTGATGGAGGGGTAGGTAGTGTTGAGGAAACAGGTAGAATGCAGAAGGACTTGGTTTAGGAGAATGGGCAGTAAAGTGGCAAATGAAATATAATGTTGGAAATGCATGGTCGTGCACTTCGGTATTAGAAATAAATGTGCAGACTGTTTTCTATTCTAAATGGGGAGAAAATTCAAAAATCTGAGATGCAGAGGGACTTGGGAGTCCTTGTGTAGAACACCCTAAAGATTAAGTTGCAGCTTGAGTCAGTGGTGAGGAAGGCAAATGCCATGTTAGCATTCATTTTAAGAGGTCTAGAATATAGGAGCAGGGATGTGATTCTGAGGGTTTATAGGGCACTGGTGAACACCAGTGTACACTATGTACACTTTTGGGCTCCTCATCTTAGAAGAGATGTCTGGCATTGAGAGGGTCCAGAGGAGGTTCACAAGAATGATTCCAGGAATGGAAGGGTTATCATACAAGGAATGTTTGATGGCCCTGGGTCTGTACTCGCTGGAATTTCGAAGGATAAGGGAGGGATCTCAGTGAAACTTTTCAAATGTTGAAAGGCCTATACAGAGTAGATGTGGAAAGGATGTTTCCCATGGTGGGAGAGTCTAGGACAAGAGGACACAGCCTCAGAATAGAGGGGCATTCATTCAAAACAGATGTGGAGAAATTTCTTTAGCTGAAGGGTAGTGAATATGTGGAATTTGTTGCCACGTGCAGCTGTGGAGGACTGGTCGCTGGGTGTATTTATGGCAGAGATTGATAGGTTCTTGATTGGACATGGCATCAAAGATTGCGGGGAGAAGGCCGGAAAATGGGGTTGAGGAGGAGAAGAATAAAAGGATCAGCATGATTGAATGAGTCAAATGGCCTGATTCTGCTCTTGTGTCATATCAAGTGAAATTAAGTGCTTCTGATCACAGCAGAATTTCTTTTAGTTCAAGAACATGGCTCAACAGAATTATCCTACGATGAAGTATTTATTCAAATGTATCTGATTGTCTTACTATGATGGAAAAGTTAATTTCTGACAATTCAGTATAGAACTGTTATAGAACATTTGAGTTATTCAAAAAATCAAAGTTCATTTTATTAATTTTTATGTACACTCAGTGGCCACGTTATTAGGTTTAGGAATGGAGTTCAGTGTGGTCTTGTACTGCATAGCCCATCCACTTCAAGGTTTGCTGTGCTTTGTGTTTACAGATGCTCTTCTGCACAACACTGTTGTAAAGCGTAGTTATTTGAGTTACACTCTCCTTCCTGTCAGTTGGAACCAGTCTGATCATTCTCCGTGATCTCTGATTAACAAGGCTTTTTTCTCCCCCCACAGAACTGCCACTCACTGGATGTTTCTTTTGGTGTGTTTTTCTTTTGTTTTTAGCACCATTCTTTGTAAGTTCAGAGACTTGTGTGTGAAAATCCCAAGAGTCCAGCAGTTTCTGAGATGCTCAAACCACCCCATCTGGCAGCAATAATCATTCCATGGTCAAAGTCACTTGCATCACATTTCTTCCTCATTCTGATGTTTGATCTGAAAAACAACTGAACCTCTTCACCATGTCTACATAGTTTTGTGTATTCAGTTACTGCCAGGTGGTTAGCTGATTAGATATTAGCATTAACATATAGGTGTTCCTAATAAAGTGGCCACTGAGTTCATTTTGTTTTGATGATCTCTAAAAGACTTTTCAAGATACAAGCAGCAATGAAGAGATATGCGTCCATCACTCTGGAGTGCCCATTTTCCATGAAGGGTAAGTGTGTTTAATGTTCAGAGTTAGGTCAATATCATGTCAGCTCTAATTTTTGAATGGCAGAGAAGTAGAAAAATTAGTCGTTGAGACTTCCTGTCCAATTTGCATTGTTCAAAGGATGCTCATAGCAATGTGTGGCATGGAATCAGGCTCTTTAATTCTTTGCGTATACTCTATCAACTATCCACTTAGATTAATCCTATATTAACCCTCTTTCATTCACTCTTAGTCAAACTTGCACACATTCATACACTAGGAACAATTTGCAATAGCCAGTTAACCTATCAAATGCAATTTTTGGAACATGGCAGGAAACTAGTGCACTGGGGGATATCTCCATGATCATGGAGAGCCACCAAACTACACAGAGAACCTGAGGTCAGAAGTTAACCCAGTTCTTGTGAAGCGGCATGTGAGGTTAACCCAGTTCTTGTGAGGTTTATTAAGTGCATCACTGTGCCCCCAGTTTATTCACTGAGACGAATGAAGCATGTGCAGTTTCATTGGCTGAATCCTTTAAATAATTTAAACACAAATGTGTTATTTTCATTTTGGCTTGCTTATTGGTACCCATCCAACCTAGAAATTAGCATTCATCAGTAAGCAAAATGTCATCAGAATTGATTTACTTTTCAAAGTTGTGTTCTTATTATTTCGGTAAGTAATGTTTTTCTTAACATTTTCAGTATGATGTACAGTGTATTTTGATTTATTTAATCGGTGGCTGAACTTCAAAATTTTCTACCTCGTCCCTTTACTGCTGCACAATATCTGCAATTTTCCATTTCTAGCTCACAATGATCCTTGATTTTAGAAGCTTCATCACTGTCATAAATGTTGAGCTGTAAAAGCAGAGTGTTAATTTATCACCTTGCACAAGTTTGCAATTTGGAATGAAAATAGAGGAAACGATATGGTCACAGAAGAATGTTATAACTTCACATAGGCAGCCCTGTATATTAGGTTTGAGTCTGGAGTGCTGAGACTGAGGCAGCTAATCTACTAGTTGCACCTTTGTGTCATTCATATGGATTGTTTGGCTGTTTCCAACAACTCATGTAAGTACTTAAGTGGGTGAATAATATTGATGAAAGATATTCCTAATCGGTAAACTTCAGAATTGCATGATTACGTTCAATTTAGGATTCTTAAGTATTACATTGCTGCACTGTCTTTGTTTTTAAATTAATTGTGTAAAACGTATTTTCTACAATTAATTTTATTTTACCCCAGAATGAAATACTGGAGCTGCTGTAAGAGGAAAACTTCAGATTTCAATTCTTTCCTGGCCCAGGCAGGGTGCACTCAAAGCAAACATGTGTGGATCAAAGTAGAAACTGTAAGTCACATTCACCCCTGTACTGTTTAGATTCAGGTTCATTATCACCAATATTTATTGTGAAAGTTGTTGCGTAGCAGTACAGTGCAATACATGTAATTTATAGTGCTATATATTTTAATATTTATAAACACAAGTAGTGTAAAAATAGTGAGGTAGTGTTCAGGGATTAATTGTTCAGGAATCTCTTGGCAGAAGGGAAGAAACTGTTCGTAAGTCATTCTGGCTCCTGTGCCTCTTCTCTGATGGTAATGAGAAGAGTGCATGTGCTGGATGATGGGGGTTCTTAATGATGGAACCACCATTTTGAGGCTAATGTCCATGATGAGCTGGCTGAGTTTATAACCCTCTGCCACTTTTTCACAACTGTGCATTGTACCAGATGGCAATGCAACCAATTAGAATACTCTCCACAATTCATCTGTAGAAGTTTGCTTAAGTCTTTGGTGACATAGCAATTCTCCTCAAACTCCTAATGAAATATAGCTGCTGTCATGCCGCCTTCTTGCATCATATTTTGGGAACTTGAAACTACTCACCCTTTCCACAGCTGATCCCTCAATGAGGATTGGCATGTTTTCTCCTGACTTCCCCTTCCTGAAGTCTACCATCAATTTCTTGGTCTTGTTGACGTTGAGTGCAAGGGTTTTGTTGCAACACCACTCAACCAGTAGATCTGTCTCATTCCTACACACCTTGTCACCATCTGAGATTCTGCTGTCTGAGATGGTTCTTTGGTAAGAAAGGGAAATGCATGCAAGGTTCTCCTCCAGAATTTTTCATTTGAATATTTACTAAAATATAGAGTAGATTTTAGATTGGGTTTGCTAGTGCCATATTAGTCTGAAGCATCAGTGTATGAGTACAAAGCAATACAGAGAACTTTGTGGTAAACCTGTAATCTAGAACATTCAGGAGCATATCATAAAAAGTTTGTGAAGAACGCTACAATTTTTTTAATTCTTGAAAGGCCTGAATGGCTGTACTTGCCCTTGCTGTGATCTTGTTGCTATAAATTTGCTTGGTGAGTGAGATTTGGGTATTGAATATTCAGCCAATTCTGAGTAAGAGGACACTCAGCTTTGACAAACTATACTACCAGTTCAGTATGTGAGGTGAACTGCTTGTATTGTAGTTTTCTTGGGTAAGGGGTTGTACGTGGTACAGTTGGATTTGTCATTTTCATGGAAGAGAACCGTTTTGTTAGCTCATAGATCTGGCAAGTATGTACTTAAACAGTCTTCCCTACAGGTAGTATTCCTTCTAAAAGAGGCTGATCAGACTTTTGTAAGAATATTATAAACTATAAAGCAAACTTGTGTTTCTTTCATTTTTTACAGGGTGATAAAATTGTAGCTTGTCGACAAGATTGGCACCAGACTGGAGGACAAGTCACAATTACAATTTATTCCAAAAATGCTATCCCAGAACAAAGTTATGTTGAAGCTAACAGCACGGTGGTATGTGCAATTATATCTTTTAAAATGCTTGATTTTGAGTAAAGTGTTATCATAAATGGATAGCTAGAAACTAATGGTGCCTTTTCTAGCATTTTTGTAAAATTCACTGCATGTCATTAATGTACCATCTCTATACACTCTAATTGTAGCTGGAAGACTAATTTTAAAATGTTATTTAACTCGCACAAATACTCAATATGTTGAAAACTAAATTGGAAATAGAAAATTGGCACACGAGATCTGAAGTAGAACGGAAATTGCTGGAAATAGTCATCTTAAGGAAAAAGAAGGTTAATTGAAGCACTTAAACTTGAAATGTTAACATTTTTTTCCAGAGATAAGCAACTGTTTTCTTTACAAAAAATACCACTGGTTGTTGCAATGTGAAGTTGAGTCTAGTTTCTTAATTTAATTTTCATTAATATACAAGGTGTAAAGTATTTGGTGTGTGGAAAAGTTGAGAGTACTGCTTTGTGCCCTGTCGATGACATTTTTAGGTGACTTGGTGTATCCTTTGGTGGGTAGCCACTATTTAGCCTATTGTTGCTTGGAAGACCTCGAATAATATCTTGCTTGTCCTTGTTATGCTCCCTTTAGGTTCGAGATCTCTGAAAAAATCCAAATGGAAGATAGTTGGTCATTTTTTTTCCACCTAGTCTTTTTTTTTTGGGTGGGGGGAAAGGGCGTTCTCTGACTTGTTTCTCTACAGCCAGAAATGTAGTGGAGGTAAAGAAGTCAAACTAGCATTCTGTTTTAATCTCACTATGGATCACGGCAAACTGACACTGAACAGGCAAAGATAAGTTGTTGAACTGAATTGACATGATACTTAAGAGTATTCTTTTTAAGTCCACAAAGAAAGATTTGTAAAGAAATTGCAATGTACAGGTGGCCCCCATTTTTTGAACGTTCACTTTATGACAGCTCGCTGTTCCGAAAGACCTACATTAGTACCTGTTTTTGCTAACCAAAGAGGATTTTTGCTTTTACGATAAAAAGACGCCTGCTTTATACGTGTGTTTACCCCAAGAAAGACTACCATGACTGGTTGTATGCGCATACGTGTACACGTGTAGGCGTGTATGTGCCAATTTTCTTCCACCCCCCACATCGATTTTGGCTCGCTGTCTTTTTGATAAGTGTAACTATACCGTACATACAATTTTTCTACTTTATATAGGCTGATATTTATCATATCATTCCTGCTTTTACTATATGTTTGTGTTATTTTAGGTTTTATGAGTTATTTGGTATGATTTGGTAGGTTATTTTCTTGGGTCTGGGAACGCTTAAAAAAAATTTTTCCTATATAAATGAATGGTAATTGCTTCTTCACTTTACGCCATTTTGGCTTATGAACCATTTCATAGGAACACTGTACCTTTGGACAGCAGGGGAAACCTGTATATTGATCAGTCCTTCTTTTGGCAATAATGGAATTTTAAAACTTTTGCAGGTTCATACTGATATAGGATGATTTTGCAAAGTAATTGGCTGTTTAGACAGTTATCCCTGTGACATCTTGTGTGCCTTATTTCCCAGCTCTTTACAGTTTAAACTTCCCTTCAATTGCTTATCACTTTAGAAGGTCACCTAATCTGCATTTGCCACTCTTTTGGTCATTGCATATATGTATAAAACAAAAGGGGGGGGGGGGGGAGTAGTTGATGGCTCTGCTGTTTTGCCAGTTGCCGATTACAGGTTTTCCCCCGCGATACGAAGGTAGACCGTTCCAATGAAATAGTTCGTAAGCTGGAATGTCGTAAAGTGAAGAGGCAATTACCATTTATTTATATGGGAAAAATTTGTGAGCGTTCCACATCCAAAAATAACCTACCAAATCATGCCAAATAACACATAAAACCTAAAATAACAGTAACATATAGTAAAAGCAGGAATGTTATGATAAATACACAGCCTATATAAAGTAGAAATACTTTTCTGCAATCATTGCAGTACAGTACTATTCACCGTAGCGAAAGTCTCACGCAAGCTCTCTCGGCAGAAACATTCGGCGCATGTGCACTCGGCAGAAGCACTCTCTAGTAAACTTTAATCTATGAAGCTGCCAAATGAAACTAAATAAGAAATCATACCAAATAACACATAAAAATACACAGCCTATATAAAGTAGAAATATGTGTAAGTAAGTAGAAATAAGTGTAATTTCACTTACTGGATTTGGGAAGACAGTGAGCACACCGATGATGGTGTGTTAGGCTGAGTCGTCAGAGATTGGGGTGGTGGGAGGTAGAAGAGTCTGGGGTGTTATCTCATCATCGTCTGTTTCCATCAGGGCAGGTAGGTCACCTTCTATGTCTGCCTACTTCGATGTCGAAGGTTGAGGTTCGTCATCTGGTGTGGCTGGTGTAGAAGGCTTGAAAAACGACAGTATGCTTGACTGCTTAGTCTCACGCATTTTTCTATCATACAGTTCTTTGTAAGCACTCGAAGCATCCTGCAAACCTGCCCTAAACCTAGGTACCCTTTCAAAATTAAAGTCATACTTTTCTGCAGTCATTGCAGCATTGTCAATTGCAGCGAAAATCTCACGCAATTGCTTCACGTTCAGTTCTTGGGCGACTTCACTTTTGTGCTGTTTGCTACTGCGTTCAGTTTCAATTGTTATCCTTTCCTCTTCCAATTGCATCAACTCTTAATCTGTCACTTCTTGGTCATGGGATCCCAAACCTCTTTAACATCATCTTCGTCAACTTCCACAAACCCAGCCTCCTTAGCCAAACTCACTATTGCCGTATTTATTGTTAATGGTTCAAAGCCTTTAAAATCGTTCACAGCCTCGGGACATAGTTTCCTCCAAATGCCGTTTCTCATCGAGACTGTTAGCCTATCGAGAGCATCTCCAGTGTTGGTAATTGCCAATTTTATATTGTACTCTTTCCAGATCTCTTGCAAAGAATCTTCGGAGTTGCCCTCTCTGACAATGGCACTTACAATAAAACGCATCACATTTTGCGTATAGTAAGCCTTGATTGTGGCTATTAGGCCTTGTTCACATGGCTGCAGCAATGATGTCCTATTTAACAATAAGAACACGAATGTTACCGCCATACTCGGTAATGCCAGGTGGATGAGCAGCACAATTATTGACAATCACAAAACACTTAAATACTGTAGAGAAAATAACCTCGATATTTTCAACAAAGGGACTAACGTATCCATTCATATACTCAGAAAAAAGCACTTGGGTATTCCAACCACTTGGATGTGAACGGAACACAATGGGAAGTGTTTTCTTATCAATGCCTTTAAGAGCCCTGGGATTTTCTGAATAGTACACTAGTAGAGGCTTAAGGACAGCATCACCAGTGGCATTAATAATAGGCATTAGGGTAAAACTGTTCTTCGATGCCTTGTGTCCCTTAGCCTGCTTTTCTTTTTTTTAAAAATCTTTTTATTAATTTTTAAGCAAACGTAAATGAAACATGAATACAGAGAGTTTGAGAGTACATAGTTAATAGTTTAAGTAAACATTCAAATATATGATAATCAATATATAATAACCTCCCAAACTCATAGTATTTATGAACAAAAGAAATTAAACCCCCCCCCCCAAAAAAAAAGAGGAAAAAAAACAAAACACATGGGCCATTGCATAATGTGAAATCTATACAGCAGTGCCAATAACGCCAAACCTCCATCCAAATAATTAAGGATAATAAAAGTGAGGTTTAGGAAAAGACAATTTAACTCGTATGAAAATGTTGAATAAATGGTCTCCAAGTTTCTTCAAATTTAACTGAAGGATCAAAGACAACGCTTTTAATTTTTTCTAAGCTCAAACAAGAGATAGTTTGAGAAAACCACTGAAATATAGTTGGAGGATTAATTTCTTTCCAATTCAATAAAATAGATCTTCTAGCCATTAATGTAACAAATGCAATCATTCGTCGAGATGAGGGGGATAAACGACTATTATCCGCCATTGGTAAACCGAAAATTGCAGTAATAGGATGCAGTTGGAAATTGATACTCAGAACTATTGAAATAATACTGAAAATATCTTTACAGTAATTTTGCAAACAAGGACAGGACTAAAACATATGGGTCAGTGAAGCAACATCAGAATGACATCTGTCACAGGTTGGATTAATATAAGAATAAAATCGAGCAAGTTTATCCTTAGACGTATGAGCTCTGTGTACAACCTTAAATTGTATTAGGGCATGTTTAGCACAAATAGAAGACGAATTGACTAATAGTAAAATTTTCTCCCATTGCTCAGTGGGTATAAGACAATGAAGTTCTTCTTCCCATTCCTTCTTAATTTTTTCTGATACTTCTGGCTGTATTTTCATGATCATATTATAAATGACAGGATAAATCCTTCTGACAAGGATTCAGAGCTAAAATTCTTTCCGTAATGTCCGATGGACAGTTTCGGAAAAGACTATAACTCATTATTCAAAAAATTTCTAACTTGCGAATATCTAAAAAAATGTTTTAGGTAAATTATATTTATTGGATAGCTGTTCAAAGGACATAAAGCTATCATCTAAAAACAGATCACGAAAACATGTTATACCTTTTGTTTTCCATAAAACAAAAGCTTGATCCATAAAAGAGGGCCGGAAAAAAAGTTAGATATTATAGGGCTTGATAAGATGAACTTATTCAAACCAAAAAATTTATGAAATTGAAACCAAATTCGCAATGTATGTTTAACTATAGGATTAGTTATTTGTTTATTCAATTCAGATAAAAAAGATTTTAAAATCCTAAAATTGAAAACAATGAAAAGTCTTGTACAGATTTACATTCCAAATTTACCCATTGTGGGCAAGCTGCTATAGTTGATTCTTGTGTCCAAAATATTAAATATAGTATATTAACTGCCCAATAGTAAAATCTCAAGTTTGGCAAAGCCAAACCGCCCTCCTTAGGCTTCTATAAATATTTTTTGCTTAGTCTAGGATTTTTATTCTGCCACAGATAGGAAGATATTTTGGAGTCAATAATATCAAAAAAAAATTTAGGAATAAAATATGGTAATACTTGAAATAAATATAAGAATTTGGGTAATATCATCATCTTAATAGCATTAATTCGACCAACCAATGACAAAGATAATGGAGACCACCTGGTAGCAAGTTGCTTAATTTGGTCAATTAAAGGTAAGAAATTAACTTTAAATAAATTTTTATGTTTTTTGGTAATTTTAATATCCAAATAAGTAAAATAATCTGTGACAACTTTAAATGGTAAATGTTTATAAATTGGAACTTGCATATTTAATGGAAATAATTTGCTCTTATTAAAATTCAATTTATAACCAGAAAAGTTACTAAACTGAGCAAGCAAGGATGAAATAGCAGGAATAGATCTCTCAGGGTCGGATATGTATAGTAACAAATCGTCAGCATATAATGATAACTTATACGTCCCTTCCCCACGAGTAATACCCAAAATATTAGGTGATTCACGAATGGCTATAGCTAAAGGTTCCAAAACAATGTCAAATAGTAAAGTTCTTGAAGGACAGCCTTGCCTTGTACCACAGAATAACTGAAAAAAAGGAGATCTTTGATTATTGGTAAAGACCGAAGCCAAGGGTTTATAATATATTAATTTAATCCATGATATAAATTTCAAACTAAAATTAAAATGCTGTAACGTATTAAATAAATATGGCCATTCAACTCTATCAAATGCTTTTTCAGCATCTAAGGAAATGACACATTCTGGTATTTTGGGTGAAGGAGTATAAATAATAATTAATTTTCTAATGTTAAAAAATGAGTAGCAGTTTTTAATAAATCCAGTCTGATCTTCAGAAATAATTCGAGGTAATATATTTTCTAATCTAGTAGCCAAAATTTTACTAAAAATCTTAAAATCCGTATTCAGTAAGGATATAGGCCGATAGGATGCACATTCAGTAGGGTCTTTATTTTTTTTAAGAATTAAAGAAATAGAGGCTTCATAAAAAGATTGTGGCAATTTGCCTATAATTAACACATCTTTAAGAATTTTACAAAGCCAAAGAGAAAGTATAGAGGAAAAGGTTTTTAAAAATTCTGCAGTATAACCATCTGGACCAGGAGCTTTACTGGAATTCATTGAAAAAATAGCCTTTTTAATTTCAGTTTCCGTAATAGGTGTATCTAGGAATACACTACCCTCTACTGTTAATTTTGGAATATTCAATTTTCTTAAATTCCTCTATTATAGAAGAATTCTCAACAAATTCTGATTGATGTAAAGAATTATAAAAATCTTGCAAGGCTTTATTTATCTCTTTATAGTCGATCGTCAGAGTGCCATCTTGTTTACGAATCCTAGTTATCTGTCGTTTAACCGAAGCAGTTTTCAATTGATTAGCCAATAATTTGCCAGACTTATCTCCATGTACATAAAACTGGGTTCTAGATTTAATTAACTGATTTTCAATCGAGGAGGATAATAACAAACTATGCTCCATTTGAAGTTCCACTCTTTCTTTATAAAGTTCTTTGCTGGGGGTCACTGAATAAATCTTATCATTGCTTTGATTTTATCAACCAATGTTAATATTTTAGAATTGGTTCGTTTCCTAACTCCAGCAGAGTATGAAATAATCTGTCCACGAATAAATGCTTTAAAAGTGTCCCATAAAATTCCACTTGAGATCTCTGCTGTAGAATTTGTTGAGAAAAACAAATCAATTTGTTGTTTAATAAGATTAACAAAGTCTAAGTCCTGCAACAAAATAGAGTTGAACCTCCAAGATTTAGCATTAGTAGATGAGTCCATTGTCTTAATAGATAGCTTCAAAGGTGTATGGTCAGAAATGGTAAGGGTCATATTTACAATTGATAACATCTGTAAGTAAACAGTGATCATTGAAAAAGTAATCAATTCTTGAATAATTATGATAAACATGAGAAAAGTATGAAAACTCTGTCATTGGGGTGGAAAAAAACACCATATTTTGGAAATTGCAGAATCAGTCATAAAGGAATTAATAAGAGAGGCCAATTTATTCGGAAGAGCTTGAGTGGGCTTAGATCCATACCCTGCTTTTCATCTATCGAAATAAATGTCTTGCTCGGCAATTTTTTCCAATAAATTGCAGTTTCGTCACAGTTAAACACTTGCTTATATGAATAACCACCTTCTGTGATTATTTTCTTCAGTTTTTCTGGGAACTTTTCGGCAGCTTCAGTATCAGCCGAAGCACTCTCCAGTAAACTTTAAACTATGAAGCTGCCCTCGCCTCAGAAACCGATCAAACCACCCATGACTGCCTTTAAATTCCACTTTCGTAACACTTTCATCACCATCGACCAGTGCTTTCTGTTTCAGATTATTTAAAAAGACTGACTGATTTCTCCTTAAGTATAAGATAACTTAATGGAACACCATGCTTTGTACACCCATCAATCCACTCAAGCAGTAGACTTTCCATTTTATCCATTATCTTTCTCTCTGCGTATAAATAGTGCGAATGGTGGATGCAGGCAAATTCAACTTGTGGACAATGTCCTTACTTTGTTCACCACGATCGAAATGCTTAATTATGTCTAGTTTTACGTTAAGTCTAACACCCTTACAAGCTCTTTTAGGCTTTTCCGATACAGGTACCTTAGAACTCATCTTGCTAAAGGATGCAAAATAAATCGACATACAGCAAAGCACAGCTGCTCACAGGCACATGTTTAAGCAATGGCGGCTAAATGCAGTTCTGGGGAGGAGCTTGGCTGCTTTTTTTGCGCGCTGCCTTTCTTCGTAACAGTGAAAACACCTTCTGTTAATGAAAACGGGTAAGTAATGTAGGTCTTTCATAACAGCGAGTTGACATAAAGTGAACGTTCAAAAAACTGGGGACACCTATACAAATCTGTTTCATTAGGACTTGACCGTTTAGTCACTGAACAGTTTCTCTTTCAGGTGTTGGTCAAGCAAGAAGATTTAAGGTAGACAGTAGGCATGTGAATGTTTATTATGGGGCAAGAAACAGTTGGCCTGATAACTTGGATTTAAAATTGAATTGTGCACACAACAAAAGTGATTTCAATGAATCAATAAATTTGATACGCACGTCAATCTTTCTACTGAACCTAGTGAATGGATAAAATGGTCTTTAAAATTGGAAGGCAAATTAAAGTAGTTTTCTAAATAAGAATAATTAAAGCATTTGTCTGAAGTAGTTTTCCCATCTGTTGGGTTACATCATTTAAAATTACAGGCAGTCCCGGAGTTATGAAAGTCTGACTTACGGACAACAAGTACTTAGGAACCGAGGAAGGAGAATGCTGTCCACCATTTGAAGTCGGATTACGACACCATGTCGGCCATTTTAAGTCGTTGCTGTTGACACTGTGTTGGGTGTCTAACTTTGTATTTGGCTTAAATTTTTCTTAGTAAAATGCACCCTGACCCTGCCCCCCCCCAATTCCAGTAGGCTGGTGGCGTAGTCAGATCAGCACCGGGCTAGAGAACGGAGGTTCACGAGTTCGATTTAGTGACAGACCGCTCCCGTGCCAAGTTGATGTCGATCCAGTGACTCCCGTATCATCCATGCCAGGTTGATGTCGGGCTCTCAACTCGACCTTGTAAAAAAAAATCACTGCCACCTCCAGTTTAAATTCCCATGCAGAATAGTGTGGAGGATCAAATACCTAAACCCAGCACACCCCCCACTTGTCCCATTTAACCTGTCTCAGCGCGGTGCAGTTTAGCACCTGGGGAATTCCGTGCTGTGGTCTTTAAGACCCAGTGGACCTCAGGAGCCGGCGCAGGTCGGGACCCGCCACCTGCAGTGTTTATGTTCCATTGACGGGAAGCAATCGTGATTGAAAATAGTGGAAATAATGAAGCGTTTGGAAAGAGGTGAAATGCCATCGATCATTGGAAAAGTGTTAGGCTACAGTCGGTCAACGATCGGAACAACTTTAAAGGATAACGGATAAAGTGAGAATAATGGAGCATGTGAAAGGCCCTTCCCCAATGAAAGCTGCAATTAGTACTTAGCAATGCAGTGGTTTAGTTATTGGAATGCGTATGTTCCTTAAGTGTTTTATATGCATAGAAAGGTAAAATATATACTAACGTGAGGAAATCTGCAGATGCTGAAAATTTAAACAACACATACAAAATACTGGTGGAACACAGCAGGCCAGGCAGCATCTATAAGGAGAAGCACTGTTGACGTTTTGGGCCGAGACCCTTCGTCAGGAATGTATACTACAAATCCCATTTCCAGAAAAGTTTGGATATTTTCCAAAATGCAATAAAAACAAAAAATCTGTGATATGTTAATTCACGTGAACCTTTATTTAACTGATAAAAAGTACAAAGAAAAGATTTTCAATAGTTTTATTGAGCAACTTAATTGTATTTTGTAAATATACACAAATTTAGAATTTGATGGCTGCAACACACTCAACAAAAGTTGGGACAGAGTTAAGATAAGATTGAAAAGTGCACAGAATATTCAAGTAACACCGGTTTGGAAGACTGTGGCGACCCACTTTCTGCGCAGGCGAACCGGCTCACAAATAGCCAACGCATGGGGGGAGACTTTGGTAATGCACCTCTGATGTCATTTCTGCCCGGAGAGTGCCGTGAAGTCTGAATAAATTAGTCTCCAAACGACTTATCAACTGTGTGTCGTTATTTCAGCGCTGTGTGTAGCACATTGCTACATTGATGACCCCGACGGTCTAAATGGGATTTGGACCAAAGATGACCGATTCTTCATCTGTTCACGCAGTTTCGCTAAAACTGCCGACTTTCTGGATGCTGCGACCACGCGTGTGGTTTAGCCAAGCAGAAACCCAGTTCCAGATTCGGCAGATATCCTCTGATTCCATGAGTTACTACCACGTGGTGAGCGCCCTTGACCAGGAGACGGCCGCCCAGGTTGCAGATTTCATACAGTCGCCCCTGGAAGAAGGCAAATATGAAGTATTCAAAGTGCTGCTCATTGGGACCTTTGGCCTCTCTCAGCGTGAGCGGGGTGCCCGCCTGCTTCACCTGGACGGTTGGGAGACAGGCTGCCGTCAGCATTGATGAACGAGATGCTGTCCCTGGCTGACAGACACAAGCCCTGCCTCATGTTCGAGCAAGTGTTCCTAGAGCAACTGCCCAAGGGCATACATCTGCTGTTGGCCAATGCAGATTTCAGCGACCCCCGGAAGGTGGTGGCCTGGGCAGATGTGCTGTGGAAAGCCAAGAGGGAGAGCGTGGCAGCCATCGGTCAGATCACCAGGCCACGCACCCAACAGTGGACCAGACCAGGCCCGGCAGTGGGGCGCACACAACGCAGAGGCAGGAGTGAGGAGGCCAGTGGACAGTGGTGTTTCTACCACCAGCGGTGGGGCACAAAAGCCCGCCGTTGTCGCACTGCAAGAGCCAGGGCCAGCTGCCACTAATAACTATGGCGGCTGGCCACCAGGACAGCCTCGTGTACATCTGGGACAAACAGTCGGGACACCGCTTCTTGGTCGACACTGGAGTGGAGATCAGCATCTTGCCCCCAACGGGGTATGACACCTGCAACAGGAAGCCAGGACCCACCCTGAGGGCCGCAAACAGCAGCACGATACGGACCTACAGCACCTGCACAGTGCAGCTGCAGTTCGGCGCCAGCCGGTTCACGTGGGACTTCACACTGGGCCGCGGTGGCCCAACCACTCCTGGGGGCAGACTTCTTGCGAGCTCACAGTCTGCTGGTCGACTTGCAAGGGAGAAGACTGGTACATGCCGAGACTTTCCAGACGTTCTCCCTGGGTGAAGCCAAGTTGCTGGCCCCACACCTGGACTCCATCACGCTGTCAGACAACGAATTCACCAGAATCCTGACAGATTTTCCATCGATTCTGGCACTGCAGTTCACGGCAGCCATGCCCAGACACAGGTTACAGCACCACATTCTGACCCAGGGACCACCCCTCCACGCCCACACACGAAGGCTCCCTCCGGAAAGCTCCGCCTGGTGAAGGAGGAGTTCAAGAGGATGGAGGAATTGGGGATTGTACGGAGGTCGGACAGCCCATGGGCCTCCCCCCTGCACATGGTGCCCAAAGCAGCTGGGGGTTGGAGACCATGCAGCAACTACCACAGACTGAACGAGGCTACCACTCCAGACCGCTACCCCGTGCCGCACATACAGGACTTTGCAGCAAACCTGCACGGGGCAAGAATCTTTTCCAAAGTAGACCTCGTCTGGGGATACCATCAAATCCCGGTGCACCCCGAAGACATCCCCAAAACAGCACTCATCACCCCGTTCGGCCTGAAGAATGCTGCACAGACGTTCCAGTGGCTAATGGACGTGGTGGGACGTGACCTGGACTTTGCGTTCATCTATTTGAACGACATCCTTTTAGCCAGCAGTTGTCGTCAGGAGCATCTGTCCCACCTCCACCAGCTCTACTCCCACCTGAGTGATTTCGGCCTCACGGTCAACCCGGCTAAATGCCAGTTCGGTCTCGATACCATCGACTTCCTGGGCCACAGGATTACCAAAGATGGGGCAACACCTCTGCCCGCTAAGGTAGACACGATCCGCCACTTTGCCCGGCCCAACACGGTCAAAGGCCTGCAGGAGTTCATTGGTATGGTGAACTTTTACCACCATTTCCTCCCCTCAGCAGCCCGTATCATGCGCCCTTTGTACACCCTGATGTCGGGTAAAGGCAAGGACATTACTTGGGACGAGGAGGCCGCGGCCGCTTTCGTTAAAGCCAAGGAAGCCTTGGCAGATGCCATGATGCTGGTGCACCCCAGAACGGACGTTCCGACCGCCCTCATGGTAGATGCATCTGACACATCAGTCGGTGGGGTGCTGGAGTAACTCATTGAGGGGCGCTGGCAACCCCTGGCATTCTTCAGCAAGCACCTACGACCACCTGAACTCAAGTACAATGCTTTCGACCGGGAGCTGTTGGCACTGTATCTGGCAATCCAGTATTTCAGGTACTTCTTAGAAGGCAGGCCGTTCACGGACCACAAACTTTTGACCTGTGTGTTCACGAAGGTGTCCGATCCCTGGTCGGCTGGCCAGCAGCAACGTCTGTTCTACATCTCCAAGTACACAACGGACATCCAGCATATCTCAGGAAAGTACAACGTCATGGCGGACGCACACTCCAGACTAGCTGTCCAGGCCCTGTCCCTGGGGGTGGACTATCCAGCACTGGCGGAGGCGCAGCAGGCAAACCCAGGTGATAGGACCCTCCTGTGCGAAGTGGCTACCGGCCAACCTTGCCCCATCGTCCTGGCAGCCTGGAGGCAGTGAGTTTTCAACTCCATACAGGGTTTGGCGCACCCATCTATCAGGACAACTGTCCGGCTGGTCTCCAGCAAGTTCACGTGGCACGGGCTTCGCAAGCAGGTCAGTGAATGGGCCAGAACATGCACGCAGTGCTAAACAGCCAAGGTGCGGCGGCACACTAAAGCCCCACCAGAGCAGTTCAAACCCACCCACCGGAGGTTCGACCACATTCATGTGGATATCGTAGGCCCCCTACCGGAGTCCCGAGGAGTGCGGTACCTCCTAACTATGGTAAACCGGTTCATGAGGTGGCCAGAGGCAGTCCCGCTCAATGACACATCTGCCGATTCCTGCGCCCGAGCATTGATTGCAACCTGGGTAGCATGCTTCGGGGTACCGGCCCACATTACCTCCGACAGAGGCGCCCAGTTCACCTCCAGCCTGTGGTCGGCTGTGGCCAGCCTGTTGGGAACGCAGCTACAACTGCCTACCACCCACAGTCAAACTGACTGGTGGAATGCTTCCACCGTCACTTGAAGTCGGCTCTCATGGCCTGCCTGAGGGGACCTAACTGGGTGGACGAGCTTCCCTGGGTCCTGCTTGAAATTCGCACAGCGCCCAAAGAGGATCTGCATGCCTCGTTGGCCGCGATGGTGTACGGCGCGCCCCTGCCCATCCCGGGAGAGTTCATACCAGCCCCAAGGGGGCAAGAGGAAGAACCCGCAGCAGTCCTGGACAGGCTACTCGAAAGGCTTGGCAACCTGGCCCCCGTACCAACTTCACAGCACGGACGGACCCCGACCCATGTACCCAAAGACCTGTAGAATTGTAAGTCTGTGTTTGTACGAAGGGGCGAACACCGGGCACTGCTACAGCGGCCGTCTGAGGGGTCATTCAAGGTGATCAACAACAACGGGTCCATGTACCTTCTGGACATTTGGAGGAAAGAGGAGGTTTTCACGGTGGACCGACTCAAACCAGCCCATGTGGACTTGGCGCAGCTGGTCGAAGTTCAGGCACCGCGGCACAGAGGCTGATCCAGACTGTGGACTTTGGGGGATGTATCGCCGGTTCTGAGGGCGGGGTTATGTGGCAACCCACTTTCTGCGCAGGCGAACCGGCTCACAAATAGCCAGCGCACGGTGGGAGACTTTGGTACTGCACCTCTGACGTCATTTCTGCCCGGAGAGGGCGGGTGCTAGGGATTAAATGCCAGCGCTGTGAAGTTTGTATAAACTAGTCTCCAAACGACTTACCGACTGCGTGCTGTTATTTCAGCACTGTGTGTAGCACATCGCTACAACTCCACATTAAGCAGGCTAATTGGTAGCAGGTGATGTATCATGACTGGGTATAAAAGTAGCGTCCATCAAAGGCTCAGTCTTTGCAAGCAAGGATGGGTCGTGGCTCACCTCTTTGTGCCAAAATTCGTGAGAGAATTGTTAGTTCAAAAAACATTTCTCAATGCAAGATTGCAGAGAATTTAGGTCTTTCAACATCTACAGTACATAATATTGTGAAAAGATTCAGAGAATTCAGAGACATCTCAGTGCGTAGAGGGCAAGGTCGGAAACCACTGTTGAATGTACGTGATCTTCAAGCCCTCAGACGGCACTGCCTAAGAACCTTCATGCTACTGTGACAATTATAGCCACCTGGGCTGGGGAGTACTTTGGAAAACCATTGTCACTTAACACAGTCCGTTGCTGCATCCAGAAATGCAACTTGAAACTGTATTACGGAAGGAAGAAGCCATACTTCAACTCCATGCAGAAACGCCAGCAATTTCTCTGGGCCCGAGCTCATCTCAGATGGACCAAAAGACTGTGGAACTGTGTGCTGTGGTCAGATGAGTCCACATTTCAATTAGTTTTCGCAAAAAACAGGCGTCGAGTTCTCCGTGCCAAAGGTGAAAACGACCATCCTGATTGTTATCAGCGGAAGGTGTTAAAGCCAGCATCTGTGATGGTATGGGGGTGTATCAGTGCCATGGCATGGGTGAGTTGCATGTATGTGAAGGTACCATTGACTCTGAGGCATATATTAGGGTTTTAGAGAGACATATGTTGCCATCATGGTGACGTCTCTTCCCGGGATGTCCATGCTTATTTCAGCAGGACAATGCCAGACCACATTCTGCATGGGCTACAACAGCGTGGCTTTGTAGACATAGAATGCGTTTGCTTGACTGGCCTGCTGCCAGTCCAGATCTATCTCCTATTGAAAATGTATGGTGCATCATGAAGAGGAGAATCAGACAATGGAGACCAGCTGAAGTCTTACGTCAAGCAAGAATGGACAAATTTTCCAATTTCAAATCTACTACAGTTAGTACCCTCAGTACTTTTGTAGTTAAATAAAGGTTCACGTGAATTAACATATTACAGATTTTTGTTTTTATTGCATTTTGGAAAATATCCCAACTTTTCTGGAAATGGGGTTTGTATATACTAAGACAAACATTTGACTAACTGACGCTAAATAATACCGGATGTACTTGTTCCGACTTGCGTACAAATCCGACTTAAAGATGGACTCAGGAACGGAACTCGTACGTAACCCGGGGACTGCCTGTACTGCAGTGACAGTAATTGGTATTTTTGTAAATTTAGAATATGCATTGTCTGCTTGCACGGTTTTATGGATGTTTGTATTGCTTTTCACAAATACCACAAAGTAAATGTGACCAACCTTGCTGTTCAAAGCACAGTGGAATTGATTTAGGAATTGACTTTTTCCTATTGACATGTGCATCCACACCTAGATGTACTTGATCAGTTTACACAGCTACTATCTTACTAAGTATGGTTCCTATTCCGATTGGGAATATTTTATTATTTGCAATTGGAACACCATGACAAAATGTTGCTGAGGACATTCCCCGCTAATCAATAAATTGTAGTTATTACTTTGGCTATAAGACATAGGAGCAGAATTAGGAATTTGGCCCATCAAACCTACCCTGCCATTCCATTCTTTGTCTGCCTTCTCTCTGTAACCTTTCATGTCCTGATTGAACAACAACCTGAAATATACCCAGTGAACTGGCCTGGACAGCTGTCTCTGGCAATACATTCCACATATTAACCACCCTCTGGTTAAAGATTTTTCCTTATCTCTGTTCTAAATGGATATCCCCCAATTCTGAACTTTTTTTGCCTTCAGGACTTAGACTCTTGCAGTGTATGAACTAACCGTTCCAAGTCCACTCTATTCAGGGCTTTCAGCATTTGATAGGTTTCAATGAGTTCCCCTCACATTCTTCTAAACTCCAGTTACAGGCTTAGAGCTGTCAAAAGCTCCTCATACATTAACCCTATCATTCCTGGGACCATTCTTGTGAACCTCTCCAATGACAGCATTTCTTTGTTTGGTTAAGGAACAAGTGTAATCTAACCAGTGTGTTATAAAGCATCAGAATTACATCCACGCTTCTGTATTCTACTTTTTTTGAAATAGATGCTAACATTGTATTGCCTTCCTTACCACCAACTCGACCTGCAGGTTAACTTGCATGAGGACTCCCTTTGAACCTCTGATTTCTGAATTTTCTCTCCATTTACAAAATAGTCCGCACTTTCATACACTTTGGCAAAAGACAGACGGACTTTATTGATCCCGTGGGAAATTGAGTTTTGTTACAGCCACACCAACCAAGAATAGTGAAGAAATATAGCAATATAAAACCATAAGTAATTAAATACTAAGTTAATCATGCCAAGTGGAAATAAGTCCAGGACCAATCAATTGGCACAGGGTGTCTGACACTCCGAGGGAGGAGTTGTAAAGTTTGATGGCCACAGGTAGGAATGAGTCTCTGGCTGAATGTACTCCTGTGCCTAACCAGTACATTATGGAGTGGATGGGAGTCATTGTCCAAAATGGCATGCAACTTGGACAGTATCCTCTTTTCAGACACCACCATCAGAGAGTCCAGTTCCACCCCCACAACATCACTGGCCTTACAAGTGAGTTTGTTGATTCTGTTGGTGTCTGCTGCCCTCAGCCTGCTGCCCCAGCACACAACAGCAAACATGATAGCACTGGCCACCACAGCCTCGTAGAACGTCCTCAGCATCATCTGGCAGTTGTTAAAGGACCTCAGTCCCCTCAGGAAATAGAGACGGCTCTGACCCTTATTGTAGACAGCTTCAGTGTTCTTTGACCAGTCCAGTTTATTGTCAGTTCGTATTCCCAGGTACTTGTAATCCTCCACCATGTCCAAACTGACCCCTTGGATGGAAACGGGGGTCACCGGTGCCTTAGCCCTCCTCAGGTCCTCCACCAGCTCCTTAGTCTTTTTCACTTTAAGCTGCAGATGATTCTGCTCACACCATGTGACAAAGTTTCCCACTTGGAATAACTGTGCACATCCATCTATTTTCCATCTGCCACTTATTTATCCATTCTCTCAATCTGTCCTGCAGAGATCCTGCTTCTATAACCACCACTGCCCCTCCACCCATCTTTGTATCATTTTGTAAAGTTGGCCACAAAACCATCAATTTCACCATCCAAATCATTGATAAGGTGAGAAGAAGCCTCCTTTATTCTCACTCTTTGCCTCCTGCCAGTCAGCCAATCTTCTATCCATGGTTGAACCTTACATGTTCAATTGCACTATTTCCCTGGCTCTTGTTAGCAGCCTCGTGCAGCAACTTGCCTTCTGAAAGTCTAAACAAACAACATCCACTGATACTCTTGACTTTCCTGCATTTTATTTCCTTAAAGAATTCCAACAGATTTGTCAGGCAAGATTTCCTCTTGAGAAAACCGTGCTGACTTTGACCTATTTTATTGTGTGCTTCCAAGTACCTCAACACTTCATCCTTAATAACGGACTCAACCATTGAAGCCAAGCAAACTTGTCTATATTTTCCTTTCTTCTGCCTCCTTCCCTTTTTAAAGAATGGTGTGACACTTTTCAATTTGCCAGTCCTCTGGAACCATTCCAGAATCTAGTGATTCTTGAAAGGTCTTTACTAATGCCTCCACAATCTCTTCAGCTACCTCATTAAGAAACTAGATGACCCTCAGGCTCTACAATTTCCAAACTCCTTAGTAATAGTAACTGCACTCACTTTTTCCCTGACACTGTCGCATTTCTAGCACTCTGCTAGTGTCTTCCATAGTGAAGACTGATGCAAAATATTTATAAAGTTCAACCGTCACTTCTTTGTGTCCCATTACAACCTTTCCAGTGGTTTCAATTTACATTTAAATGGTATACTGTACAACCCTGAGATTCTTCCTCCCACTGGCAGCTATGAAATAAACACATTAAACCAGTTTAAAGAGAACATCGAACACCCAACGCATAAAAGATCAGGTAGGATTCTCCCTTGATTTTGTCCTATCTTGTCCTGTGTCACCAAGTACTCCATAACCTCACACTTAACAATTGACTCCAATATTTTCCCAACCACCAAGGTCAGGATAACTAGTCTATAATTTCCTTTCTGCTGCCTTCCTCCTTCCTTTAGAGTGGAGTGACATTTGTAATTTTCCAGTCCTTTGTCACCCTGCCTGTATCCAAGACATCCCTGATGCTGGAACCTGGGAGGCAACATTCCATTTAGGTGTCCTTTCAGATCCACAGAATCTGCTTTCTTCTCTAACTATGGAATTCTTTTATCACTATTGCACTCTTTCTCTCTCTCTACCCCCCCCCCCCACTTCCCTCTGAGTCACAGAGACGGGCTCAATGAGATCTGACTTAGTTATAAATAGTTTTAGTACATTTTTACCAGCCTTAAAAGTTGAATTTTTTTAAGAATGTGTAGATTTTGACAAATTCAATTTTGTATATTAATATAATTGTTTTTATATTACAGCTGAATATCCACATTATATTTGAAAGGGATCAGAAATTTGAACAGAGATTGAATTTATGGGGTGTAAGTACAGATATTAAAAAATAATTTTCAGATTCTTTCTTTTTCAATCTTTTTATTAATATCAACGATAAGATTAGTACATAGGAAATGGGATTACAAACTTACAAAATTAAAATGAACATAAAAGGATACACAAGCAAATAAGTACATTATAGTTATGTCTTCCCAAATCATGAATGATACAAATGTCATATAAATGAAACAAAAAAAACTAAGTATTTCATGTTGGAAAAAAAACAAAAGAGAAAAAGAAAAAAAAAATTAATACCCTAAGAAAAACTAAACTAACAAACTAACCACTAACTATTAAGAAAACAAAGGAAAGAAGAAAAAAATGGGCTGTTTATAGTATCTTAAAAAAAATTACAAAATCATCAGTGTCCCCAACTCCGATCCTCTCAACATATATATAATCAAAACCGGAAAAACAAATAGGATTGGAAAAAATATTGGAAAGACATTTTCAATATTTTTTCCACGGTATTAAACATTGATTTACAACCTCATCCTATTACTGCAATCTTTGGTTTACCAATGATGGGGTCAATTCATTTATCTTCTTCTGCTTGTCGGATGATTGCATTTCTTACATTAATGGCTAGAACATCTATTTTGTTGAATTGGAAAGAAATTAATCCCCTACTGTATTTCATAGGTTTTCTCAAACTATGTTATGTCTAAATTTGGAGAAAATTAGAAGTGTCGTATATGACCCTTCTATTAAATTTGAAAAGATTTGGAGGCCATTTATTCAATATTCCAATTTTCAGATTATAATGCCTGCACCAACTTTTTTTATGTAATTAATTTGGAGTTGATGCTACTGTAGTTTGCCCCTCAAAGAATTCAGGATTAGTGTATTGAGGATTGAGCAAAATTGAATTTTGATTTTCTGCTCATTGATTAAACATGGAGTGGTTGCTATAATATTTAATTCCTGAAATGTTGTAGCTTAAATTGTCATCTGCATTGTTCTGCAATTGATAAATTAAAGCATTTGCATTTTTGTTTTGTTTTTGAAGCATCATAAGTTAATAATTAGTCAATGTTTTCTCTCATTCGGATTTGATTACCTGCATTGAAGAATCCTAGGTATAATTTTATCCCTTGAGAGAGTTACGTGTAGGAATTGGGATTCCAAGAATTTGTATTTGTAGAGGGTCATAAACTTTGCTCATATTAGACACGGTCTAATTGAACTGAGGCTTTTACCTGTCATGCAGAGCACAAATAGGGGTAAAAACAAAAGGGAAATCATATTTTGCTCAAGTAGAGTTCCTTTCTTATAAAATTACAGTAAAGTGTAATGAGTTCCTATTTGTTCTTGTGTTCCAGACCTACCAAAAACAGTTGCACAGTCTAGACCCATGTGTTTTTAAAGACAGGGTGATCACAATGAAATTCACTGAGAGTGCATTTTAATCTGTAGGTGAATTGTAAACTATATGGGGGTGAAGAGAACACTTGTGAATTTAGAACAAGGTATTACCTACCACCAATTGAAGGTAGAGATGAAGTACATTTTTGTTTTATAGCGAAGAGTAAGCACAGAGGGCTCAGAAGTTTTACTTTCTGCTTCATCCTGTCTTGATTTACTGCATTCCTGGGTCTTGAATACAATTGATACTTTTCTGTTTCTCTCTATGGTTTCTCCAAGCTGATTTTTGATCATTAGTTCATGTCATTTTCATTTCTACTAAATCTTTTCTTGGCCTTGGTGTATCTTCTCTCTTTCAAAATACCACTGCTGTTCTTCGACGTAATACTCACATTCCCCTCAAATCTGTATATTTTCTGTAGTTTTGTGCTTCAGTCATTCTATTCATCAATTACATCAGGGGATCCCAACATTTTTTATTGGATCAATACCATTAAACAAGGGGTCTGTGGACCCCAGGTTGGAAACTCCTGGTTTAAGCCTTACAAAATTAAAAATGTTTACTCTTTTTTTTTGCCCAGCTGGATTAGACTGTCTCATTTTCTGAATACAGTTGGATAAATGTAATGGAATTATTTTTCTGCATACTCTTTGACTGTTGCTTTATCTATCAAAGATTCAACTTAAGCCCTCTACTTTTTTTTTAAATAGTGCACTACAATTGGTTACTTAAATGTACATATGTATACTGGAAGGACACTTGTGATTCTGTATTATTTTCCTTCACCTGTCTGCAATTTGTTTTTGCTTGCTTGTCTAGCATTTCCAATCAGAATGAACTTTGCTATCTTCTGTTGAATATTGGTTATCTGAAGCTGTCATCTGTAGTCTAGACTACAAACTCATTTCTGGCTCCATCTTTCCTGGCCATTCTTGGTTTGAAGCTTTTTCTCACAGCCTCAATTAATTCTTTATTAAAGTTGTTTCAGCTTTCATTTCTTGTTAACAACTGGAGTTTTTTTTAAAGGATATTAATTTATAATTTGCACTTCTTGTTAGGTGCTTATTTGACAATATATTGGAATTCTTTTCAATTTGTTTTCTATTGTAATGAAACATTTTTTTCTTTCTGCACTTCTATACATAAAAGGTTATTGATGTTAGTAAGAGTCAAATGAGCATGACACCTGTGAAGGTTGAAATTACTATGAAGAAAGCTGAGCCTGTATTATGGTCTCGACTTGAACTACCTGCGCCTGAGCCTCAGAAGGAAGTCCAGCCACAGGGATCAAGTGATGAAGAAGATTGAATGAAACAAAGAGCAATAGAGGATTGTGAAATGGTGACATGGACAATAAGGAGTAGAGAACTTATTGTTGAAGTTGGTTTATTATGATATACTTATGTTATGTTCCATTTTGGAAATAGTTTTTTCACTGATTGCTTGCCTTATATTTGGGTGCAGACTTATGAACATATTACATCTTGCTCTAGATTTAAACTGCAAAGATGTGCATTGTTTAACCTGTGTAACTCAATTATGCAGCACATATCATGGCCAAATCTATAGCAGCATCTTCAATGACTGAAATTAATATAATGGAAAATGATTGTTAATGCTCATCTATCAGATGATATTTTACATGGCCTTGTTGAATCACATTTACTCCCTGCTGAAATGAAATAATCTACTGAATTTTTCTCAGTAAACTGGTAATAAAAAAACTAGGGTAATAATTACTAGTTTTTATTGGCAATCTAGGAGAAGGGATTGGTGTAAAAGAAATCAACACTTAGTCCCTTGAAGGGTTTTACAAAAACATAATTCTGGAAAACTTAGGACACATGAAGAATAGCAGCTAACATTTCAGATCCAGGCCTCTTCATTAGACAGAATGAAACAAGTTAGTCAGAGATGGTGGAGAGCAAAGAATGGAACAAAAGTAATTTTTTAATATATAATAAGCAGTTATGGTGAACCACTGCTTTAATGTGTGGTACAGTTGAATAGTTTGACTTTACAAACATTATGACGGAAATGGCCAGTTCTTGTTCAAATAGCAAGTATCTAAAATTGTTGAACTTAGTCCTGCAGGGTAGGTACTAGGAATTGAATGGCCTTTTTTTTTAAATTGCTTTTACCAGTCCAACAACTTGCCAGCTTCTCAATCTGAATAGCTGCACCAGAATTCTAAAACTGTTATTTAATTAAATTTGGGAAGAACTGGGAGAAATCAACTCTTCACATTCTCTGCCTCCTCCATCTCTGCTCACTTTCTGCTTACCTACCTGTTAAGATCGAGGCCAAAGCCCTTTGCTATTCCTGGTGCATGCACAAAACTTATGTTTTTCCTCCTTTTGTCCCACATCACTTGTACACAGTATTGCATTTGTCCATGGAATATAAATACAGTCGTCCCTCGGTATCCACAGGGGATTGGTTCCAGGATCCCCTGCGGATGCTCAGCTCCCTATATAAAATGGCGTAGTATTTGCATTTAACCTACGCACTTCCTCCCGTATACTTTAAATCATCTCTAGATTACTTATAATACCTAATACAATGTAAATGCTATGTAAATAGTTGTTAGACTATTGTTTAGGGAATAATGACAAGAAAAAAAGTGTACATGTTCAGTACAGACGCAACCATCGTAGCTCTTCTGAGAACGCTGATGCCGATTCCCTCGTGATCTTTAAGTTCTTGAGGCTGTAGTGCATTACCTGGCTAGCCAGCCATCCCTTACTAGCCTTAAACTCCTTCCTCTCGCTCACAAGTAGTGAATGAATGAGATGTGAGGCGAACAATGCTCAAACGACGAGTGCTGGAGAAAGACTGAGGATCTGTGAAATGGCAGTAGGCTACAGCAGGGTATGCCTACACATCACTTCATTTGTGTGGATTCAGCGTAGTGCTCAGCACATGGCAAATTCAAGTTTTGTTTTTTGGAACTTGCTGGAATTTTTTATTGAATATTTTCGATCCGTGGATGCAAAGGGCCGACTGTATCTTAACTTTGACTCGTCATCTAGTTCTATCCTTTGTCCCCATTCCATCATAATATTAAATAATTGTATTTCCATTGGTGTAATGAAAACAGCCCAACTTTTTGCATATTACCTGCATTCCCTTATACTGCCGAGTAGTTCAGTAAGCACTATAATTTTTAATGTTAATTTGAAACTAAAGGACATACTTCAGATTTCTTTCAATCATGTATTAATTCCTGTGTATCCTTTAGAAATTCAGCTTCAATAAAACTCAAATGTTAATAAAAAAAATTTCTCCATTATATTAGCAAATGATTGATGTTGTTCTGACATCAATCAATTCCTTCAGGCATTTCAGCCTTGTCAACCAACTAGGAAAACAAACAATTCAGGAGAAACAATGCAAACATAAACAAATTATTAATCTAAGATGATGTAAGCACTATGCCAGATTGATAAGGTCAAGGTGCCAAGGCTGGAGGTGAGGGACAGGCCTGTTCAGTTTGCTCCTCTGTGAGGTTTACTCATCACTGCGCTGTATTGAGACACACTTTGATTTGTTTTTATTTCATTCTCTGCACATTGGATGTTTAACAGTCTTTTTAATGGGTTCTAATGGATCTCTTTGTTTTGTGGCTCCCTGTATGGAGACAAACATCAAGCTTGTGGTTCTAGAAAGTCTGTGACTTTTAGACTTTTCTCTATTTCTGCATAAATATGACCCAAAATGTGATCAGGTCTTCATGCAAGTCCTAAAACTAGATAAACAATCTAATTAAATTAATAAAAACATCTATACAGTCAGCCCTCTTTATCCACGGGGGATTGGTTCTGAGACGCCCACCGTGGATACCAAAAAACGAGGATGTCCAAGTTACTTTATTTAACCATTCTCAGTGTGGTGGACATTAGGACCCGGCGGAGCTGCTCTGGATCCGCAGTGTTTATTTTCACGAAAGTAACCACGATTACGATTGAAAATAAGGTGGAAGTAATAAAGCGATCAGAAAGAGGTGAAAAGCCATAGGTCATTGGAAAAGTATTAGGCTACAGTCAGTCAACGATCAGAACAATTTTAATGGAGCATGTGAAAGGCTCTGCCCTGATGAAAGCTACAATTATTACTAAGCAACACAGTGGCTTAATTATTGAAATATGTATGTTTCTTAAGTGTTTTATATGCATAGAAAGGTAAAATATGTACTATATACTTAGAAACGTTTGACTAACTGACGCTAAATAATACTGGATGTACCTGTTCCGACTTAAAGACAGACTCAGGAATGGAACTCATTCATAACCTGGGGACTGCCTGTACTTTTAAGTCATTTCTAGATTACTTATAATACCTAATACAATGTAAATAGTTATTACACTATTGTTTAGGGAATAATGACAAGAAAAAATAGTCTGTACATGCTCAAACAACGAGTGCTGGAGAGAGAACTTATGGGTTTTCCCGATCGAAGGTTGGTAGAATCCGCGGATAAGAAGGGCCAACTGTTTTTTATTTATCGAGGAAAAATGATCCAATATTACAAGTATTTGTTGGAAAAAGTATGTGAAGCTTTGCTTTCGGTAACTGGTGTGACCCCCTTGTACAGCAATAACTTAAATCAATTTAACGTTTCTGGTAACTATTGATCAGTCTTGCAGCTTGAAGGAATTTCAGGCCATTCCTCCTTACAAAACTGCTTCGGCTGTGGGATGTTGGTGGATTTCCTTGCATGAACTTTGTGCTTCAAGTACTTCTACAACATTTCTGTAGGGTTAAGGTTAGGGCTTTGAGTCAGCTAGTCTGTGAAATTTCTTCTGCTTTAACTATTCTTTGGTAGACTAACGTGTTTAGGATCATTGTCTTGCTGCATGACCCACTTTCTCTTGAGCTTCAGTTCACAGACAGATACCCAAATTCTACAGGAATATGTCAGGGTGCAATTTAGAATTCAAAGTTCCATCAATGATAGCAAGCCGTTCTGGTCCTGAGGCAGCAAAACAGGCCCAAACCATGACACTGCCACCAGCATGTTTCACAGATGGGATGAGGTTCTTATACTGAAATGCTGTGTTTGCTTTTCACCAAACATAACACTTCTCATTTAAGCCAAAAACTTCTATTCTGGACTCATCTGTCCACAGGACATTCTTCCAATAGCTTTCTGGCTTATCCATGTGGTCTTTAGCGAACTTTAGACGGGCAACAAGATTCTTGGAGAATGGCTTTCTCTTTGCAATCAATCCTTCCATACACATCATTGTTGTTCAATGTTTGCATGATGGTAAGCTCATGAACAGTGACATTAGCCAATGCAAGAGAGGCCTGTAGCTCCTTAGGTGTTACTGTGGGGTTCTTTGGGACTATCTGGAATATTACTTGCTCTTGGAGTGATTTTTGTTGGCCAACCACTCCTTGGGAAAGAAACAAAGGTGTTGAATTTCTTCCATTTGTACACCATCTGCCTGACTGGATTGGTGGAGCCCAAACTCTTTAGAAATTGTTTTGGATCCTTTTCCAGCCTGGTGAGCATAAGCAACTTTTTTTTTTCTGAGCCCCTCATAAATCTCCTTTGATCAAGGCATGGCACAGTTTTAAAAACCTGTATGGTCAAGATCAGGCTTTGATAGTGAGGACCCTGGTTTATGTTCTTTAAATAGGGCAGGGCCTCCCACACTCACACCTGATTGTTATCCCATTGATTGAAACATGGGTCTTTAATTTCCCCTTAAATGAACTGATACCCTAAAGGTTCACACGCTTTTTCCAACAAACTCATAATATTGGATGATTTTTTTTCAACAAATGAAGTATAATTTTTTTGTGTTATTTAATTAATTTGGTTCTCTATCTAGTTTTGAGACTTGCACGAAGACCAGATCACATTTTAGGTCCTATATATGCAGAAATAAAGAAAATTCTAAAGTGTTCACAAACTTTCTAGCACCACCATACATTCTTTGATAATAAATGCACTTTGAACTTCAAAACAAACATATCATTACTGAAACATGCATTAATGGTAAGTGTAATACCCTGGTTCACCTTTTTACTGTTATGCTGTCGGTACTTCGTTCAGCAATTTTGTTAGTTTGGGTTATTGTTGAAGATTAGGGATGATGTGGAATGTGGCCCATCCAATTAGCAGGTAGGTGGTTTTTTTTTGGTAAAGGACAGTAAGGTTGGTTTTGGGCTTTTGTTCGAGCGCAGATGAAGAGAGAAGATGCTGGGAAGAACCAGTTGTAGCATACGATTCCGTGGGAGACCCGATTGTTCAAGATGGATTGCCAGCGATGTTTGTGTTGACCGAGGGTCCGGTGTGTGAGTGACAGAGAAGTTCAATATGAACTCCAACTTGTGCATATTTGACTGTTTCATTAGAATGGGCCATTTCCTATTTTGTTATTCTTTACTAAACCTTTCGTTAAGATTCATAAATATAGTTCCTTTAATCGTATGCAGTGTGCTGTGTTATTTCATGGCATTAATTTGTAACGGTAGATGCATCCACACAAACTGGGGTTTGGGGTGGGATCGCGTGTGCCTCAGTCTCACGGGTTTGACAGGGCTGAAGGTTGTCTTCCCTAGACTTGTGCAGCCAAGGAAATCAGGGTGTTTCATTGTGGGGGTATCGTCCGGGATAGATTTTGCTGGATGCCGCGTGATTGCCCTGAGCATTGATCCAGTGGGTTGTGTGTTTAAGTCTGTAAACTATTGTTTGGTAAAGTGATTATGAAACAAGGTTAAAGATGCTGCCAGGCTGGAGCGGAGGTTTGATAAAAGGGTGGGCAAAGACTTTGTTCTAGTTCAGACTAGCACTGATGTAATAGCAGTAGAATCGGGGCTCCGGGAGAGGGGGGACGTGGGCTATATATTCTTTCTGGAAGGAGAGGAGCGAAGGCAAGCGTGCCGAATCGTAAGCTGAGTCTCCCCTAGCTGAGGGTAGAGACTTCAAAGACAGATTGTTCTCATTTCTGTGGAGTGAGAAGGAGGAGTGGACTGAATTGAAATGTCTGATGAGTACGCCAGCGAGGGCTGAGCATTCTGAGTTGGTAGCGGCCCTTATCGCCCTGATGAAGATGGTAAATTCCGGTGTATAAACCGACCCCCATTTTCAAGGTTAAATAAGTGACTTTTTCATGTTAACTTGGTATAAGCTAACCCCTTTTGTAGAGGTTTCTGATTTAACCAGAAAATATCACAAGATTTCACATGCCAGTACTCAGCTTTGCCGGATCCGGAACTTGGGAATTTTGAGAACCTGCTAAGAAAATATGCCTACACATTGTAGAGCGTTATAACCGAATTCTTGATATATTTATCAGTGAAGGAAGTTTTGGATTGGGTTCCCAATGGAAAAGAATCCTCTGAAATATAACCCCCGAGAAACCATTTAGCGCCCATCGTAATCTCGTTAAAACATAACACGGGGTGGCGGGATCAGTACGTGTACTCAGTATTGAGTTTGCCACTACCATGTACAAAAGATTAAAACAAATGCGATATGATTCTGGCTTCAGGTTGAAGGTTGTTGATTTTGCTAAAGGAACGAATAATTCTGCAGCTGCTAAGAAGTTTAGTGTAAACGAGAAACAAGCGAAAGAGCGGAGAAAGGCAGAGGACATGCTGAGGAAAATGCCAAAGATGAAATGTGCAAACCCGGGAAAACATGCCAGTGGCCAGAATTGAAAGAAAAAGTTTTAGTGGGTGAATCACCAGCGATCGTCTGGATACATTCTTTCCAGAGAATTGATTCGAGTACGAGTGTTGAAATAGGATGAAAAACACAGGTCAGCGAAAATTTCAAAGCTACGCGAAGTTGGTGCACCTGATTTATGAATAGACGTGATCTTGTGGTGAGACAAAAAACAAAGATTGCCCAGAAAATTCCCGCGGGGTGTTGTTTACGTTCAGGAACACTGCTGGATGGACGAAGCGGGTTGCTTGAAGGGGGTTAAAGAGGTGTGGCGTTGACGTCCCGAAGGTTTCAAGAAGCAAAAGTCGCTACTTGTCTGGGACATGTTCAAAGCGCACTTGTCAGGTGAGACAAAAGCAGCACTGAAAGCTGAAAATACTTGACATTGTAGTCATCCCCGGTGGTTTGATGTCCGTGCTCCAGCCATTAGATGTGAGTTTAAACAAACCAAAGAATTCATGCGTCGACAGTGGAACAAATTTGACTCAAAAACAGCCAATAAATACGACCTGTCCTCCATCTATTCGTTTTTCCAAAGTTGGTACCCTCTCTATAAGAGGACCCCTAAATTTAAAGCCAAATTCTCAGCTTATACTCCGGAATTTACGGTAAATAACAAATTGCCCGGGTTCAAAGTTCCAGCTATCGTAGGCTTTTCCTGTTCTCAGGAACGAAGCCCACCCCTGAAGGGGAAGAGGAGTATGGGACGTGGGCAGAGCAGTCCTCTCAGTTGCTGGATGGGTGGCAACGCTCTGATGACGAAAAAAGACAGGGATTGGTTGAAAATTTGAAGGGGCTGGCTGTTGACGTAGTGAGATCTGTAAAGACACAGAACCTCTTTGTTACCTCTGTGGCCTGCATGCAAGCACTAGGCGTTTGGCACGATGGGATGCCTAATGGACGGGGTTTTAGAACATGTTTCAGGAGAAGGGAGAGAAGCTTTCTGCCTCCATTTTTCGGCTAGAAAGGCAGCTTGCAGCACAGAGGGGCCATTCATGCGACTCAGCTGAATCAGTTAAGAATGGACCAAGTGGCATAAGGTGCCCATTCACCGGACCTGATCACTTGGGGTCTCTGAAAGTCTCGTAAGACACATCCCCCTCCCTCGTTTGTTGAGATGATCAGAGAGGTATGAGGGGAGGAGAATGCGATGGAGGTGCAGGAGGCCTCCATCTGCAGGGTATAGTCCTTGGTAGTGACTTGGCTGAAGTGACCACTGATAACCAACCCTGGGGAGTGGTAAAGGAGCTCATGGCAGACTTTAGGACTGAGATGTCCTGCTAGTGGCAGGGGTCCCATGAGAAGGGGAGCAGCCGATGTCTGTTATAACTGGTGAAGAGAGACACTTCAGCTGGTACTGAGAACAATGGGAAACCTCTTGGAGAATGAGCCCCTGGGTACCTAAGCAGAGAGATCCAGTCCTGGCATCTCGGGGTGGTGAGGGGAATATGTTCCCAGCAAATATATCAAGGAACATGCTAAAACAAAAAACACTATTCCTAAAGGCTTAGTGTATCGCTACAGATTGAGGGTATTTATGTTAGAGCCATACTTGACACCGGCTGTCAGGATCCTCTGTTCATTTTACAACTGGTACTTGACGCATTTGCCATTTCTCCACACAGTGTGCCAGAGATCTGGGGTCTTAGTTGTCATTGAAGTTGGAGTTTTCAGAGACAAATGTGGGAGTAGCTGAGGTCCTTGATACATTAGCACTGATTTATCTGGACCCAGTCAAGAGGGACGAATACTCCTATTATGAGGAGGCTTATGGGAGCCTGCAAGGAGAAAGTTGGAGAGGGCTTTCTGGAAACATTGTCCATTCACCCTGTGTTCCAAGCTGCTTTTGATGGAGTGAATGGCCACATGGGACTGGATGTTAAGCATAAACGAGGGACTGTGTGGTTCCCACAGTCTAAACCAGCCATGTTACATCCTGTGGAAGTCGCGAGAGTGATGGGAACCCCAAACTTTCAAGAATGCTGGAGGCCGAGGCCCTCTTGGTGGCTACTCCGGAAGACCACAAAGAAGAGTCAGGGTTATCTGCTGGGGTACTGGTGATGCCTGAACTGCAGAAGCTCTCTGTTGTGCAGGTGAACAAGATGACAGTGAGTGTCAGGAACACTTCGGAACAGGTGGTCACCCTTAGGCAGAGGATGCCACCTCTTCCCAGTGATGGTAATGTCTAGTGTCCCTGTGAGACATAGCAGGGAGAAACTCTTTGAAAAGAGGAAAGATGATTGGGGACTCCCTGGTACCTGGAGGGTGGAAGAAGAGGTTGATAGAGAATATGTTGAAGCTAGAAAGTGTCTTTTCTACTGACTAGTTCCAAGAGCACTCACCATACCATCCAGCTGACAGAGGACATCTCATTCAGAGAAAGGTCGCAGCGACAGGCACCTCTAGAGATGGAGGACATTCAGCCCCTGAATGGGATATGGATTCGGAGGATGAGGAAATGGGGGTGTGGTATACACTGCCTTTTGCTAACTCCCTGCTAAGTGAGGAACAGACTCCCAACCCTTATCACATTGAGGCAAGTGGAAACGGGGGGGGGGGGGGGGGGGGGGAACTATCTGTGGACAAGCAGGTTTGCAGCTGGACCACAAAGAAGGGCTGGGCTCTAAAGTAACTAGGAATGAAGCTGAGCTCAGCGAAGTGGAAGAGGGGCCTGAGTTGCTGGAAGGCACGAGTAATAGACTGATCGAGGCCTTGCCAGGTAGACCAGAAGTATCCCAAGGAATGTCTGAAACTGGAGACATAGATGATGGGATATGGAGGTCTCAATGAGTCAAGAGACTCCCAGATAGGCTGGCCTATGTAGCATCCGGGTAACAGGGTTGTGACTATTCCCCTAGTGATTTACCATTTACAAATGGATTAGAGGTTCTGACGTCACAAAATTCCTCTAAAAAGGTTGTTATTAATGACGGGATGACAAATTATTTGAAAGTTGTGAGGACACAACTATGCCCTGGTTCACATGTTTACTGTTATGCTGCAAATATTTCATTTAGCAGTCTGTTCTACTTTCAGCCTATTTGAGTTATTTTTGTAGATAAGGGATTAAGTAGAATGTGTACCATCCAATTAGCAGAAGGTTTTCTTGGTGAGGGGCAGTAGGGTTGGTCTTGGGCCTTTATTCGAGAGGAGATGAAGAGAGAAGTCACTGGGGAGATCTGGTTGTAGCGTATGATATGGTGGGAAACCTGATAGTTTGAGATGGATTGCCAGCCAAGAGTCTTACCATTAATGCTACATTCTGCGATATTTGACCTACCAAACTGACCTGCCTTTGACAAAGCTATGCTGACTATTCCTAATCATATTATGCCTCTCCAACTGTTCATAAATCCTGCCTCTCAGGATCTTCTCCATCAACTTACCAACCACTGAAGTAAGATTCACTGGTCTATAATTTATTGGGCTATCTCTACTCCCCTTCTTGAATAAGAGAACAATATCTGCAACCCTCCAATCCTCTGGAACCTCTCCCATTCTCATTGATGATGCAAAGATCATCACCAGAGGCTCAGCAATCTCCTCCCTTGCTTCCCACATTAGCCTCGGGTACATCCCGTCTGGTCTCAGTGACTTATCCAACTTGATGCTTTCCAAAAGCTCCAGCACATTCTCTTCCTTAATATCTGCATGCTCACACTTTTCAGTCCACTGCAAGTCATCCCTACAATTGCCAGGATCCTTTTCCGTAGTGCATACTGAAGCAAAGTATTCATTAAGTATCTCTGCTATCTCTTCCGGTTCCATACACACTTTTCCACTGTCACACTTGATTGGTCCCATTCTCTCATGTCTTATCCTCTTGCTCTTCACATACTTGTAGAAAGCCTTGGGTTTTCCTTAATCCTGTCAGCCAAGGCCTTCTCGTGGCTCTCCTAATTTTATTCTTAAGCTCCTTCCTGCTAGCCTTATAATTTTCTAGATCTCTATCATTACTCAGTTTTTTGAATCTTTCGTAAGCTCTTCTTCTCAACTAGATTTACAACAGCCTTTGTCCACCACGGTTCCTGTAGCCTATCATCCTTTCTGTCTCATTGGAACGTACTGATGCACATTTCTTCTGTACATTTCCCTGAGAACATCTGTTTCCAAGTTATGCTTCCAAGTTCCTGTCTGATAGCCTCATTGTTTCCCCTTACTCCACTTAAACATACCCTAACTTGTCTGCTCCTATCCCTCTCCAATCTATGGTAAAGGAGATAGAATCATGATCACCATCTCCAAAATACTCTCCCGCTGAGAGACCTGACACCTGACCTGGTCCATTTCCCAATACTAGATCAAGTGCAGCCTCATTTCTTGTAGGCTTATCTACATATTGTGTCAAGAAACCTTTCGGAACACACCTTACAAACTCCACCCCATCTACACCCCTCACTCTAGGGAGATGTCAATGAATATTTGGGAAATTAAAATCTCCCACCACAAGAACCCTGTTATTATTACACCTTTGCAGAATCTGTCTCCATATCTGCTTCTCGATGTCCCTATTACTAAAAAAAAAACACCCAGTAGAGTTATCGACCCCTTTTCCTAACTTCCACCCACAGAGACTCCATGGACAACCCCTCCACGACTTACCCCTTTCCCGCAGCTGTGACACTATCCTTGATCAACAGTGCTATGCCTCCACCTCTTTTGCCTCCTTCCCTGTCCTTTCTGAAATGTCTGAAGCCTGGCACATGAAGTAGCCATTCCTGCCCCTGCACCATCCAAGTCTCTGTATTGGCCACTGCATCATAGCAGCTCCAAGTGCTGATCCACGCTCTAAGCTCATCTTCTTTGTTCATAACACTCCTCACATCAAAATAAGCACATCTCAAGCCATCAGTCTGAGCATGTCCCTGCTCTGGTCACCCACCTATTCTCTCTTTCCTGTCACTTCAGTTCAGTTCCCACCTCCCAGCAGTTCTAGTTTAAACTCTCCCCAATAGCCTTAGCAAACCTCCCCACCATGATATTTCACCCTTGGGAATCAAGTGCAACCCGTCCTTTCTGTACAGGTCACACCTGCCCAAAAAGAGGTCCCAATGATCCAGAAATCTGAATCCCTGCCCCCTGCTCCAATCCTTCAGCCATCCATTTATCCTCCACCTCAATCTATTCCTATACACACTGTCACATGGCACAGGCAGTAATCCCGAGATTACTACCTTTGAGGTCCTGCTCAACTTCCTTCCTAACTCCCTGTAGTCTGTTTTCAGGACCTCCTGCCATTCTGTACCTATGTGTACCACGACTTCTGGCTGTTCTTCCCATGTAAAGTTATCGTGGATGTGATCAGAAATATCCCGGACTCTGGCACCTGGGAGGCAAACTACCATCCGCGTTTCTTTCCTGCGTCCACAGTCGTCTATCTGACCCCCTAACTGTAGAGTCCCCTATCACTGCTGCCATCCTCTTCCTTTCCCTACCCATCTGAGCCACAGGGCCAGACTCTGTGCCGGAGGCATGACCACTGCTGCTTCCCCCTGATAGGCCGTCTACCCCAACAGTACTTGAACAGGAGTACTTATTGTTAAGGGGGCCAGCCACTGGGGTACTCTCTAGCATCTGCTTCTTGCCCTTCCCTCTCCTGACTGTTGCCCACTTATCTGTCCCCAGGCCCTGGTGTGACTACTTGCCTATAGCTCCTCTCTATCACCTCCTCACTCTCCCTGACCAGACGAAGATCATCGAGCTGCATCTCCAGTTCCCTAACACAGTCCCTAAGAAGCTGCAGCTCAACACACTTCGCACAGGTGTGGCCATCCAGGAGGCTGGGAGTCTCCCGGACTTCCCATGTCTAACATAGAGCACAGAAAACTGGCCTCACACACATACTTTGTATTCTACACAGATAACCTACCTCACCTCGACCCTTTATCACCAAAGCCCTGTTGATCCAAAGCCTTCCTACTCTGCCTCCCTCTACTCAGACACCCGCTGTATAAATCTGTCTTTTTAAACTCTTCTCACTGGCTGACCTCCATGTGCTTGTGCAGTCATGCCCTGTTCAAACCGCTGAATAACAAAACTTACCTGCCAGTACTGTGTTAGAATTGCCTGGCTCAGTTGTAAAGTCATCCAACCGTAACACTATGTCTAGAGATGATGCCTGATTTGTTGTCCCACAATTCCAGCATGTTTTTTTTTAATACATATTTTGCCTCTCTGAATAACTACCTTCATTTGAAAGCATTGTGTCACCTGGACAACTTTGGTCTCCCCAAATTCAGCTTTTCCTATCCCTTCCCTCCTTAAAACAGGTTTTCTCACATTTTCAGTTCTGATGAAAGGTCATTGACCCTGAAACTTCAATTGTTCCTCCACAAATGCTGCCTGTTGAGTATTTTTAGTAATTGTTTTTATCTTGAATATCTACTGAAATGATGCAATCAAGACACCTTGAGTCAAGTCGTCACTTTTATTGTCATTTCGACCATAAGTGCTGGTACAGTGCATAGTAAAAATGAGACTTTTTCAGGACCATGGTGTTACATGACACAGTAGAAAAACTAGTCTGAACTACGTTAAAAAAGAGAGAAAGCTACACTAGACTACAGACCTACACAGGACTGCATAAAGTGCAGAAAAACAGTGCAGGCAATACAATAAATAATAAACAGGACAATAGGGCAAGGTGTCAGTCCAGGCTCTGGGTATTGAGGAGTCTGATAGCCTGGGGGAAGAAACCATTACATAGTCTGGTCGTGAGAGCCCAAATGCTTCAGAGCCCTTTCCCAAACGGTAGGAGGGAGAAGAGATTGAATGAGGAGTGCATGGGGTCCTTCATAATGCTGTTTCCTTTGCGGATGCAGTGTGTAGTGTAACTACAAGGTACACTGCAGATGCTGCAGTCAAATCAAGACGTACAAAAAAAGCTGGATGAACATCAACTTCGCCAACTTCTGGTAATTCCCTCCCTCTCCCTTACCCCATTCCACCTTCACTGTCTCCTCTTCTAGCTGCCTATCACCTCTCATGACTCTGCCTTCTTCTATTAGACATAGTGCTTTCCCCTTACATTCCTTCTTCTCCTCTCCTGCCTATCCCCTCCCTGCTTCCCCTCCCCCACCTTCTTTATAGGCCCCCTGCTCCCTCCTTCTTTAGTCCTGACAAAGGATCTTGACCCAAAACGTAGACTGCTTCTTTCAACGGATGCTGCCCGACCTGCTGAGTTCATCCAGCCTTTTTGTACGTCTGTGTAGTGTAAATGTTCATGTTGGCGGGAAGAGAGACCCCGATTATCTTCTCAGCTGACCTCACTATCCGCTGCAGGGTCTTGCGATCCGAGATGGTGCAATTTCCAAACCAGGCAGTGATGCAGTTGCTCAGGATGCTCTCAGTACAACCCCTGCAGAATGTGATGAGGGTGGGGGGTGGGAGATGGACTTTCCTCAGCCTTCGCAAAAAGTAGAGACGCTGCTGGGCTTTCTTTGTTATGGAGCTGGTGTTGAGGGACCAGGTGAGATTCTCTTCCAGGTGAGCACCAAGAAATTTGGTGCTCTTTATTATCTCTACCTTGGAGCCGATGTTCAGCGGGGAGTGGTCACTCCGTGCCCTCCTGAAGTCAACAAACATCGGGTTTCGGCCCGAAACGTCATCACTACCTCCTCCCATAGATGCTGTCTGGCCTGCTGAGTTCTGCCAGCATTTTGTATTTTTATTTATTTCCAGCATCTGCAGATTCACTCATGTAACCATCTCTTTTGTTTTGTTCACATTAAGAGACAGGCTGTTGGCTCTGCACCAGTCTGTTAGCCACTGCACCTCCTCTCTGTAAGCTGACTTGTCATTCTTGCTGATGAGACCCACCACAGTCGTATCATCGGCAAACTTGATGATATGGTTTGAGCTGTGTGTTGCAGCACAGTCGTGGGTCAGCAGTGTGAACAGCAGTGGACTGAACACACAGCCCTGGGGAGCCCCCGTGCTCAGTGTGATGGTGTTGGAGATGCTGCTCCCGATCCGGACTGACTGAAGTCTCCCAGTCAGGAAGTCTAGGATCCAGTTGCAGAGGGAGGTGTTCAGGCCCAGTAGGCTCAGCTTTTCAATCAGTTTCTGAGGGATGATTGTGTTGAATGCTGAACTGAAGTCTGTGGACAACATTCGAATGTATGTGTCTTTTTTGTCCAGGTGGTTAGGGCCAGGTGGAGGGTGATGGCAACGGCATCATCTGTTGAGCAGTTGGGACGGTACGCGAACTGCAGGGGTTCCAGTGAGGGGGGCAGCAGGGTCTTGATATGCCTATTGACAATGGATGTAAGTGCAACGGGACGGTAGTCATTTAGGCAGGACACTGAAGACTTCTTTGGCACGGGGACGATGGTGGTGGCCTTGAAGCACGTTGGAACAGTGGCGCTGATCAGGGAGATGTTGAAGATGTCAGTGAGAACATCTGCTAGCTGGTCTGCACATCCTCTGAGCACTCTACCAGGGATGTTGTCTGGTCCAGCAGCCTTCCGTGGGTTGACCCTGCACAGGATTCTTCTCACATCAGCCACAGTGAGACACAGCGCCTGGTCATTTGACTTCCTCACCACCACGTCATTTTCTGCCTCAAACCAGGCGTAGAAGTTACTCAGCACATCTGGGAGGGAGGTATCACCCGCACAGTCAGGTGATGTTGTCTTGTAATTGGTGATGTCCTGGATGCCCTTCCACATGCGCCATATGTCACCGCTGTCCTGGAAGTGGCTGCGGATTCGCTGGGCACGCTTTGCCCCTCTGATGGCTCGGGACAGTTTGGCCCTTGCTGCTGTTAGAGCTGCCTTGTTGCTAACTGAAGGCGGAGTCACGGGACCTCAGCAGCGCACACACCTCCGCGGTCATCCATGGCTTCTGGTTAGCGCATGTAGTGATGGTCTTGGACAGAGTAACATCGTCAATGCACTTGCTGCTGTAGCTGGTCACTGATGCTGTGTACTCCTCTAAGTTGGCAGAGTCCCCATCGGTTGCAGCCTCCCTGAACATGTACCAGTCAGTGTTCTCAAAGCAGTCTTGCAGAGCAGAGTTGGCTCCTGCTGGCCAGGTATTCACCTGCTTCTGAACTGGTCTGGAGCGCCTGACAAGAGGTCTGTATGCTGGGATTAGCATAACAGAGATGTGGTCTGAGTATCCGAGGTGGGGGCGTGGCTCTGCCCGGTACACGTCGGGGATGTTTGTATAAACTAGGTCCAACACGTGTCCCCTCCCCCCCCCCCCCCCCCCCCGTTGCAAAGTCCACATACTGATGGAATTTGGGGAGCACTGACTTAAGGTTCGCGTGGTTAAAATCACCAGCAACAATAAACAGACCATCAGGGTATGAAATCTATAAGCTATATTTTATGCATATCACCAACCAAATGAATCTTACCAAACCCAAGTATCACATTTAATGACTGACAGTAAAAATTCATCAAAATATACTAGTCAAACTTCACAATTTGAATGAAATGCCAATTTTTATGTAAATGAGGAATATATTTAAACATACAATTAATCTAGAGGAGGTCAAACTCTGGATTTCTGAGTTTTACAGCAACGTGATTAAATAATTAAAAGTTGTACATAGTATTGAGGCTATAAACATTCTGATATTGCTGGTGGTGACCTCAGCCAGGATGAGGTGACTGGTCCTAGGTTAGAATCTGGCTGGCTCCTTGCACGCTTTCCATCCATGCTGAGTAGAGCGTCCAGCTAGCAACTCGGCTTCGTGAAAGAAAACAGATAAAATGCTAAAGAAACAGCAAGGTTGCTGCCCAACGCACCACAGGGCACGGAGAGAAATAGCAGCAGCAAACATTCTGATAGTTACAATGCAAGGTCAGCTGGATATATTGAACTGAATTTAAACATAAAATCGATATTATTAACAAGTTTCAGAGTTGCTGCTATTTTAAACAGTTGGATGCTCACAATTCTGGTATTTGAATACTGATTGCAATTTGCAATTTATATTTATGTAACACTTACCCAACAGGCTGGTATATGTCTAGGGGAAAAGGAGATCCAGTCACTCACCAACCCCACCTCCCGTATACGCAGGTGCCGTGAGAATCAAGTTTATGCCGCGCATACATACACAATATCAAACTCACACCAGATACTGTTATGCAATACACTTTAAAGATTTTACTAAAACTAAAAGAGTACTATGCAATACAGTATATATGAAGGAAAAGAAAATAAAGTAAAAGGCGCCAACTTATCAAAGTTCAGTCAGTTTAGTGCACAACGTTGAAGCTGAACCATCGAACCATTCAACCCCTCGTCACTTTCTTCCGACCTCCATGTCCTTGCACCTGGGATCACCCCTGGTGGTCGACCGAGCAGTGCAGCGCACTTCCAACTTCCTCGGCGTCTCCTTCCCACCTCCCCTCAAAAGACCGCGAAACCCCCCCAAGTTCCCAGCCTCACAAGACAAAATAACATTCCCCATTGGTTAACAAATGAATACAATCCCCATATCAGCAAGTCCAAAGCTAAACAACTGCAAGAGAAAACACTTATCAAACATAAAAGCATTCCTACTCTAGTAAACCAAAGAAGCCATTTTGATTAACATACCCAGTACACTGTACATTTACATCAACATATTTAGCCTGAATTATCCTGTTGTGTACAAAGATTAGCTTTTAATATGATCCAACTAAAACAGAAAATGATAATTAGCACATCTGAGAGTACATTATAGAGAACGATGAACAAATAATTGGTTTTGTGTGAAAGATAGCTTTATTTGATTTCCTTATATTCTGAAATGGTTAGTCAAGATAGGATGGGCTTAATGATACTTCTTTAGCTCCATTTCTAATTTCTTTTCCACAGCATCTCAAAGTAAATTGTTCTTGTCTTGTGCACTGAAACACAGTGAAAAACTTTGTTTTGAATACCATCCATCAGTCATAAAACCAATTAAATTACATTTGCTTTAATGTCTCAGCAGAAGCCTGCACTGTAAAGGACGCAATAGCAATCTGCTTTTTCACTTCCTGCCAGGCTTTATATTGATCTGGAACATATGCTGTGTCAAAGAGTGCATCATAGATTCCTGGAAAGGGTATTCCTGCATACTTATTGTGGGCACTAGGAGCATAAATGATATGCCTATGAGAGAAAAGAAATGTTTAAAAAAAATCAAATGCCACATCTATCAAATAGCATTGTCAGAATTTGACATACATTAGTGGTGCTTAGTTAATGTTCCAAGTTAACAGAATTAAACTACCAAAACACAACAACCTGGATTTAAAGTTTACATAAATAAATCTTTTTAAAAAATATACTTGTAGCAACAAAGTTATTGTTGAAAATATCCATACCAACAGCACCAGGTAAAACTAGGACATTATTCCTTGAAAAGTGGAGATGCATTAATGAGAACAATGGAGACCCGTGGGTTTGAACAAAAGAATTAGGAGCAAGAGTAGGTCATTGGAGCTTTAAGCCTTCCCCATCCAAAACAACTGTAAATCTGATCACACCTGGCCTTACTTTTCCTAATCACTCCCCATAACTCTCAAATTTCATATACTTTAAAAATGTAGCCATTATATATTGAATATATTCAATCAACTCAGGCTCCAACCTTAGTTCTTGTATTTGCTGCAAAGTGTATTCCTGAATTCATTTGCAATTTAGTTAAGCCTATATTTACATCTACTCTTTCAACTGATTTGAGTTACATTCCTAATGTGAACTGAAAATTTTGATAATCTTAAATGATAGATTATGAATTTTATATTGTGCTATTAAATAATAATTTTCAAGTAAAGATCAATCAACTGGTCAATTGAGCTTCTAGTGTAAGAAATGCATCATCAGCTTTCAGCTTTCACCATTACAGTATTCTAAGAGTGATAGCACTCTTAGCACTCTGAATTTCATCATTTGAGATAACGCTATGAGTAATATAGATCAGGGATGAAGACAGTTTGGTTGATCTTGATTTGAGAAGTAATCTATTACTCACTACTAGGGGATCAGTTATCATTGTTCAGGATTAATGAATATCATAAAGAAATGTTTAAAATAGCACTGGTGAAGCACAGCTGGTAGCAAACAAAACTAACCGTATTAATCACACTTTTTATTGATTACAAATACTGCAATCGATAGCCTGTTACTTCCTTTTCGGATTTGAGCTTTTGAATTGCCTGTATGACCTGGCATTTTTGCAATTTTTGCAATGAGAACTCAAGTCTCAATGGTGCTGGACAGTTGTAGCAGGGCGTATATGGCCCGAATCAAGATGGTGGGGCCTGTAACTAAGAGCAGGGAATGAGCCAATGTTTGACCATTACTGGAGCAGACTTGGACGCGATTCGATACAGCAGAACTGAGTCGAGACAGTGGGGCCCGAGAGTGAGGACGGACCTGAAGCTTGGCCGATTCAAGCACCAGGCCAAATTGGAACGGCTGAGTACAGGCTGCAGCAAAGCGACAAGGCCCAAGCCTGAGTGCATATTGAAGCGGCACGGTCTGCGGCCAAGAGCAACCAACAACCTGAGGTTTTGTCAATTTAAGGGCCGGGCCAGATTGAGAAGGTCAGGGTGTCAGGGTGTTCAAGCTTCTTGCTCCGTAAGGTTTACTCATCTCTGCAACTAACCCAAGCTGGCTAGTAGAAGTTTGGTTGATTGTTTAGTTTAGTAAAATGATTGCAGACATATTGGCTCCAAGTGAGAAGCCATCAGTGCGCAGTGGAGGGTGTCGTCTCAGAATGTTGGTGGGAGTGTGTGAGCTTGTGAACAGCAAAGCAAACACTTCCAATGAACCTTCCTTGAAGTTAACCAATCAGAATTTCTGCTGCTAAACTGTATACAGTGTTTTGAACCAGCCAACATCTAATCAATATCCATTTGGACCCCAGATGTGCATATAAGCAGTCATTGTGAGGAGACAGCAGCCTCAATTGCACACTTCTGATGGCTTCTCGATTGCAGTCAAAATGTCTGCAAACAATTTGCCAAGCACAGTGACCAACCAAACTTCCAAATTACTGGTCACTGACCATGGATGAGCGCAAGCACCGAATATGTTTATCACAACTGACGGCTTCTCTTTCTGCTGTGTGTCCTGCACTCTGGGATTCCTTCCATAAGTCTCCCCATCCTCTCTCGGTATTAGGACACAGTTGCAAATTAACTTGAACCAAGCCTTTGATCACCTGCCTTGCCATTTCCTTTCATGCCTAAATGTTACTTTTTATTTGACAATGATCCTGCAAAATACATCAACACTTCTTAAGCATAAGAAAAACAGTTTCTTTTGCTGTTTAACATCCACCCAGCTCTGTAGCAGTGTGGAGAGAAAAGATTTGTGTAAACTGTAGCTTTATCTCCTTTTGCTCATTTCTGCAGAGGAGTCACGCGTTGGTGCTTCTACCTAAGATCTTCACTTACCTGGACTGATGATTGGTCTGGTAATGGTCAGTGAAGCAAAGAATGCTGTTTGTGGATATTGCAAGAATATTTGACATAATTGGAATACAAACACGAGAAAATCTGCAGATGCTGAAAATTTAAAGCAACACGTAGAAAATGCTGGAGAATTTCAGCAGACCAGGTAGCATCTATGGAAAAAGAGTAAACAGTCACTGCAAGAGTTCACATTGTATTCTGTCTGGGTAGTTTCCAACCTGATGGTATGAACATCGATTTCTCGAACATCTAGTAAGTGCCCCTCTCTTCAAAATTCCCCATTCCTGATTCCCTCTCTCACCTTATCTCCTTACCTACTCATCACCTCCCTCTGGTGCTCCTCCTCCTCCCCTTCCATGGTCTTCTGTCCTCTTCTATCAGATCTCTCCTTTTCCAGTCCTTTATCTCTTTCACCAATCAACTTCCCAGCTCTTTACTTCACCCTCACCCTTGTACTACTTCCTTCCCACCCCCCCATCTTCATACTTTTGACTTTTCATCTCTGCTTCCAGTTCTGATGAAGGGTCTTGGCCTGAAGAGTCAACTGTGTACTCTTTTCCACAGATGCTGCCTGGCCTGCTGAGTTCCTCCAGTATTTTGTGTGTTGTTTTGAAATGATTGGATTGTTTTGCAGCACCTAAGGAATTCTTTAGGCTGGAATTAATGAATGAGGTGGGTCCAAGGGTTCAACAGGTGTGATCATAAAACCCATGAGAGTTCACACAGTTTTCCAATCAATTAACTCAAAAGAACATAATTTTAGATTATTCATTTACAGGTAAGCATTCTTCCCCAAGTGGACGGATGCATGTAGAAATAAGAAAACTAACCACATTACGTTTCATGGGCCAGATGAATCATTTCCATCATCATTGGAGTCTGGTGCTCCGCTGTCAGGTTTTTAACCATGTCTTGATAACAGAGCAGCAGCTTCCACTTAACACCCCTACATCCAATCGACTACCACTCTCTTCCACGCCGTCTTTTGCCTGCTTGCTTCCCTAATCCATTTGCCTATATTTTCTTTATCCTGTAAGGAAGGGAGGGCCAATTACCAGATGTAACTGAGTGGTACATCTGTGCGATTCTTTGCCATAGGCAGTGGTAGAGGTCAAGCCTTTATGTGTGTTTAAGGCAGAGGTTGATAGATTCTTGATTGGTCAAGACATGAAGGGATTTGGGGAGAAGGCAGGAGATTGGGGCTGAGGGAAAAATTGGATCAGCCATGATGAAATGGCACAAAAGACTTGATGGGCAATGGCCTAATTCTGCTCCTCCATCTTGTGGCCTATCCTTGGTTAATGGAAAACTCGTGCTCCAGAACTAGCTATGAATCCATCCAAGTTCCAGTTTTGTTACCTCTCACAATTTGGAAAACTGTTCAGATATTCAAGAGCAGTACAATTCAAATTGGCCATTCTTGCCCAGTAAATCTACTCAGCAAATTGGTGGAAGGTGTTCCTATCAATCTAAACATTATCTTGATGTTTAATTCCAGTTTGTCAGAGCCTTGGTCCAACTACAGATCAAAGAGTTGAACCTTAGAAGTGAAGTAACAGTGACAGCCCGTAACATCAAATGTGACCAGAAGTGGCATGGGAGAGCCTGCAAATTCATCCTTTATAATCTGCTTGTACTGTTCCTTCTACTGTTTTTGCTTTGACTTCCTTTATTTACTCAGGGACTTTTCTGCCCCTTTGTGCATTTCCATCTTGTCCTTTTTCTTAATTCCCTTTGCTTCTGTGTTTTCAAGCAAGCAAAGAGTTTTTGATTGTTGAGCTTTATTGTCAGAAGGTCACCCTGTCAGAGGTGAGCTGTGTGCAAGAGGTGGCAGATCATGGCTGAAGGCAGGAATCTGACCATGGGAAGTGGAAGTGGTTTGGGTCAAGAACATAAAATTGGGCTTGGAATATAGTACTAAGGAACAGAGCGCAAAGAGCTGGCTGACTGGAGAGGTTACACTTCAGAAATACAGTAGTTTTCACTAATAGGTCACTAACAAGGGGAGAGAATGAACAAAGGGGCTGGTACGAGTTGCATAGAAATTTCTTAATGAGATTCAGAGGATAGTGAATTCTCTGCCCTGGGGGTGAAAGAGACCAAATCATTGAATCTTTTATAAGGCAGAAGTATTTGAAAGACCAAGGAATTAAAATTTATTGGGAACCGGTACAGAAAAAGAGTTGAGGCCTGCATAGATTAGCCTTGATCATATTGAATGTGGGGCAGGCCTGAGGACCATTTGTCTCCATTTTCTTGCGTTCTATTTAAATATACATACTATATAAAACTAACACTTTTAAAATCAATTTAAATAGGCAGATTTTTGTTCTAGACTGGCTGGCTATTGCATCTTCCTGCGCCCTTGTCTCACATTTTTCAGCAACTATCAGTAGTGCTAAAACCAAGCCAGTTATAGAGCATTGACAACATTCTATCGGCTACCGAGTTCGAGATGGAGAAAGATTATTATTCACAGCAAACAGCTGACCACAGCTGTGCCCAGTTCTGGTCACCTCACTACAGGAAGGGTGTGGAAACTATAGAAAAAGTGCAGAGGAGATTTACAAGGATGTTGCCTGGATTGGGGACCATGCCTTAAGAGAACAGGTTGAGTGAACTTGGCATTTTCTCCTCCGAGTGGCAGAGGATGAGAGGTGACCTGATAGAGGTTTATAAGATGATGAGAAGCACTGATCGTGTGGATAGTCAGAGGCTTTTTCCCAGGACTGAAACAGCTAACATGAGAGGGCACAGTTTTAAGGTGCTTGGAAGTAGGTACAATAGAGATGTCAGTGGTGAGTGCGTGGAACGGGCTGCCAGCAACGGTGATGGAGGCAGATGCGAAAGGGTCTTTTAAGAGTCTCCTGGACAGGTACATGGAGCTTAGAAGACTAGAGGGCTATGGGTAACCCTAAGTAATTTCTAAAGTAAGTATATGTTCAGCACTGCATTGTGGGCCGAAGGGCCTGTATTGTGCTGTACGTTTTCCATGTTTTCTAAATTTCTACAAACTCAGTTTGTTCAGAAAATCGAGTCTGCTCAAAGAACAGAGGAAACAAACAGCAGGAACATTTCCAAGGAGCCAGGAATTACTCCAGAAAAGTAGAGTAGTTAGTGAATAAATACAAACTATGTACATCAAATTAGCTAGTAAATTGTAGCAATATCATCACAAAATTTGATTGAGAAATCACATAATCATCTCATCTCACCTTGTCACCATATGTCGTCAACTAATTACTGTCATGGTCTCCACCTTTATTCATAGTAAGATATGAGCCTATTTAGAATTTCCTACAAATAGCTCCGGCTATTATCCTATGAAGCTAAACGCATTATTCATCCATTTTGGTTAGTTGAGGTCATTAAAGAAAAATATAACTTTAAAAACAAAGATCCATTAAGTTGACTAAGTACTAGATTAAGCAAATAATTCAAGTGATTTTAACAAGCTGAAAAGCAACAAGGGGAACATGGTGACTGACTAAACTTCCTATGAATTTAGGAGTTATTTGTACAGCAGATGAGTGTGATGAAAAGAACCAGATAATGGGGCCATCATTAAAGGCTCACAGTACCTACCTGTAGAAGGGTCTCCCTGGTAATCCCTGAGGATGAATGAAGGATCTTTCCAACAGCATCAACTGGTCATTTAACATTCGTGCCACTAGGGGGCTGTTAAAGACATTCACAAAGTGACAAATTACAATCTTTAAGAAAACTTAATTTGTCTCAATTTTTTAGAATAATAATTTTAGTATATTTCAGGGTAAATTAGGAGGCCACTCAACCCATTGTGTCTATGCTGACTTTCTGATAAATCTAAATTCCCCACTTATGGGTTAAGAATATCTCTGAGCAGCTGCCAGAGGTAGTTATGCATGTTGGTACAATTGACACAGATAGAACACAAGATGAGATCTAGCAGAATGAGTATACAAAGTTAGATAAGAAATTAAAATGCAGGACCTCGAGAGTGGTGACCTCCGGATTACTCACGGTGCTATGGCTAGTTAGCTCAGGAATAGAAGGGTAGGCCAAGTGAATGTGTGACTGAAGAGCTGATGAAAGGGGCAGGGATTCAGGTTCTCAAATCATTGGGAACTCTTCTGGGGTAGAAATGCCCTGTTCTACAGGGATGAATTGTACTTGAAAAGAAGGGGGAACCAATATCTTTCACTACCACAGAGTGTTTATACTAGATAGGCAGGTGGGTGGGACTCAAAAGAGTGAAGTCAGTGAGAAACTGAAGTCTGTAAGCCTGGTGATCAGGATAACCATGTTTACAATAGAAGAACACATAGGACCTCTGCTTTAAATTACACCTATGTGAATGTTGTTGTGGAACGATTCTCACGTCAAGGTCTAAACTCCAGAACCTATCTGAAATAATCATTAACAGGAAATTCTGCAGATGCTGGAAATCCAGAGCAAACCACACAAAGTGCTGGAGGAACTCGGCAGGTCAGGCAGCATCTATGGAAATGAATAAACAGCCAATGCTTCAGGCCGAGACCATTCATCAGGGCAATCACTGAAAATGGTCAATAAATTGTTGTGCATACTCTTCCTTTCAGTAATCAGCCATCACCTTCATTCATCAGCCCTGATTAAATTCAAACATTTGCTTTTATTCTCTCTTCATATCTATGAATTCATACATTCACAGTTGCAGGTTCAGCTCATGGAACTCCAAAGTGGGCCAATACTGAACTATGCTTTGTTTTGAGCTTTTTCACGCAATGGAAAGAGTGTAAGATCTCATTCCAGTTTGTCCACTAAATCACAATGGATGATGGCCAATGTCGAACAACGGACAGAATCCAGGGTTTGCCTTATTGAAGAATAGGGGGATAAAGAAAATGTGGCAAGAGATGGAACAATAACAGAGAAAGGGGATAAAAGATAACTTGAACTTCATTCCGTTTAATACTCACTTGCTAGTGTCAATCATTTTTAATCGTTCATGAAACTCCATGGCAACACGTGTAAAGTTAAGTGCAGCAGAGAACAAAGAGTCTGAAATATAATTGCAACTAAATTAATTTCAGGGAATGCACTTCTAATTAAATGAAAATTATTTTAAAACTTCGCCCTCATTGAAAATAGAAGTAAATCACTTTCATTGTTGCTAGTGTCTGTTAAATTCTACAAGTAAAACTTAATTTAACATAGAATCAAACTTGCATAATTATTAGAGCAAAGAAATAGAATAATAAAATGTTTTGTTGTTTTAACATCTCTGGCAGGAAAGCTTGAAGTAACCAGCCCCTATATTAATAAAACAAGTGTTAATTTTCAGTGCCACAAAAGGTTGTTTGACAATAATTACAATTCATTGCCTTTCAGAATTTACTTGTCCATTAAACGGTGTTTCTGTGTACTTTATTACTGGACCTAATTTCTGCAACTTTGCACACATCCAAATATTTCAATTCTCGAGTCTCTTGACAGCCAGGACAGTAAAAATCTGTTTTCGTGTTTAGCAATGCATATAATATTAATAGCATTCGCTGTTCTATATACAATGAAACAATGGTGAGGGTCAGTAGCATCAGAATATTTTAATATCAAAACAGTTCATGTTTCAGGGCATGATTTGAAAAGTCAACTCTTCATCTCCTCTCTCCATAGATGATACCCAACTGTTAAGTACGCTTAACATTTTCTTCTTTTAATATCTATTTGATATACTGCAGAGCATTTAAGTGATTAGATTTTAATTAATTGGAAATAAAATAGCAGAGATTCAATCAGACAAACAGCTTCCACCCAAGCTACAATCTTTCTGTAATTAAACATTGTTCGTATCTTTGGGGTGGAGGTATAATTTATAATGGACTAGGGTAACAATTCAGTATCTTAAATTATCATAAAGACACAATGTCCTACTGTTACCTTAGGTGGATGCTCTGCGGTTATCTTTCAGACAGATCAAAGGAGAAATTCAGAATCGGTCAGCATAAAAGCATGTTTTGACTGTGCTTACTTTGATATTTACCCATTTTTTTCTTGACAAGCAGAGAATGCAACCAGTGGCTAATACTTGCGTATGGGTTTAGTAATGGTAGCCAAAAGGCAAATTTCTCTGGAGCTGTTAAGCTATTTTGTCCTTATTTATTCATTAGCAATGAATAAATGTCAGCTCACTGAAAATAACATTGATCATAATTCATGCATTAATGATTTACAACATGATTCACTGCATATCAACTATTAATAGCATTAAGGAACAATTTAACAAGTGTGTGAAGTGATAAAATGACATGCAAATAATCATCATTAACAATCCAAACTACAATTATCAGTAGGCTTCCAATAACTCAGTGCTTCAATTTCCAAAGAATAACACGACGTATACATTAAAAATGCCTTGGGTATAGTGTCAAATATGTAGGAAAATTAGATACACTATACTTGGGACTGCACAAAATCCATTAACAGGCCATGAGACTGGTGAGAGACAGAACAGCAAAATGTTCAACGCAATCGCATACTTAACGATCAAGCTCAAAGAAAGAATGAAATTAAAATAAACTTTGGTGTCTGACTCTGAATGCAGAGAGAAAACAATGGGTTAATTATGAGAATATACTGGGTAAGACACTGACGTGTGTACACTCTCTGCAACGACAGCAGCATGACAAGACCACGTTTGCATGTGAGTGAATGCATGTGTAAGGAGTGCATTTACAGAGTACTTTCCATCATACAAACATACAAGATTCAACGTGAATTTATTATCAATGAATTGTAAAAATTATACAACCTTGAGATTTGTTTGCCCTACAGGCAGTTGCAAAGCAAGGAAGCTGAAGTAATACCAACCCCTAGCACCGACAGAGAAAGAGAAAAGAAACAAATCACACATGCAATAGAAGCAAGCAACAACAGAATTCCGAACCGTACTGAGTCCTGAAATCCAAATCTTCGAAGCAGCTTGGAGTAGGCCCAAAGCCTCAGTATTCAGCTCATCATGTTAGTGAGGCAAGTTGCCACAAAGTTCACAGACAAGATGTACAGCAGCCAGGGGCAGTGCCATGGAGAGAGGAGCCCCCTGTCTATCTGGGCCAGTGTTTAAATTGTCTGAAGCTTGCACTAGGAACTGGGCCCCAGCATGGCAAATTGCTCCAGCCAGATTTGCTGCCAGAGAAGCTATTCTCAACCTCTCCAGTTCAGCCTGGCACTTAAAGTGATCCAACTTCATCCAACTCTCAATACCATGTCTTTCCAGTCTCTCCGGGCCAGTGTTTAGATTCTCCAAACAGTGATTCACTTCAGACCTGGATTTCGCTGCCAAAGAAGCCATTCTCAACCTCACCAAATCAGCTTAGCACTTGAGAGATCCGTGCTCGCACCCAGGTAAGTTGTACGGCTATCGGAACTCCTCCGTCCTGTCCTTTCCGACCGGCACGGCTCCAATTCAAAGTATGTAGATTTTGCAGCACAGCAGCAGGGCACATCTCTTGCCCTCAGCTGTCTCTTCATTGTTTGCAGTGATACCACAATTTACTTCAAAATATGTGTTACTGATAATGTTTTTAATCAAATTCCTTTGTTTTTGAACCGCAAGTAAGCTGTCGCACGTCTTTGGTAACGCCATCTTAAAGCTGTAAGTCAAACCACATACAGCCAAACAAACCACATATTATAGCAGTTTGGGCAATTCAAATTTGCCCTTTCAGAATTTACAAATAACTATCAAAATGTCTGGAATAAGAAATAAAAAGTTGCTCAAATGAAATTTATATGAAAAATGTAACTAAGCCATTTCTTTTGAACTTGCAGACGAGGCAGCATCTCATAACACAAAACCATGATATGGACCATTTCCAAGGAACGTGACTCTCCTGCAACACAGGTTGTCTATACTCACCGAAGACAACATGATACTTGTCAAGCAGCATTTGATTCTGCTTTGCTTGCTCATAAATTACTTTTGCATATTCATTCAAAGCATCAGCATAATCCCTGCAGTCAAAAGGTATGATGGTAGAGTCCGCTATCTCATAAACTAATCCTCCTCTTATCTGGGCCACTGTAAGCAGTTTTCTAAAGGATGGGTCATAGAACTGTTCCACCAACTCAAATGTTTCATACACAGTATGATACATTGGGTAATTGCTGTATTTGTCAATTTTCTGCAAAAGACAAGAATATCCAAGCCTGTTAACCAATGTTAGTGACAGTAAAGTTCATTATGAAAGACATTTGCCTGGAATTCATCATCAATTCACACTTGCAAAGTTTTGTTGCAAATAAACACAGAAAATTTTGCTATTGTGCAGGAGCAGCAACAAGGAGTGAGGGTCAACTTATTGTCTCAGGACCATTTTATATCTGCTAAAGATCAGCAAAAATTAATTTATTCTCCCCCTCTTCTGTAAATTGGTGGTTAAATGTGTAAAACCCTGGGAAAGGTCTTTCTGTAGAAGCAGTGTTTGGGTTAAGGTTAGAAATAATGGATGCTTTGGAATGTGAACTGGGTCATTTGTTTGGTGGGAGATGAAGTGGGAAGACACTGGAGAGAGCCAGTTGTAGGATTCGACCGGGTGGGGGACCGTGATTCGATGAAGCCAGGTGCTGTAGTCAACTGAGCAAAGGTGAATATGAATTTTGGGAAGAGTTGAGCTCCAACTTGTGTACTTTTGACTGTTTAATTATAATGGGCCCTTTTTGTTTCTCTTCTTTCTTTTCTTTACTAACCCTTTAATCAAGTAAAGATTCATAAATATAATTCCTTTAATAACAGACAGTGGGCTGTTTGTTATTTCTTGGCACTGAGTTGTAACAGGGTGGCAAATTACACAGCATCCACACAAACCCGGCTTTGGGGTGGGAGAGCCATCTTAATCTCATAGGTCTAGTGAGACTGGAGTGTGTCTTCTCTAGACTTACACAGCCAATGAAACCAGCAGGGTTTCAAATGATTAGCACAGAAAATGATGAAAATGAAAAGACAGAGGTGAGAATAGAAGATGTAAACTCGTGCATGGCAGAATGGATATCAAATAAAACTAAACAATAAGTGGGCTCCAGTGGATCAGGATCTTGAGGTAAAAAAGTTGCAGCAACACAATGAATGGAAACCACTCAGTAATAAATGGAAACCCATTCTGAGGAGCATTTTACAACCAAATTTATCCCCATACTCAGCTATCCTGAACTATAAATGTAAATTGTCAAATTACTAAACACTAGAATACTACAGCACAGTACAGGCCCTTCAGTCCTCGATGTTGTGCCAACCCATATATTCCTTTAAAAAGTACTAAACCCACACTACCCCATAACCCTCTATTTTTCTTTCATCCATGTGCCTGTCCAAGAGGCTCTTAAATACCCCTAATGTTTTAGCCTCCACCACCACCACAACCCTCTGCGTAAAAAAACTTATCCCTGATGTCTCCCCTAAACTTCCCTCCTTTCACTTTGTACATATGCCCTCTGGTGTTTGCTATTGGTGCCCTGGGAAACAGGTACTGACTATCCACCCTATCCATGCCTCTCATAATCTTGTAGACCTCTATCAAGTCTCCTCGCATCCTTCTACACTTCAAAGAGAGAAGTCCCAGCTCTGCTAACCTTGCCTCATAAGACTTGTTTTCCAATCCAGGCAAATCCTGGTAAATCTCCTCTGCACCCTCTCCATAGCTTCCACATTCTCCCTATAATGAGGTGACCAGAACTGAACACAATACTCTAAGTGTGGTCACACCAGAGATTTGTAGAGTTGCAACATGACCTCTCTACTCTTGAACTCAATGCCCCTATTAATGAAGCCTAGCATCCCATAGGCCTTCTTAACTACCCTATTAACCTGTGCAGCGACCTTGAGGGATGTATGGATTTGAACCCCAAGGTCTCTCTGTTCATCCAACCATTAACCCTGTACTCAGCCTTCTGGTTTGTCCTTCCAAAATGCATTACGGATGAAGGCTGCACCTCTCCCAGTTGATTGTATCAGAAAGCTGGTCAATTTTTGTCTATATAATGGTTTGCATAGGCAGAAACACTATCACTGTGAGTGTGCTCCTTTAATTAAAATGAAACAGTTGAAAGTCATCTGGTATTGATCTTTGTAATAAAGGCCAGGGTTTCAAAATGAAAGGAAACTCTGGTGGCATTTCATCGACCAAAAAAGTGTTGCTGAAAATCAAGGGATGCTCTGCTATACCCCACATCTCAATGGAGGAGGATCAGGAAGCAATGATATCCAAACACAAAGCTTGATGCAATGGGCAGTGCAGATGGAGCCCAGGATATAAAGCTGCTGTATCCGCAATTTCAAAGGCTATGCTGCAAAACCGATGTATAGATTTTATTTTTAGAAAATACATGCAAAATAACAACTTCTATCTAACTACTCTGTTACCTCAGAGAAGAATAGTAAAGGGACTGCCACCCTGACCAGATATATATGTGAAAGATCAAAAAATCTGGATTTGCTAGACAACAAAAAAGTGCTGTAAACACTCAATGGGCGAGGCAAAGGGAAAGAGAAACAGTGTTAATATTTCAGGTCAAAGACCCTTTGTCAGAACTGGAAAACTAAGAAAGCTGGCTTGTTTTATCATGTCAAGAGAATGGGGAAGAGACAGAAAGGGCAAAGGGAATATTAGTGACAGGGCAAGGTCACAACGGATGAAGAGGTGGGAAGTTATTGGGGAAAAAAATCAGGTAACTTGGGACTCTTTGCATGAAAACTGACTGGATTTGAGAAAGGCAGTGTCCATCATTGAGGACTCCCACCACCCACGACATGCCCTCTTCTCATTGTTACCATCAGGTAGGAGATACAGAAGCCTGAAGGCACACACTCAGCAATTCAGGAACAGCTTCTTCCCCTTTGCCATCCAATTTCTGAATGATAATTGTACCTGTGAACACTACTTAGCTACTTTTTTTAAATTTGTTTTTTTTTGTTCTACCTTCTTTAACTGTTTAATATATATATTCTTACTGTAACTCAGTTTTTTCTTTACTTATGCATTGCATTGTACTGCTGCTGCAAAGTTAACAAATTTCACAACCTATGCCAGTGATATTAAATCTGGTTCTCTCTGTGTAATACAGACTTGGTTTTCTTTCTGCTATCATACCTGACCTGCTGGGCATTTCCTACATCTCTGCATGCCATAACTTTTACTTGTGTTTCCCATCTCTCTAGGTGCCCTCATCAACCAGCAGATTTATCAACAGCTTTTCATCACAGTATCCCTAGCCACACTCCATTATAGATATTCCCCATCTTATGCATCCCTCTGCCATACTCTCTGCAACTTAAAACCAACCAAATATGGGTTAAATTCTGGTATCAAAGTCATCCAAATCATTAGGCTCACATTGGCCTCAATCAGGTTTCATATTTGTAATCAAACAGATTTTCACTCTGAACCATAAATATTAAACACTCACGTAAAACGGAACAAAACTCTCAGTCTGTATTTCACATACTCACTCTGTTTTTTGTGTATCGCACACGGCCAGATGTAATGCCAAGTCGGTGAAAGAAAGCTTCAAAGTCACTGCCTGATCCTAGTTTTCTTATCCTATGCACGTTAACAAATTAGAACAATTGTAACATGAATAAACACATCTTACAAGATCCCCATTAAAAAATGCCCCAGTTTGCAATGTATTCAACGCAGAATTCATATGCTATATTCTGTAACTTTCTAGTAGGAAACACTCTTGTGAACCAAATATTGAATCAACCTCACTTCAAGTCTGTGGTACTTCATCTCACTGTTTAAACTAGCAAACAAGATATTTAAAAAGAAAAAAGACATTGTTTTTAAGGTAAATAATCATGGCACAGTGTAGAAATATCAAATTTCATCAACGACTTTATTGATTACATATCTTGTTAGCTTCTGATTAAGAGTTCATTAACAGTAACTGACAAGGTGAAAAACTGCTGTGGAAGATAGAAGCTAATTAATTATTGCATCCTCCTGTTTAAACAGGAAGCATAAAGCAAAATATCCAGGTCAAATCAATCCCAGTTATTTTTAGCAGTGTGGTCACCAAGCACAACCAGCAGGAGAGTTAACCAATCAATTCCATTCTGGCCAGGAGCTATAATGTCACTAGCAGCAGCTGATCCACACAAGGCAATACAGAAATGAAAAATCTTCTCCAAAAACAAGATACACACTTGAAACTGGTCTACCCTTTCCCCCCTTGACTTCATCTATTGCCTAGCAGCCTGATTCACTCCTTCCTTTCACCTACTGGCCTCTATGTTCTCAGTTCTGATGCAGGGTCTCGATCATCCCCTTGCCTATAACTGCTGCTTGACTCACTGAATTCATCTAGCAGTTTGTTTTTTTTTACCTCGCTCCATATTCCAGCATCTTTTATGTCTCCATATTAGATTTAGCATGAAAGGGGGTTTAAAATAACAGGCTAACAATGATTAAATGTTTACAAAGTGATCCTACTATGATTTTATTCAATGTAAAATATAGCAAAGTTACTGGGTACATTACATAAATAAGTTCTAAAATAAGCAACATTGTGATGTAATGTGCGGTAGTTATCCTGAGGGGACAGACATTACATTTCACAGCCTGCAAGCACAATGCTGCAACAAAGTATCTGCTGGCATTCTCTACTCCAAAAGACTTCACCTTCTGTCAGACTGCAACAGGGAACGAACAGTATCTCCTTCTGAGGTGAACAAGCAGGAAGCAGCCTCACTGGAATTAATGCAAGCTAAATATATCAGTGAAAACAAAAACAATTTATGAAAGAGTAGTAAATCATAATGGACAGGATGTTTTCAGTCCCAGATTCTAAAGAAATTAGATAATTAGATGAGGATATTAGAAGATTATAGTGAGATGCATCTTCAAAATTCTCTTGAATCAAACATTGCTATGTAATATTGAGGGAAATCAGTCAGTCATATGTCTGTGGTTAATAAACTACTTGAAGATAATAATTAGAGAGGGAGCAATTGGGAGCTTAGGATTTTTGACCAGATCAGTTAAACTTGAATGTGAAGGAGGAGAGAGGGAGAACAGTTATGACATTACATCAGCAGGATATGGCTACAAATATCCTATAATGAGTGGTAGTGGAGTCACAACCATTAAAATCTATTTACAAATAGATTAGGGGATGAAAAGCCAGGTTTAGAAGTCCTCTGATGATATCAAAACGTATAATGTAAGCATTACGGATGCAGCATTAAACTTCCAAGATGCAAAACTCCAGAAAAAGGATATCAATGTGGGAATATATGTGATCATTTAGCTCGGCTCCATGAAGACTAAAGCTTTCAAAATGTTGTGAAAATAGCAGTCAATTGCAAAATGACTTGGGAATCAATGAATGGATACAGTCTTAGGAAATCTTGAAGCTTATAGTTTGGAATGTGCACTATAGTCTATCATATTATCTTAAATCCTGGGACAGAAGTCATCTGTTTGTTCCTGGGGATTCGTCACTGTCTCGTGCTATTTGCTTCATCACTGTTAACTTGCTTGTGCTGGCCAAGTGAGCCTCTGTCTTTGAGTCCATATTGTTCTGTTTGGAATATGTTACATATTTTTCCTCTTCCTGTATCATAATGAAAATAAAACTAAGAGCCCTTAAACAAGGCTGTCATTTACAAACCATAAAAGCATAGCAATTAGCACAGCAATATTGCATCTCAGGGTGCTAGAGTTTAGAGTTTGATTTCGATGCTGCCTGTAAGAAGTTTATATGCCATTCTACTAAGCACATGGGCTTCCTCTGGATACTTCGGTTTCTTCCCACATTCCAAAGACGTACAAGTTAGTAGGTTAATGTGTCATTGTAAACTGTCCTCTGATTAGCCTAATTAGGCTTAGGTGGGTTGCTGGGCAGTGGGGCTCACTGGGCGGAAAGGGACTGTTCCACACTCTATCTCCAAATAAAAAATATTATCTGTTTTAATGCTGTCCATAATGCCTCTTGATAAAAATGGAATCATGTTGAAATTGATACCCAGTGCAGGTTTCCTTTCCTTACAGTTTCAATTTCTTTTGTGATTATCTTTTCCTACTCCTCGTAACACTGTAAACGGCCGTAAGTTGTGCTGATTTTTGCCTGTTGCTTTCCTTCACTTGTTTTCCTACAGTGTTTTTTTTTCTTCTTGAGTACCCTCGCCACAACCCTCAATTGTATTTTGTTAACAGATTTGTCCAGTTCATTATGCATAATCTCTACCAATGTCAGCTGTACTCAAATCCAGAATCACAACAGCCGTTTTGAGTTTCTTGTATTTGAATATCACATTGTCCTGAATGTATTGATGTTAAAACAGTCACAGATCGTAAAGCTGGCTCACATTCATTCCTAAATCAGATATGATTTGCTGCCTAGTAGTCTTTGCAAGTGACGTAGTGTGGAGTTTATGTGAAGACTGTGGTATGAGACAAATGATTAATGTAAGTATATTACTGCCTCTTAGGTTCTCAATAGAGAATATATTCTTATATTCCCAATATGGTCAGTCTTTGGATTTCCAATGATGATCAGGATCTCTTTTCTGCAGGCAATGGTCACTTGGGTCCCCAGCTCTTGGCAAGAAAGAGCAAAGTGTTTTGACATCCCACAATGTGTTTAGGTGATGGGCTTATTGTGGTTGATTATCTGCAGGCTGGGATACTGATTTGAAGTTTGGAGCACTTACAAGTGTGTGAAATTGTTAGGTCTACGTCCTTTCAGCAATTTGATAGGTCACTGATGGAGATGTGATGTATAAATCTTTGTTCCAGGTAGTGATGCAACTGGTAACATTTAAAGATGCATTAACTTAGGGGTTCCTTAACTAATCCTAACCACATTTATGAATGCTGATCTGTTTGCAAAACTTCATTCATCACCCTCCCCACCCCCAGTGTACTCCTTACATTGATCTGAATGATGATTCCTCTCACTCTGAAGATTTCCAGATGCCTGCAGCTAGATGGCACCCTCCTCCTCTCTTCCATTGTAAAAGCTTCAATTGCTTGTGTTTAAGTCCAGCACCTCCTATGCCAAAACAGTCGATCTCTGCAGCCACAAGCCACCCCACTGCAATAGGTCAATCTAGCTTAAATTCATACTAGGTGACTGAGCATTTATCAGCCATTCGCAAGGTTGGTGTCCATGACAATAGGCAGTTCCATTAGCACTGACAGTGATAAATCAGGATCAAATCTTGTGCGTGGTCTCGTTCTGTTAGTTGGGTGCAGGTTAACTGGACACCACATATCCATGGCACACGTTCCAATTTATCTCCCTGAAGTTTTATTTTCCAAAATAGTATTCACAACAAAGAAATTCTGCATTCAGTTGTGCTGAATAGCATGCAGGAGGTTTATGTACTAATTCAGGAATGGATAGGCACCTATATTTATCTTTGCTACATAGAAGTAACAGATTGATGTAGTCAACTTTATTCAAAATCACTTTTTCTGTTGCTTACCCTTACAATTTGCTCTGGCAGAATTGTCACTTCATCAATATAATTCCTTTCTGCCAATGGACCATCTGTGCTTCAGCATTTTCAATTTGCTGATGATTCAGATAAATTAATCAGAATGATAAAACCCTATATTTACATGCAAATCCCAATCCACTTTCCAAGATTGACCTATTTTTTTTTTAAAAGCAAACCAATACAAGCTTAACACAGAAGCAAGCTGTAACTTTGGTCTATGCTAACCTGATAAACATGGGAGAGAAAACTATTCAATTGCATAACTTCAACTAAACTGTAGGTAAAAACAGAATACCCACTGCCTGCCTGCAAATGGGAGCTAATGGTGCACATTTCCATGAAGTACAGAGTGCCCACAGTTAATGGCAATCCAGATGCAAGGTTGAATTGCTTTCTTACTGTGAAACTGATTCACTTTGTGTGCAATTAGCTATCACTGTAGTCTCATACATAGGAAAATGGACATGAACCACAGAAACAATCTGTGCTTAAAATACTTAAGGGAGTCATGAATTATTTGCAGAAAAGCTCACTGGTATTAAGGACACAGATCTTGATCAGTAATTTGGGAGGTAATTGTAACTTGTGGAAGAAATGAAGGCTTTTAGCCATTTTATTGGTGGTTCAGAACAGGAGGCGGAGGGGGCTGAGACTTCGATCCCACTTCTACCTCTCAGGTATCTACGCAGCTCCAAACAGAGGTTGTTTAATGCAGAACTTGTTGAGACCTGTTATTCTTAACAGGAAGGGTCTCATTACTGCCTCTAAAGATGTAAGCCACAATCTTCCTGACAATCTCCAAAACAATCTAGACAGCAGTGACCAGACTACAACACGTGTTCCTGTTCAAGCACACCAGCATGTTTGGATGTGGCTGCTCTATGTCCAGCCAGAACACAGATTATAACCTTCCCAAAGATTCAGAAAGGAGACTTGGAGCTAAGGGATCCCCAAATGAACCACTAGTATGTTCTATCCCGTACTTTAAAGTCCTTTCATAATTGCTAAAGATCAAGCCACCATCACAAGAGTAGTCCTCTACATCTGCAAAATTACTGACAAATTCTCAACCTCCAGTCGAATCGTTCTAAAGCTGGTGATTATTGAGAAGAAAGTCTTTCAGCTCATCAAGACTATGGGCTTGCTCACAGAGCAATCCGATCCCCTGCTCATTTTCCCTAAAACCTCTTCTAATTTCTTGTCAAATCCCCCTGCAAACTCGCTCCCTCTTGATAACAAAACTCACCTGCGCATTTTCTCCCCTGGATTACAAAACTCACCTGCACACGCACTCTCCCTGGATTACAAAACTCACCTGCACACGCACTCTCCCTGGATTACAAAACTCACCTGCACATGCACTCTCCCTGGATTACAAAACTCACCTGCACACTCACTCTCCCTGGATTACAAAACTCACCTGCACACTCGCTCTCCCTGGATTACAACACTCACCTGCACACTCGCTCTCCCTGGATTACAAAACTCACCTGCACACTCACTCTCCCCGGATTACAACACTCACCTGCACACTCGCTCTCCCCGGATTACAAAACTCACCTGCACACTCACTCTCCCCGGATTACAACACTCACCTGCACACTCGCTCTCCCCGGATTACAAGACTCACCTGCACACTCGCTCTCCCCGGATTACAAGACTCACCTGCACACTCGCTCTCCCCGGATTACAAGACTCACCTGAACATTCGCTCTCCCCAGAGTACAAAACTCACCTGCAGATCCTCTCCCCCGGATTACAAGACTCACCTGCACACTCGCTCTCCCTGGATTACAACACTCACCTGCACACTCACTCTCCCCTGATTACAAAACTCACCTGCACACTCGCTCTCCCCGGATTACAAGACTCACCTGCACATTCGCTCTCCCCGGATTACAAGACTCACCTGCACATTCTCTCCCCGGATTACAAAACTCACCTGCACACTCACTCTCCCCGGATTACAAGACTCACCTGCACATTCTCTCCCCTGGATTACAACACTCACCTGCACACTCACTCTCCCTAGAATACAAAACTCACCTGCAGATCCTCTCCCCCGGATTACAAGACTCACCTGCACACTCACTCTCCCCGGATTACAACACTCACCTGCGCACTCGCTCTCCCTGGATTACAACACTCACCTGCACACTCACTCTCCCCTGATTACAAAACTCACCTGCACACTCGCTCTCCCCGGATTACAAGACTCACCTGCACATTCGCTCTCCCCGGATTACAAGACTCACCTGCACACTCGCTCTCCCTGGATTACAACACTCACCTGCACACTCGCTCTCCCTGGATTACAAAACTCACCTGCACACTCACTCTCCCCGGATTACAACACTCACCTGCACACTCGCTCTCCCCGGATTACAAAACTCACCTGCACACTCACTCTCCCCGGATTACAACACTCACCTGCACACTCGCTCTCCCCGGATTACAAGACTCACCTGCACACTCGCTCTCCCCGGATTACAAGACTCACCTGCACACTCGCTCTCCCCGGATTACAAGACTCACCTGAACATTCGCTCTCCCCAGAGTACAAAACTCACCTGCAGATCCTCTCCCCCGGATTACAAGACTCACCTGCACACTCGCTCTCCCTGGATTACAACACTCACCTGCACACTCACTCTCCCCTGATTACAAAACTCACCTGCACACTCGCTCTCCCCGGATTACAAGACTCACCTGCACATTCGCTCTCCCCGGATTACAAGACTCACCTGCACATTCTCTCCCCGGATTACAAAACTCACCTGCACACTCACTCTCCCCGGATTACAAGACTCACCTGCACATTCTCTCCCCTGGATTACAACACTCACCTGCACACTCACTCTCCCTAGAATACAAAACTCACCTGCAGATCCTCTCCCCCGGATTACAAGACTCACCTGCACACTCACTCTCCCCGGATTACAACACTCACCTGCGCACTCGCTCTCCCTGGATTACAACACTCACCTGCACACTCACTCTCCCCTGATTACAAAACTCACCTGCACACTCGCTCTCCCCGGATTACAAGACTCACCTGCACACTCGCTCTCCCCGGATTACAAGACTCACCTGCACACTCGCTCTCCCCGGATTACAAGACTCACCTGCACACTCGCTCTCCCTGGATTACAAGACTCACCTGCACACTCGCTCTCCCCGGATTACAACACACCTGCACTCTCGCTCTCCCCGGATTACAAGACTCACCTCCACATTCTCTCCCCTGGATTACAACACTCACCTGCACACTCACTCTCCCTGGATTACAACACTCACCTGCACACTCACTTCCCTGCATTACATCAATTACTTGTACACTTGTACCAATTTACAGCAATTAACCTATCAACCCACCTCACTGGGATGCACAATGAAAGCCTAGCACCTGGAGAAGACACGTGGTCACAGGGAGAATGTGCAAGCTCTTGACTGAGCACTGCGATTTGGGATTGGAGCCAGGTCAGTGGACTGGGAGCTTGCCACTCCTCATTTGCTCTGCTCCATTCAGCAGGAAGGAACGTGGTATGTCGAGATCTGTATGAAGCACTAGACTCATTCAACAGCCCAACACAGTTTGTTACAAGTCATGACAGTTTCCAGCTAAGCAGAAGACGCCTGAAACAACTTGACAGGGGCAAAGTTCTGATGGATATTTTAACATCACCAAGAAAACCGCAAAACACACATCATCCTCTTGTGGAAACCTACTGTTCCGTTCCTATGCGCTTGCTGATTCCCTACAGTGGAGTTCTCCCACACTACACCCTGAGGATTTCCTCAAGCCTTGCTCTGTGTCACCAGCCTCTATGGCAAATGAGGGTAAGCACCAACTGGTTGAGCCGTGATAACCAATGAAGAAAATCTGGCTTCGACTTTGTAACAGTCCCACTTTGTCATTCCTCTCATCTCAGTCTCCCCACTGCACAAATTGTAACAGCCAGAACCAAAGTCATCCAACAAGGCAAACATTTCTACACATACAGTCAAGAGCAAGTGTGTTCCATTACAGACTAATGCCTTTCTATAAATCCAGTTCTTCTCCTGTGTCTCTGCATACAAACTACTGCAGCTGAGCTAGACAGTTATTGCTCACTAGGGGTAGGGTTGGCTGCTGTAAAGGTCACCTTTCAAGCAATGGCCCAGCATGTATATACTCGCAGCCTCTGCACACAGAAGGCCATCAGTCTTCTCTTCAGAGACTCCTGGACCTAAAATGATGTACAACTTTACTCTACATGGCCCTGGACTCAAGTGTAAAATGTAATATCATCGTGGGACAGGCTTCACTGCAGAAGCCTGCTCAAGTGGCCACAGGACACAACAATTATCAAAGGTGCAATCATACAATGTGGATATCAACAAGCAAAAGGCAAAAAGTGACAAAGCAAATGACTGGATATAAAAGCAGCCTCAGATTTCCAAATCACCACAGGCACCAACAGCTACGTCTATGATTACCCGCACCATCTCCTCCAAATAACTGAACTCATGGGCGATGTACATATTTTTCCAGAATGTAGTTTTGAACAGCCTTGCAAGAAAGAATGATCACTGTAGTGAATATGGGGTAAATGTGTAAATGAAATACCCATAATGATCTGGAGGTTTGTTAGTGGTGCAGGTTCACCTTTGAGTGGACTAAACCATGAGGCAATTGAATAAAACCAAATAGCACAAAGACACAAATAGTGGAGACATTGTAGGTAGTGTGGAAGATCAAAGAGTTTAGTGGAAGATAAATCAGTTGCAGATATGAACAGAGACATGGCATATAGAGTTTGATCTGGGAAAGTGCGTGGTAAAGGGGAGGCTGACAGCTAATACTAGGATCCTTAAAAGCACCAATATACAAAAGGATCTTGAGGTCCAAGTCCATAACTCCCTTAAAATGGCTACAAAGACTAATAGGGTGATAAAGAAAGCTCATGACATGCTTGCTTTCATTAGTTGAGGCTTTGGGTTTAAGTCAGGAAGTTATGTTGCAGCTTTATAAAATACTGTTTAGGCTGCATGAAGAGTATTGCATACAATCAAGTCACCCAATTACAAGAAGGAATATTAAGTCTTTTGAAGAGAGTTCAGAAAAGTTTTGATAGACTTTGATAATTAGAAGACAAGTGCTATTTCGAGAGTTGGACAAACTAGGAGTGTATTCTCTGGAGTGGCAGATGCTGAAGTTAGATTTGTTGGAGGCATTTAAAAGGCTCCTAGGTAGTCACATGAACACACAGGGAATGAAGAGGTGTGAAAGCAGAAGAAATTAGTTTAATTAGGCATCATTAGCTTAATTAGTTCAGCACAACATGGCTTAAGAAACTGTTCTGTTCTATATTCTAAAAATAGAAATATTTAAATTTGAGAGTAAATGATGAAAAACTATTCCCATTAACAGAAAAGTCTGAATCCAGTTGAAATAGATTAAAGCAACACACACAAAATGCTGGTGGAACGCAGCAGGCCAGGCAACATCTATAGAGAGAAGCACTGTCGACGTTTCAGGCCGAGACCCTTCGTCGGGACTAACTGAAAGGTAAGATAGTAAGAGATTTGAAAGTCGGAGGGGGAAGGGAAAATGTGAAATGACAGGAGAAGACCGGAGGGGTTGGGGTGAAGCTGAGAGCCAGAAAGGTGATTGGCAAAAGGGATACAGACCTAGAGAAGGGAAAGTATCAGGCACGGGAGGCCTAGGGAGAAAGAAAGGGGGAGGGGAGCACCAGAGGGAGATGGAGAACAGGCAGAGAGAGAAAGGAAAAAAAGTGAGGGGGAAAAAAACAAAAAAAAACTAAATATATCGGGAATGGGGTAAGAAGGGGTGGAGGGGCATTAACAGAAGTTAGAGAAATCAATGTTCATGCCTTCAGGTTGGAGGCTACCTAACTGGTGTATAAGGTGTTGTTCCTCCAACCTGAGTGTGGCTTCATCTTGACAGTAGAGGAGGCCATGGGTAGACATGGGAATGGGACGTGGCCACTGGGAGATCCTGCTTTTTCTGGCAGACCGAGCGTAGGTGTTCAGCGAAACGGTCTCCCAGTCTGCGTCGGGTCTCACCAATATATAAAAGGCCACACTGGGAGCACCGGACGCAGTATACCACACCAGCCGACTCACAGGTGAACTGTCGCCTCACCTGGAAGGACAGTCTGGGGCCCTGAATGGTGGTGAGGGAGGAAGTGTAAGGGCAGGTGTAGCACTTGTTCCGCTTGCGAGGACAAGTGCCAGGAGGGAGATCGGTGGGAAGGGATGGGGGGAGATGAATGGACAAGGGAGTCGTGTAGGGAGCGATCCATGCAGAAAGCAGAAAGGGGGGGAGGGAAAGATGTGCTTGGTAGTGGGATCCCGTTGGAGGTGGCGGAAGTTACGGAGAATTATATGTTGGATCCAGAGGCTGGGCGGGGGGGTGATAGGTGAGGATAGGGGGGGGCCCTATCCCGAGTGGGATGGTGGGCAGATAGGGTGAGGGCTGATGTGCGGGAAATGGGAGAGATGCGTTTGAGAGCAGAGTTGATGGTGGAAGAAGGGAAGCCCCTTTGTTTAAAAAAAGAAGACATCTCCTTTGTCCTGGAATGAAAAGCCTCATCCTGAGAGCAGGTGTGGCAGAGACGGAGGAATTGTGAGAAGGTGATAGCATTTTTGCAAAAGACAAGATGGGAAGAGGAATAGTCCAGGTAGCTGTGAGAGTCTCTAGGCTTATAGTAGGTATCAGTAGATAGGCCATCTCCAGAGATAGAGACAGAAAGATCAAGAAAGGGGAGGGAGGTGTCAGAAGTAGAACAAGTAAATTTGAGGGCAGGGTGAAAGTTGGAGGCAAAGTTAATAAAGTCAATGAGCTCATCATGCGTGCAGTAGGCTGCACCAAAGCAGTCATCGATGTAGCGAAGGAAAAGAGGGGGACAGATACCTGTATCAGCTTGGAACATGGACTGTTCCACAAAGCCAACAAAAAGGCAGGCATAACTGGGACCCATGCGGGTGCCTATGGCTACACCTTTGGTTTGGAGGAAGTGGGAGGAGCCAAAGGAAAAATTATTGAGAGTAAGAACTAATTCTGCTAGACGGAGGAGAGTGGTGGTAGAGGGGAGTTGGTTAGGTCTGGAATCCAAAAAGAAGCGAAGAGCTTTGAGACCTTCCTGGTGGGGGATGGAGGTATATAGGGACTAGACGCCCATGGTGAAAATAAGGCGGTGGGGGCCAGGGAACTTAAAATCATTGAAAAAATCAAAGCATGAGAAGTGTCACGAACATAGGTGGGAAAGGATTGAACAAGGAGGGACAAAACAGTGTCAGGGTATGCAGAAATGAGTTCGGTGGGGCAGGAGCAAGCTGAGACAATGGGTCTACCTGGACAGGCAGGTTTGTGGATCTTGGGTAGGAGGTAGAAACGGGAAGTGTGGGGTGTGGGAACTATGAGGTTGGTGGCAGTGGATGGGAGATCCCCAGAGCTGATAAGGTTGGTGATGATATAGGAGACAATGGCCTGGTGCTCCTTAGTGGGGTCATGATCAAGGGGTAAATAAGAGGAGGTATCAGAGAGCTGTTACTGTGCCTCAGCCAGGTAGAGGTCAGTACGCCAGACTACAACAGCTCCTCCCTTATCAGCGGGTTTTATAGTGAGGTTGGGATTGGTATGGAGGGAGTCGAGAGCAGAGCATTCGGAAGGAGAGAGGTTGACACGGTGTGGTCAAGACAGTTGATGTTCTGTAGGCAATTAGCAATAAAGAGATCCAGAGCAGGCAGAGGCCCATATATATTAAATGGATCCAGCCAGGGACGCATAGGAAGCCTACAAATACCTACAATGATTTGAACTTGCTGAAAATATAAAGATTCACTTGTAAGAAGCAATAAAGAAATTAGTTTAATTGAAGGAAGGAGGATCAATGGAACTAATTGATTGCTCTACCTCAGATCTGGCAATCGAACTAAGTTTGTCTTTCTGCAGAGCATTGCAATTCATCTTTTTTTTTTAATTTTTTTAAAATTAAATTTTCAAATAGTTTATATAGAGTAGAATAGAATAATATCAGCCCACCCCTCCCCTTAAACCCTCCCCCCTAACAAACCCCTATCTAAAAAAATAAGAGAAAAAAAAAAGACTGCCTGGATATTGGGAGATCCCCACATGCTCCATGGTATTCAAAATAGCTTTAATATATATATTTATTTATTTCCCCAGATGACCAATAACTTTGTCTTTGGAACACCTATATATTTAATTCTATCTTTTGTAAATAAGGGTGCCAAATTTTCAGAAATATGTCATATTTATTTCTTAAATTATAAGTAATTTTTTCAAGTGGAATGCAGCTAAACATTTCATTCTTCCAACGATCTATACTTAAGTACGAATCTGATTTCCAAGTAACTGCAATAGCCTTTTTAGCTACTGCCAATGCAATTTTTATGAATTCTTTCTGATATTTGTTCAATTTAGGTTTTGGTTTTATCCCTTCAATATCACCTAGTAAAATTAATATTGGGTTATGTGGAAGTTGTGTTCCAATAATTTGTTCCAATAAAACTCTTAAATTTATTCAAAAAGGTTGAATTTTAAAACAAGACCAAGTAGAGTGTAAAAAAGTACCAATTACTTGACTACATCAAAAACATTGATCAGATAAATTTGGGTTTAATCTATTTATTTTTTGCAGTAATTGACATGTAATTGATGTAAAAATTGTATTGTACTAATCTAAGTCAGACATTTGTTGTATTTGTCATACTGTCAATACATAATCTTGACCAACTTGTTTCATCAATTTTAATATTCAGATCAGTTTCCCATTTTTGTCTTGACTTATGAATTCCTTGTTTAATTGTCTGTTTTTGAATCAAATTATACATACAAGTAAATTTTTAATTTTTCCTTTTTGAACTAAAGTTTCTATTTCATTAGGTTTCGACATTAACATTGTTTGACCCAGATTATCTCTTAATTAAGCTCTTAATTGGAAATAACAGAAGAGTGTTATTTGATATTTTATACTTATTCTTTAATTGACCAAATGACATTAATATACCTCCTTCAAAACAGTCTCCTATATATCTAATCCCTTTTTGAAACCAGCTATATAAGAGTTGGTTATCCATTGTAAAAGGAATAAGTCTATTCTGAATTAGAGGTCTCTTTGCTAATAAAGATTTCTTTATCTCATCATCATTTGTCTTATTCCATAGATCAATCAAATGTTTTAATATAAGGGATTCTTTCTTTTCCCATATCCATTTAGATTCCCAATTATATATATAAAATCTTCTGGTATATTTTCTCCTATTTTATCTAATTCTATTCTAATCCATGCTGGCTTATCTTCATCAAAAAAAGATGCAAGAAATCTAGGTTGATTTGTTTTATAATAATTCTTAAAGTTTGGTAATTGTAACCCTCCTAGGTCAAATTTCCATGTCAATTTTTCCAATGATATTCTTGACATCTTACCTTTCCAAAGGAACTTCCTCACACATTTATTTAACTCTTGAAAAAACTTCTGCGGTAGTTGTATTGGTAGTGTTTGGAATAAATACTGTAATCTAGGGAATATATTCATTTTTACAGCATTAACTCTACCTACTAATGTTATTGGTAACATCATCCATTTATCGAGATCTTCTTGAATTTTTTTCAATAATGGAAAATAATTTAATTTATATAAATCCTTTATATCATTATCAACTCTTATACCCAAATACTTTATACCATTTATCGGCCATCTAAATTGAGTTACTAATCGACGTTGGCTATAATCTCCTTTAGTAAGGGGTAAAATTTCACCTTTATCCCAATTTATTTTATACCCTGATATTTTCCCATATTCTTCCAATCTAGAAGATAATTTATGCAACAAATACAATGGATTTGTTAGATAAATCAGAACATCAGCAGCAAATAGGTTAATCTTATATTCCTCCTGATTAACTCTGAAACCCATAATATCTGAGTCAGTTCCAAGTAATTCAGCTAATGGTTCTATCGCCAATACAAATAAAGCAGGTGATAGTGGACAACCTTGTCTAGTTGACCTTGTTAACTGAAATGATGTTGAAATTTGGCAGTTTGTCACTACTTTAGCTTTGGGATTAGTATTTTACGTATATGGTTTCAATTTCGGAAATTTTTCGGGTTGACTCAATTCGTTTTAAATATTCCTATTGTATCTAATTGCTTTTTCCACCCTTCAATTATAGATCAAGCTTATTTGGCTTGGAAAACTAAGGGATTACTAAGATTTTCTGATTTATTTTTGGACAATTGTTTTAAGTCTTTTGAGCAATTATCTAATAAATATAATTTGCCTAGATTTCATTTTTTTTAGATATTACAGATTAGGCATTTTTTAAGTACTGTACTTCCTACGTTTCTAAATTTTGTGTCTTCAGATATTTTGGAGAGTTTGTTTGAATTAAACCCTTTTCAAAAAGGGCTTATATCAAAACTTTATAATTATGAAGATACGTTCAAAGCCCCTTTATAAGACAAAAAATGATTGGGAAAGAGAGCTTAATCTTATTATTCCTATTGAGAATTGGGATAGAATTCTTCAATTAGTTAATACATCATCTATATGTGCCAAACATTCATTAATACAATTTAAGGTCGTACATAGGGCCTATATGTCCAAGGATAAATTAGCTCATTTTCATTCTTGTATAAATCCTATTTGTGATAGATGTCAATTTGAAACACCGCCTTTAACTCATATGTTTTGGTCATGTCCGCTTTTGAAAAAATATTGGAAAGATATTTTTGATATTATCTCTGTGGTACTGAACATCGATTTACAACCCCATCCTATTACCGCAATTTTTGGTTTACCAATGATGGACTTCTTCATTTATCTTCTTCTGCCTGTCGAATGATTGCATCTCTCACTCTGATGGCAAGATCTATTTTGTTGAATTGGAAGGAAATTAATCCTCCCACTGTATTTCATTGGTTTTCTCAAACTATGTTATGTTTAAATTTAGAAAAAATTAGAAGTGGTGTATTTGATACTTCTATTAAATTTGAAAAGATATGGAGACCATTTATTCAATATTTTCATATGATGTAATATGACCCTGTTCCAAGCTTATTTGATTTTCTAGCTTTAATCTTATTTATGTTGAGAGGATCGGAGTTGACGACACTGATGATTATGTATTCTTGTGAGATATTATAAACAGCCCATTTTTTTTTCTTTCTCTAGTTTTTCTTTTTTTTCTTTTTTTGCTTTTTTTCTTCTTTATTAGCTATTAGATTAGTAGTTTAGTTATTTTTGCATAACATTTTTTTTCTTTTTTCTGTTTTTTTTATATTATATATTATGAAATACCTAGATTTACCTTGTTCATATATATACTGTAGGGTTCATGTTTTGGGAATACTCATTTATACTGTAATCATTGCTTATGTATTCTTTTATGTGCAATGGGAATTTGTATGTTTGTAATCCCTTTATTAATATATCAATTGTATTTTGTTTATATTATTAATAATAATAAAAAGATTGAAAAAGAAAGAAAGAAAAAGATTCTGGAAGTTTGTGTTCTTTCTGCTTGATGTATTAACTCCATAAAAGGAGGAATAAATAAATCTTTAAACTTTTTATAAAATTCAGGTGGAAAACCATCTTCTCCTGGAGATTTATTACTCTGAAGTGATCCTAGAGCTTCTTCGACCTCCTTTAATGTAAAAGGCATATCTAATCCCTTCTGTTCTTCCAAATTCAATTTTGGGAGAGTTATTTGTGATAAAAACCTTATCATATCATTTTGTGATTCTGATTGATATAATTCAGAATAAAAACTTTTAAAAGTTTCATTTATTTCTAAAGGTTTATAAGTACTTTTATTTACACTTGTTCTAATTGCATTTATCATTTTGGAAGTCTGGTCTGTTTTTAACTGCCAAGCAAGAATCTTGTGTGATCTTTCACCTAGTTCATAATATCTCTGTTTAGTTCTCATAATTGCTTTTTCTGTTCAGTATGTCTGAAGTGTATTATATTGTAGCTTCTTATTAACAAGTTGCCTTTGCTTTTCTTCTGTCATATATCTTTGAGATTCTTTTTCTAATTTTGTAATCTCTTTTTCCAATTGATCTGTTTTACCATATATTCCTTCTTAATTTTAGAAGTATAACTTATTTTCTAGCCCCTCAAATATGCCTTCAGTGCTTCCCATAATACAAATTTATCATCAACTGAATGTGAGTTTGTATCTAAAAAAAACTGAATCTGTTTTTTCACAAAATCACAAAAATCTTGACGTTTTAATAATATTGAATTAAATCTCCATCTGTAAATCGGTTCCACCTTATCCATCATTATCATTGTCATTATCAAGGGGGAATGATCTGACAATATTCTTGCTTTATATTCCATATTTTTCACTATCCTGAATATTCGTTGATAATAGGAAAAAATCTATCTTTGAGTAAGTTTTATGTCTATCTGAATAAAATGAATAATCTCTTTCTGTTTGGTTAATTATTCTCCATATATCAATCAAATTTAAATCTTTCATCAATAATAAAGTTAATTTTACTACTTTTGATTTTGTAACAACCTTTGTTGACCTGTCTAAAACTGGGTCTAAACAAAAGTTAAAGTCTCCACCTATTAATATTTTATCATGCGCATCAGCCAAATTCAAAAAGGCCTCTTGTATAAATTTTGCATTATTTTCATTTGGTACATAAATATTCGTAAGAATCTATAATTCTGAAAAGATTTGACTATGTATAAACACATATCTCCCTGCAGAATCAATTAATACATTTTGTATTTTAATTGGTCAAGTTTTATTAACCAAAATTGCAACTCCTCTTGTCTTTGAATTAAATGAAGCTGCACTAACATTTCTGACCCAATCTCTCTTTAATTTCTGATGTTCTATCTCTGTTAAATGTGTTTCCTGTAAAAAGGCTATATCTATTTTCATTTTCTTAATGTATGTTAAAATTCTTTTTCTTTTCATTAAGCCCATTAACATTACAACTTAAAATGTTCAGTAAATTAGTCATTATTTTCAATATGGTTACTCCAATCTATAACAAGACATATTTCAGCTCTCGTAGTACCTTGGGGAATCTTTTTTAAATTCTCCATGTTGCTATGTGTCTCCCCCCCAATCATCCAGGCAAAGAAAGAAAGATAGAAGAAAGATAGATTGTAAAAAAAAGATAACAATATACCTCCCTACTAATGTTGTGAATGAAAAAACCACAACATTACTCCCCTCCATTGTACGGGTCATGGCAATTGCCATGATTACACACATGAATCCTGTAGCGATCGATCAGAAGTTCCCCCAGCTCCCCGTAATAAAAAAAAGGTATACGTAATAGAAGAAAAAAATATCCCGATTAATATTCCTCAAATTTTTACCTTTCTTCCCCTCTTACATATAATTAAGAGTATATTTGTATATTCTTCTGTCCTTATATATCCATCAATTCCATTCACTATCTCAGTCTTCATCTTTAATCCATTTCGCTTCCATAAGTTCTTAGCTGTGTCCAGTGAATATTTGGGAGTTCTTGTGCAAACTCCTCCGCTTTCTGATAATCAGTAAAAAATCATCTTTTTCCATCATCCAAAAAAATTATCGGTTGCCAGGTGGCGCAGTATAAATTTATAACCCTTTTCCCATAAGACTTTTTTCACTAGGTTAAATTCCTTCTTTCTCTTCAAAAGATCATAACTTATGTCAGGATAGAAAAGAACTCTTTTCCCTTCTATCATCAATGGCCCGTTTCTCTTTCTGGCACATTGGGAAGCTGCCTTCAGGATCCTTTCTTTATCCTGATATCTTAAGCATTTTATCAAGATTGGTCGCGGGTTTTTGATTGTGTTGAGGTTTTGGTCTTAAGGCTCTATGAGCCCTTTCGATTTCAATTAACTGATTTCCCTCTTCCATTTCCAAATTTTCCAGGATCCATTTTTGAAAAAATTTGATTGGATCTTCTCCCTCTGTACCTTCTTTAAGACCAACAATCTTAATATTATTTCGTCTGCTACAATTTTCAAGCACGTCCACTTTTTCCAACAACCTTTTTCTTTCTGATGTCCAGGCAAGGATATTATCTTCCATTTTGTTCACTCAGGCAATGGCGTCTCCCATTATTTCTTCCAGCTTTTTAACTTTCTTATCCATTTTCTCCTGTTTTTTAACAACTTTATCAAACATAATCTTCATATTTTAATATGTTTTATTACTTTTAATGCTTTTAATTCTTTTAATTCATGCATTATTTGCACCAAGGCTTTTCTTATGTCCCCAGGAAGTCTTCCACTTCCAACCTCTTCCTGCTGTTCTTCTTCTTTTTCCTCATCATCATCTGTGTTGTCCAATGAATCCGACTCCACCTCCGATTCACTTTCACTTTCAGTCATAGCTGGGATTTGTAGTTTGCTCCTGTTTGCACATGCCCATTTCTTCACGCATGTGCAGTTTCTGCTGCTTCTTCTTAGAGATTGTTGATGTTGCTGCAGTTTCCTGTTCTGCACCGCCAGAGGCGAAGTGCACCTCGCCAAGCAGAGGTCCAACCTGAGTACGAGGCTCTCTCATAATGGTCGGCCGTTTCTTTCCCAACTCGTCCTGTCTTCAATGTAGTAGTTTTCTTCTGTTTAGGAGACATATCTAAAGACAATCCTGAATAGTTTATAAGTAATTTTTAGAAAGTATTTTCTAACTTTTCTTCACTTAAAAGTTATTTTATTGTTTTTTTACGGGAGAGCTGAATTTCCACGTCTCGATCCTATGTCATCATGTGACATCCCCCACAATTCATCTTAAGTAATATTAACTGCACAATGTTTGTGGCTGCTTATTGTACTCTGCTTCTAAAGTGGGTTCACTAAAGTTTAGGGATCTAATGCATTTAACACACAGTAACCACTTGAAGCCTGTATGGTGTTGCTGATTAAGCATGGATTTTTGTTCCACATGTTCTAATTCTCCCCCATTCTTACCTACACCTTAACATTATAGTTATCTTTAAAAGTAGCTCTTCACAAAATGTTCTAAAATTCAAAGGTCTGTTTATTATCAAAGTATGTACTGTATGCAGTATACAACTTTGAGACTCTTCTTCTCCAGAAAGCCGCAAAACAAAGAAAACCCATGGAAGTCAGTTTGGAGTAAAACAGCAAACCCACCCCCTGCATTGAAAAAGAACACCAAAATCAACAACCCCAAAATCCAATCCCCCCGCACCAAACACAAGAACACTGGTCCCCAAATCCCCCTCTCCCCACACAAATATACCAACAAAAATGTAACAAGAACATTGACCCCCAATTCTCCCTTTCCTTCAAATGCAAGAACATCGACCTCCCCAGAACCACCTGTTAAGTCAGGCTGGGAACAATGAATAATTATTCAAATGGTTGAATTAATCAAGTTTTTCTACATGATACTGTAGGCCAATATAAGTTGAGAAGTATCCATTCCAAACCAATCATTTCCAGCAGCAACAGATTTTCCCCTCACAATTCATAAGTTAAGAAATAGTGGAGGAAAAACATTTCTGTCTAACCTGGGAGCTTCCTTGTACTCTGTCCAAGGATCTTTCTCATACCAACTCTGGTAAAGGGATTTTCCCTCAAAACCATCATCAGGGCTTGGCATCTGAAGGAAGGCAAAATTGAATCCTTTATTTCAGCATTTTCACATTCTTTCATTAGTCTTCTGTCAGAAACAGCCAATTCATAAGTATATATGTTTGATAAAGTCAAACCCTGGGACGTTTATCTGATACAAGATTAGAAGGCCTTTTCCTAAATTTTTGGGAGCAGAAGATCTTCCAGGTTCAAGACATTGGTTCAATTTCATGGTGAAGATTCAGACACTAAAAACAACCAAGATGGACCTGTTGCTAAAACTATTTGAAACAAGAGGCCATCTTGATAAAGAAGCTGAAATTTGTACTAGAAGTAAATGCCTGCGGGATTGTTAAGAACAAGTTTATGGTATCAAACATTATTGGGGCCTTATCATTTCAATTTCATAACAGTGCCAAGCTGCCAGGAAGGATGCAAATGACTTGAAGTGCTGCTTAAATTTTACCTCATTTATCTTCTTCCTCAGTGCAGAAGGTTCAGAAACTTTAATAACATATTCAGGGCCAGACTAAGCAAGGTGCACAGAACAGAAACCAGAGACCCATTGGATTAGGTCAAAAGGGTTAAATCTTTTGATCCCAACCAAGTCGAGGACAGGTGTACCACACATCTCTATCGATCAATGAGCATTGCATAAGTGGGCAAAAACCATCAGTACGGCATAGATACAGCACTAGTAGGCATGTTTGTATGTATGTAACACTGGGGCACGTTATAGGTCTTTCATTGTAAAATAAATTAGATTACACATATTTTCTTACTGGTCTCCAGCTTTGGATTTTCACTTATCACCACACATTGCGGTTTCCATTTTTTAAAAATAAGCAGTTTAATTTCATAATCATTGGCAGAACAGATAGTACTTTCTCCTTTACTTTTTTCATTTATTTATCATTTATACAATGTGTAAGTTTTTGGAAATAGTTTGGCCCCATTCTGCCTCTGCTGCTCCCTGCATCTTGTGTTATGTGGCGGTCTTATTGTGGCTCACAAAGCCCAGCCACAAGTGGTTGGGGCATGTGGGGTTATAATTTTCTCTTTGTCAAGGACCCTCTATTCAAGGTGGAAATGGGAAGAGGAAATGAAGTCTAGATTCATATATTACAGAAGACAAGAAAGGTGGCTGCATGGGGCACAGCTGGGGTAGAGAAGGGCAGGATGAAAGGGCATAACAGATGTCATTTCACCTCCTATAAGATCCTAGCATTTTACTTCAGAAGTGGGTGAGATGGACTCCAAGCCTTTACATAACCCACCTACGGCCAACCTGTATCTGGCCCAGTTCCACATCAGCAGTGAAAATGGATGCATAGGATCTACATAGCTTGCTCCACAAATGTCACATCCAGTTGATATTTAGAGATAATCCAGTAGATACTTGTGTCAATCTCACCAGATACATTAAAATCATGGTCATCAATAAAAAATGGTCTGCTAAGAGCAGACATTTAAACTGATATGTCTTATTAGAACATGTTATACCCCCTTTGAAATTCAGATGTCAAATTCCATTTTAAAATCTTCACGTAAGCCAAGTAGTAAAGGGGTACCTGTCTTTTGAACCGCAATAAGGTTTAACATTGTATTTAAAACTGCATATGAAAAACTGAAATGCTTTTAACAATTGTTTTATTTGACAAGAGATAACTATATATTTATATCTCATTGCCCATGCTCTTCCAGGCAGATTTGCAGTCCTCAATTCCATCTTAACACGTGATATATATTTATTCATATTAAACAATTTTCCTGTGCTACAGTCCTTATTTTCCATACGCAATAATGAACAAGAATGAATCCATCAATTCCTGAATGCAATTCCATCAACAGCTATGTCAAAGTTCATTTATTGCTCTTCTGTGTCCTCTATAACTACTAGACAATGCTTGTCTACGTCACTGTACTTTTGCAAAACATACCTGAAAACTCTACATTTCAAAAAAAGTTACAGGCAAGTTACTTCTCAATCCCATATTCCAGAGCTCCCAAACCCCCGAGCCATGGACTGGTATCGGGCCGCAAAGCATGTGCTACTGGGCCACAAAGAAACAATATGATTTGTCGATATGAAACGATACGAGTCAGTTGCACCTTTCCTCATTCCCTGTCATGCCCACTGTTGAACTTGTACACATGCATGGTCATTACCCACGCGAGGTCACCAGTCACCTGAACACAGTGATACCCTACTGCCAGGGATCACTGGTTGGCCTCGGGTAACTGGCCGCCTCACGCGGCCGGCGAGGTGCCGTTGCTACTGAACTGGAGAGCGGACAGATGGGCACTGCCTCTAAACCTGTTTAGCACACCGAATGTTCGTGGGGAACCCAGTGCTGAAATATTCGCAGACAACCTAATTCAGGCTCAGGGTTTTGTAAGTAGCAGAGCAGCTACCTTGCTGCGATCTACTGAAAGTCATCCCTCCAGCCAAACTTTTGTCAGCCGATAGATCCTACCTACCTATAAGGGGGGGGCAGGCACGTGTCGTCACACTCCTCACTCGGCCAGTCACTCTCTCTCCGGACCGCGACTGCTGCGGCCCCACTACAGGGACCTCCAGCCCTTACCTTGTCCTCTCACTGGTGTGTTGCAATAATTTTATATGTTCATCTGAGGAAAATATGCGCTGTATATTTAATATCCAAACATTACTTAAAATGTTATGATGCTATTGACTTATAAGTGAGTTATAATTGACTTATCACTATGTTCATGCGAGTAAAATATGCGCTGTGTGTTTAATATTAAATTCATTAGATAAACCCTTTTAGAAATGAAATTGAGTGTATTAGCCACTTATAAGTGTATAAGTGACTTATAGTTGACTAATCACCTATATTCCAGTCCTGATTAACACCGACCCCCCCCCCCCCCCCGGTAGGTCGGTTTGCAAGAATATTGTCAATATTAAACCGGTCTATGGTGCAAAAAAGGTTGGTGACCCCTGCCATATTCTACTATTCAACCTGCTGAACCATCATTATGAACTTTAACATCCATAGTTTTCAATCCAGTTCCATACTTAACCAGCTACACTGCTGATGTGCCCTTAGAAACCTCTTTTCATGTGTACAATATGGAGAACACCAACTGGAAATATACTGGCTGCATTGAAAGAGTTGCATGGTATCCAAACTTTCCACCTCAGCACTGCACTCTCAGAAATACTTCACAAGGTCTCTATACACTGAATCTTTCAGTAAGAAAAATGATTTACAACAAATTCCTTAAACATTCAGTAAACATTTCAAACTATACAACCAAATTCTGTGAGTGAATAGTTCCTTACCTTTTTAGTCAAGTTATAAACCACTTGGTTGAGTAATGGACTAGAGTCAACTCTCAGTGTGTAGTTACCTAAGAGGTAGATACAAAAAAAGGGAACATGATTAAGTTGCAACCTTGACAAGTAGCAATATACAAGTAGACAAAATAATTACATCCTTAGAACAAATCTGAATTAAGTTGCAATATTAAATGACAGTGAATTTAATCACAAATTTTTGTGTTACAAGTTGGGCACTGTAATGTGTTTCATCTGTCATAAGAAAAAATGGTCCATTACATCTGAATTTAGGATTGGGTCAGTGTGATCAAACAAGAAGATTATAATAGTGGGGAAGGGGGTAGTGGTTGGACTTCAAAGCCTGGATCAAGTTCAAAGCATCAGGAGCAGAGGTTGAAAGGGTTATGTTCAATTGGCCATGGTGAGGTCTGTTCGTGTGATAGTTGACAGGATATGATGGAATTTGCTTCAAAAGGACAACAATTATACCAGTGCTCAAGAGGTGTAATGTGAGCAGGCTTAATGACTATCGTCCAGTCACACTCACATCTATGGTGATGAAATGCTTTGAGAGGCTGGCCAGGGCTAGAATCAACACCCGTCTCAGGAAGGATCTGGACCCACTGCAATTTGCCTATTGCCACTATAAGTCTACAGCAGTTGCAATCTTAATGGCTCTCCATGCAGCCTTGGATCACCTGGACAATGCAAATACCTCTGTCAGGATACTGTTTATTGACTATAGCTCAGTATTTAACACATCATTCCCACAGAACTGATCAAAAATCTACAGAACCTAGGCCTTGTAACCAGATCCTCAACTTCTTAACCGGAAGACCACAATCTGTGTGGATTGGAAATAACATCCCCACCTCGCTGACAATTTAAACCGGAGCTCCACAGGGATGTGTGCTCAGCTCTATGCTCTACTTTCTCTACACCCATGACTATCTGGCTATGCATAGTTCAAACAGCATCTACAAATTTGCTGATGACACAACCATTGTTCGCAGAATTTCAGGTGGTGACGAGAGGCTGTACAGGAGTGAGATATACCAGTTAGTTGAGTCGTGTTGCAGCAACAACCTTGCACTCAACATCAGTAAGACCAAAGAGCTGATTGTGGACTTCAGAAAGGGTAAGACGAGGGAACATAAATCAATACTCAGAGAGATCAGAAGTGGAGAGAGTGAGCAGCTTCAAGTTCCTGGCTGTTAATATCTCTGAGAACCTAACCTGGATGCAACATATTGACACAGCTATAAAGGTGGCAAGACAGCGGCTATACTTTGAGGAGATTTAGTTTGTCAACCAAAGCACTCAAAAGCTTCTACAAATGTACCACAGAGAGCATTCTGACTGGCTACATCACCATCTGGTATGGTGGAGGGGTGGCTACTGCATAAGATTGAAATAAGTTGCAGAAACTTATAAAATTAGTCAGATCCATCATGGGTACTAGCTTCCATAGTATCCAAGACATGGAGTGGTGCTTTAGGAAGGTGGCATCTATCGCTAAGGATCTTCACCACCCAGGACATTCCCCCTTCACATCGTTACTGTAGGGAAGGCAGTACCAAAGCCTGAAGGCACACACTCAGCGATTTAGGAGCAGCTTCGTCTTTGCCATCTGGTTTCTAAAAGAACATTGAACCTATGAACACTACTTCACTAATTTTTTTATTTCTGTTATTTTGCACTACTTATTTTAGCTTAACAATTTATAGACACGTATATACTAAATGTAACTCAGTTTTATTAACTGTATTTATCGTGTATTTCACTGTACTGCTGTAAAGTTAACAAATTTCATGACATATGCTGATGACATTAAATCTGCTTCTGATTCTGATGAGAACCTGACTCAGCTTGCAGGTGGGTTAAAGGAGCAAGGTTGGGTTAGTGATCAAAGGTGGGGGTAGTTTTATCAACTTGGGTTGCAGGAGAAATTGCCAACTTCAGGGTTTCAGAGATAGCAATAAGATGTTAACGGCTTTCTTAAAATAACTAAGATTCACAATAATAGACCTCACAGCTTTGGATCTGCAAGGCTAGTAACCATACCAATAACCAGACAAACTTTGTATGTGTTTTTAAGAGTCCATTTTTGGGTGAAGCTAAAAATGACAGAAATGATAGCCAGGTATTTAGTGGCCTTCACTGGCTAAGTGCTTCCTGGTAAGGTCTGGGTGGAAAATTGAGAACAACGTAGGCCTTGCTGCAGGTCTGATTCCTTTAATGATAGTTGTTATTGGAACTGTACCACATAACCCACAGAATTCCTACTGCTGCATCTTTTGGAAACTCTGTTAAGTGTTAATCCACCACCTTCTTTTCTACCAAAGGAATTTTTTTTTTTAAGTGTTAAATTTCACTGCAATTTTAGACTGATACAGTTCTGGAATATGCCTTGCTTCCTCTGCCCATGATTGCACTTATTAAACTGCTTGTTAGAGGGATAGATTGCAGAATTCCAGCAAAGTGACATTAAGAAGATCAAGTAACTGGGAATTTGTACTCGTCTGGATCCTTCATCATCTCTCTTTTAACTAGTTTGTGAAAACAGCTCAATAATTATTCCTCCCAATACAGTCACTAAAATATTGACTATATTTATTTGTCTCTGGTTAATATTGAAATAATTGGTTGCTGAAAATCAAGACAAACTTTGTTACCTTTTAATGGTTTGATTATAAAGTTAGTGTTACATTCTCTGAAATCTATGACATTGTATATAAATTCAGTTTATGTACAGAAATTACATAAATTTCTTTCTCTTTTCATTTGCAGTTTGTTGTCTTTTACACACAGGTTGAATGCCCAAGCTGGTGTGGTCTTTCATTGATTCTATTATATATTTATTCAGTATTCCCTCAAGAAAATAAATCTCAGGGTTGTATATGGTGACATGTATGTACTTTGATGAATTTATTTTGAACTTTGAACTTGGAGTCTACATTCTAGCCAGATTTAGCATCTAGCAAGATGCCCCATCCAAGCTGCTCCCTAAAACCCCTTCAAAACTTTGCCAATCCAATAAGCTGTGCAAACTGAGAGACAGAATCTCCTATCAGTGCGAAACAAAGGAATGTAATGTTTTGTGCTTTGTGGAGATCTGGCTGATGGATGAGATACCAGATCATGCCATCGAGTGCTCGACGTTCTCCCTGTTCCGGGTGGACAGGCCAGAAAACCCCTCTGGGAAGAATAAAGGAGGTGGGGATATGCTTCATGGGCAATAATGAAGTGCGACCCCCGGAATGTGCATGCCCTCAAATCCCTTTGTTCCCAAGATCTGGAGTACCTTGTGCTACTATGTAGGCCTTTCTGGTTGCCTAGGGAATTCACAGCTTTATTATCACAGCTATGTATATTCCACTGCAAGCTGATACTAACGTGGCTGTCAAGGAATTGTACAAGACCACAGGCACCCTGGAGACTGCACACCCAAAGGCTGCCTTCATCGTTGCTGGTGACTTTAATGGAGCATCGCTGACTACAGTCTTTCCAAAGTTTTGTCAACATATCCAGGAGAGCACATAGGGAGATAGTATACTCGACCACGGCTACTCTCTCTTCCGCAACACTTTCAAAGCACTCCTGTGTCCACCACATGGAAAATCGGATTACTCCTCCGTTTTGCTGCTGCCTGAGTACAGGCAGAAGCTGAAACAAGAGGTGGCCACAGTTAAAACCATCCACTGTTGGTCCGACCAATCGGTGTCCATGCTACAGGACTGCTTTGATGACGTCACTGGAATGTCTTCCATGATGAGGATGTCTCCAAGTTCACGGATGGGGTCACAAGTTTCATCCTGAAGTGCATATAGGATGTTGTCCCCCAGAAAATCAGTCAAGGTCTATCCAAACCAGAAACTCTAGATCAACAGTTCCGTGTGAGTAGCACTTACTGCGAACACAGAGCTACATTGCCGGTGACTAACAGGAATTCGAGAAATGCAGCTACGATCTGCACAAGGTCATGAAGGCAGCAAAACAACAATACAGGGACAAGATTCAGACTCAACTCTCCACCAACAATGCACACAGCTTATGGTAAAGTCTACACACAATTGCAAACTTCAAAGCTTAATGCAGTGGAGTTTCCAACATCCCTGCCACTCTCCCAGATGATCCAAATTTTTTTATGCTCGATTCAATGTTGCCAACACTAGGCTCAAGGAGAGCCGCGGATGTGACCCGCAGCTTGGTCACCTCTGAGGCTGAGGTATCCAGGCATTTCCAGCGAGCAGACAGTTGCAAGGCTGCGGGACCAGATGGCATCTCAGAGTGTGCTCAACACCAGCAACAGGTGTATTTACAGACATTTTAATCTCTCCCTCTCCCAGTGTAGAGTGCCCTCTTGCTTCAAAACATCCACCATTCTTCCTGTACCTAAGATGACCAAGGTAACATATCTGAATGACTGGTGTCCTATCACACTCACCTCAATAATAAGCAAATGCTTTGAGAGGCTGGTTAAGGATTACATCTGCAGCATGCTACCACCACACTGGACCCCTAAAATTTGCCTACCGACACAACTGGACCCTCACTGGAACCCCTGCAGTTTGTGTATTGTCCCAACCGCTCAACAGATGACGCCATTGCCACCACCCTCCACCCGGCCCTAACCCACCCGGACAAAAAAAGACACATACGTTCGGATGCTGTTCATAGACTTCAGTTCAGCATTCAGCACAATCATCCCTCAGAAACTGATTGGAAAGCTGAGCCTACTGGGCCTGAACACCTCCCTCTGCAACTGGATCCTAGACTTTCTGACTGGGAGACCTCAGTCAGTCCGGAACAGGAGCAGCATCTCCAACACCATCACACTGAGCATGGGGGCCCCCCAGGGTTGCGTGCTCAGTCCACTGCTGTTCACTCTGCTGACCCACGACTGTGCTGCAACACACAGCTCGAACCATATCATCAAGTTCGCTGATGACACCACCGTGGTGGGTCTCATCAGTAAGAACAACGAGTCAGCTTACAGAGAGGAGGTGCAGCAGCTGACGGACTGGTGCAGAGCCAACAACCTGTCTCTTAATGTGAACAAAACAAAAGAGATGGTTGTTGACTTCAGGAGGGCACAGAGCAACCACTCCCCGCTGAACATCGATGGCTCCGCAGTAGAGATCGTAAACAGCACCAAATTTCTTGGTGTTCACCTGACAGAGAATCTCACCTGGTCCCTCAACATCAACTCCATAGCAAAGAAAGCTCAGCAGCATCTCTACTTTCTGCGAAGGCTGAGCAAAGTCCATCTCCCACCCCCCATCCTCATCACATTCTACAGGGGTTGTTTTGAGAGCATCCTGAGCAGCTGCATCACTGCCTGGTTTGGAAATTGCACCATCTCGGATCGCAAGACCCTGCAGCGGATAGTGAGGTCAGCTGAGAAGATCATTGGGGTCTCTCTCCCTGCCATTACAGATATTTACACTACACACTACATCCGCAGAGGAAACAGCATTATGAAGGACCCCATGCATCCCCTCATACAATCTTTTCTCCCTCCTACTGTCTGGGAAAAGGCTCCGAAGCATTTGGGCTTTCACGACCAGACTATGTAACAGTTTCTTCCCCCAAGCTATCAGACTCCTCAATACCCAGAGCCTGGACTGACACTCTGCCCTACTGTCCTGTTTATTATTTATTGTAATGCCTGCACTGTTTTGTGCACTTTATGCAGTTCAGTGTAGATCTCTGTGTAGCTTTCTCTGTGTTTTTTTTAATTACATAGTTCAGTCTAGTTTTTTGTACTGCGTCATGTAACACCATGGTCCTGAAAAACGTTGTCTCATTTCTACTATGCCCTGTACCAGCAGTTATGGTCGAAATGACAATTAAAGTTGACTTGACTTGACTTGAACTGATTGACAGATGATGCAATAGCCATAGCTCTACACACTGTCCTTACACATCTGGAGAAGAGGGATGCTTATGTGAGAATGCTGTTCTTGGACTACAGTACAGTGTTCAACACCATAATTCCCTCCAGACTCAACAAGAAGCTCAGAGACCTTGGCCTTCACTCTGCCTTTCGTAGCTGGATACTGGACTTCCTGTCAGATCACCGGCAAGTGTTTAGAGTGGGCTCCCTCACCACTATCCCTCTGACCCTCAACACACTGCCCCTCAGGGCTGTGTCCTAAGCCCCCTCCTTTACTCTCTGTATACCCATGACTGTGTCGCCACCCACAGCTCCAATCTGCTAATTAAATTTGTGGACAACACTACACTGATTGGCCTAATCTCAAATAATAATGATGTAGCCTACAGAGAAATCATCACCCTGACACAGTGGTGTCAAGAAAACCACCTTTCCCTCAATGTCACAAAAACAAAGCAGCTGGTTGAGGACTACAGGAGGAATGGGGACAAGCTAACCCTCATTGACATCAATGGACCTGGGGTTAAGAGGGTGAACAGCTTTAAGTTCCTCGGCATACACATCACCGAGGATCTCACGTGGTCTGCCTCTTTCAACTCGGACAGTTGAAGTTTGGTATGGGTCTCCAAATCCCAAGAACTTTCTATAGGGGCACAATTGAGAGCATTCTGACTGGCTGCATCACTGCTTGGTATGGGAACTGTACTTCCCTCAATCACAGGACTCTGCAGAGAGTGGTGTGTACAGCCCAGCACATCCGTAGATGTCAAATTCCCACTATTCAGGACATTTACAAAGACAGGTGTGTAAAAAGAACCAAAGGATCATTGGCGACTCAAGTCACCCCAACCACAAATAGTTCCAGCTGCTACCATCCAGGAAACGGTATCACAGCATAAACGCCAGGCTCCGTTACAGCTTCTTCCACCAGGACATCAGACTGACTAATTCATGCTGATACAATTGTATTTGTATGTAATATTGACTGACCTGTTGTACATACTATTTATTATAAATTACACGTTGCACATTTAGATGGAGACATAATGTAGAGATGATTACTCATGTATATGAAGGATGTAAGTAATAAAGACAATTCAATTCGATACCTGTCTACATCTCTTAAAATTTGTTATTGTACCAGCTGCAATCTCTTCCTCCAGCAGCTCATTCCAGACATAAAAAGTGTTTATACCTTGTGTAAAAACAGTGGCCATTCAAACTCCTATTAAAACGTTATCCTCTAAACATTAACCCTATGCCCTCTAATCCTTGATTCCTCAACTCTGGGGGGGGGGGGGAAACGATTTGAGTGCACTCTCCCTATCCATGACCCTCATGACTTTATACACCTCTTAAAGATCACATTTCAGTCTCCTACACTCTAAGGAATAAAACCTTTTCCTATAACACAGCACATCAAGTCCTGACAACATTCTTGTAATTTTTTCTGTAGTCTTTCCAGTTTAAGAATGTCTTTCCTATACCAAGGTGACCAAAAACAGTAATACTTCAAGTGCAGCCTCACGAGTGACCTCTACAACTGTATCATGACCTCCCTACTTTTATATTCAATGCCCCGATTGATGTAGGCCAGCATGCCAAGAGTCTTCTCCATCATGGTGTCTACCTGTGACTCTACTTTCTGTGAACCATATATAACACTCCCCAGGACCCTGCCATTTACTGTCAAAGTTTTACTTGGATTTGATTTTCCAAAATGCAATGATTCACACTTATCTGAATTAAACTCCATTTACCATTGCTCAGTGCACCTACTCAGCTAATCAAGATATCAAGATTCCCTTGTAATATTTCAAAGGTTCATTTATTATCAAAGCATACAACCTGAAATTATTCTTCTTCAGGTAGCCATGAAACCAAGAAAAGGTAGCAGGATCATCAACCCCCAAAAACCCTTTCCTGATCAAAAAACTGAACAAAAGCAGACCAGGCACATTGACCCCCAAATCCCCTTCCCCACACAAAAGAAACCAAGATTGGACAAAAAACACAAAACCTAAAAAACTATAAGACTGAAAAAATAGTCTATAGTCCAAGTCCACATCAAAAATGCAGAAAAACCTAGGGAACACTCTCCGGGCCCTGTGGCAGACCTTTCCCTCTCTGTAGCAGATCAATCAAAAGACAGGCAGCTGGTGCTCACCTTCCGAACACACCTTGATGCTTCAATCTCCCTCGTCACTTTAGTTGGCGAAAGTTGATCATCTTCTTCACTGTCCACTTATCATGTCTGCAAACTTAATATACCCTGTACATTTTTCTCCAAGTCATTGATATAGATGACAAACAACAAGGAACCCAGCACTGACCCCTGAGGCATACCACCAGTCATGGCCTTCCAGTCGAGGGACAATCTTCCAAATTCACTCTTTTTTTCTATCATTAAGCCAATTAGCCATTAATCCCTGGATTTCATGCAATATAAACTTCCAGAGAAGTCTACCATACAAATCTTATCAAAGACCTTACTGAAGTCAATAAGCCACCCTACCCTTATGTACTTTCTTGATCACCTCATCAAAAAAATAATCTGGTTTGTATGACATGATCTCCCATACACAAAGACGTACTGATGACCTCTACTTAACCCATCTTTCCAGATGTACATATTTTTTATCCCTCAGAATCCTCTCCAGTAATTAACTTACCACAAGCATTAGTCTTATTGGTCTGGAGTTCCCAGATATTTCTTTGCTGCCCTTCTTTAACAAAGGCACAACATTCACTACCCTCCAGTCTACTTCACATGCTCTTAGCCTTTAACAATCTCAGCATGTTCCAATCAGCAATAGATGGTTGGAATATATAAAACTAAGGTTCTTGCAATTCAATCCTGTTCTCGTATTCACCTGGACTTCTCTTCCTTTTCTGGATCTGTTTATTTCCACTAATACTTATAAACCTACAGACTCCCACAGTTAACTCAACTAAAATCTCATCCTAGCCTGCTCCTGTAATGATGCCATCCATTGTTCTCAACACTGCATCTGGTCTCAAGTCTGCCCCACAGCTGCTGAAATATCCTCTTCCTTCTGGAAATTTAGTTTTGCTTGTGCCATCCCTGGGCCCTCACACATTTCTTCCATTTCCCCCATTTGTCTGCTCATACCAACATCACCAAGAACAGCTTTGGTGTTCACCCATCACCCTACTTGCCTCTGCATATTTGCCAGCTTCAGTTTGATCCTGTCCACAGTTACTTCTCCCCTCTCCTCTTCTTTCTACTTTGCCAAGAGACAGTGCTCTCAGGGACACCCTGGACCATCCACCCCACCCCACCCCGATTCTCTCATCCTTCCCTGGTGCTGTACCATGCAACATTTGTTCCTTCACCTCCCTCATCACCATCATCCAAGGGCCTAAGTGTTCCGTCCAGGTGAAGAGGTGGTTCACCTGCACTTCCTCCAACCTGGTCCATGGCATTTAATTTTCATGATGTTATCTCATCTACATCAGTAACTGTTATATGGAGCGCTTGCACCCTGGTTGTAATGGTCAGCATATGTTTACAGTTGTGTGTCATTTTAACTCATTCCCACTCCATACGCACATCCTCGGCCTCCTCCATTGCTATGCAGAGGCCAAACACACTTATATTGCAAATACATCTCGTATTCTGCTTGGATAATTTATAGCCCAGTGATATTAATATTGAAGTTTCCAATTTCATGAAACCCACGCCCCCAGTACTCTCTACACATATACATCTACCTAGATGTGTTCCCCTTTGTTCATTCTTCCTATCTCCTTCCCAAGCTCATTCCATATGTTAATCATTCCCACCCTTTATGGTTGTAACTGTCACTTACTAGCCGCTATCCCATCCCATCAGCTGCTGTACAATGACAATCAGTCCTAATGCAGGCTCTCATTCCACTTCTTAGTGTTTTTTTTGGGAGAGAAAGATCTCAGATTAATTGTCTACGTCAACTCAATTTAGTTACCTTCAATAGCTGAATCTGCATTGATATATGCCACAGCTCGTTCCTGAAGCAGTTTGGCATTGTCCTTTAATGTAAAAATATCAAAGCATTATTGATTACACCACTTTAACAAAGGGACATCACCTCTAGTTCAAAGTTAGCTTACATGATTGTCAACCACAGTTTAAAAATGCCAAATTAGTTGTAAAGCACTTTCAGATGGTAAGAGGTTTCAAAAAGAAACAATACATGTTTATGTAATTTGCATACATTCAGAACAGATCAAGCAGTAATGGTTGATATTAATTCTGATCTAAAGGAGACATTATGATTTATAGTAAAGTTTTTTGCATTCCTCTGAGTGGATCCCATTTGAGCCTAAAGAGTTTTCCTTCTTGGAACAAATACTATCATGCAGAACAAATTAATACATTCTCTCTCTAACTGGAACGGGCTTGCCACAGGTCAAGAGAGAAAATTCTAGAATATAGACTTCATTACATTTCAATGTTCATTACAGCTTTATCCTGTGGGGATGTTGCTTAAATTTAAGCCAAATTTCAAATATTAGAAATTAATTAACCAATCAGTGCTGGGAATATAGCCACATATTATATTACTGCCAGATGAAACAAACTTTTTAAAAATCTTCCCACTTTTGAACATTGATATTTTATATTACCACCTGGGAAGTTCCGCTAAAACATTAATCTTCTTGAAATGTCTGTGTTCATTTGCACAAAATGGGGACAGCCGTTCACAGCTTCAAGGAATCAAGTTTCAAGGGATGAGTACTATGGTTTTGAAAATATGAGGATTAATCTTTAGGTACTTGGGTATTAGCATATTAACACAGATATTCTGAAAAGCAAAATAGCAACAGATGTGGGAAATTTGACATGAAACAGAAAACACTGCAACTATATTCAGAGGCCTCCTGTACCTAAAACATATACTCAGTGCAGAAGATCACTGAGTGTATGCTTATGGTCTTCTGCTGCTGTAGCCCATCCACTTCAAGGTTCAACATATTATGCATTCAGAGATGCTCTTCTGCACACCACTGTTGTAATGCGTGGTTACTTGAGTTACTATTGCCTTCCTATCAGTTTTAACCAGTCTGACCATTCTCCTCCAAACTCTCTCATTAACAAGACATTTTTGCTCATAGAACTGTCACTGACTGGACCTTTTTTGTTGAGAAATACAGAAAACCTACAGCACAATATAGGCCCTTCGGCCCACAAAGTTGTGCCAACCATCTCTCTACCTTAGAAATTACTAGGGTTACCCATAGCCCTCTATTTTTCTAAGCTCCATGTACCTATCCAAAAGTCTCTTAAAAGACCCTATCATATCCACCTCCACCACTGTTGCCAGCAGCTCATTCCACGTACTCACCACTTTCTGAGTAAAAAACTTACCCCTGATATCTCCTCTGTACCTACTCCCAATCACCTTAAACCTGTGCCCACTTGTGGCAGCCATTTCAGCCCTGGGAAAAACCCTTGACTATCCACATGATCAATGCCTCCCAACATCTTATACACCTCTATCAGATCACCTCTCATCCTCTGTCACTCCAAGGAGAAAAGGCCGAGTTCACTCAACCTGTTTTCATAAGGCATGCGCCTTAATCCAGGCAACATCCTTGTAAATCTCCTCTGCACCCTTTCTATGGTTTCCACATCCTTCCTGTAGTGAGGTGAACAGAACTGAGTACAGTACTCCAAGTGGGGTCTGACCAGGGTCCTGTATAGCTGCAACATTACCTCTCTGTTTCTCGCAGCATTCTCTGTAAAGTCTAGAGTTTGTTGTGTATGAAAGTCTCAGGAGGTCTGCAGTTTCTGAAATACTCAAACCAACCCATCTGGGACCAACGGAAGACCAACCAACATTCAATGAGTGAAAAAAGAACAAATCAAGCAAACAAATAATACCCAGAACATAATACACAAAGTCCCTGAAAGTGAGTCCATAACCACAAAACCAGTTCAGCACTGAGGTGAGTGAAGCTGGTCTAGGAGCCCCAACGGCTGCAGGGGGACAACACTCCCTAACCTGATGGCTTGGTACACAGGACTACTGCACCACCTGCCCACTGACAGCAGTGAGAAGAGAGAGGGATGGCGTTTTGATGGAAAGGAGAAAGATTCTTTGGGTCTCAAAGGCAAGAGCTCTGGACACACAGTGTTAGAAATAACGAGTTTATTTACAAGGGGAGAAAAAACTTGGGAGCAACACAAGCAGCTACAATATTCGCACAAACGCGCTTAGAACAGACGAGCGTGGGAAAAGTCGGGTGGGCAGTACAATACACCGGAATACGTTGTGGGGACAGAGTACAAGTACACATACAAGCAAGGGAAAAGTAACTACAATACCTGCCACCCCTTGACTATGGGCAGGCACAGCTCTTTGCTAAAGGAACAACAATAAACGCTTCCGCTACCCTATTCAATGCACACCTTACCACGTGTCTTCCAGCGCTGTTCTGCAGTCTTCAGCCTGGATTGAAGCAGAGTGGTCCCTCGAGGATGGCAAAAAGAGAGCGAGCTAAGCACATGTAGCACCCTTTATAGGTCAGGGGGGGCTAGAGGGTCCAGCTCAGGTGATTCACCAAGGGACCAACGGCTTGGTGCTAGATGGGTTATTTCAATTAAGGTGGCAAATGGTTAAGTGTGCATTGATTAGTTGGGAGGGGTGAAATGTTGACTGGCAGGTGGTGTGACTTCCGACCAGGTGAGGGCAATGCTCTCACGTGACAGGCACGGCTCCCTGGATACAGATGGGTCAAAACCCAGCCAGATGCTCAAAGTCTCTTTTCTTTCCCATTCTGATGCTTGATCTGAACAACAACTGAACCTCCTGACCGTGTACATCTAAATGCATTTATACGTTGTGTTGCTGCCACAAGACTGGCTGATTAGATATTTACATTAGCGAGGTTTACAGTTGCACTGAAAGTGGCCACTGAGTGTACCTAACCGATCAGGCAGCATCAGTGAAGAAAGAAACAGAAAAAGTTTTAGGTTGGGGGCCCTTTCATCAAGAAATTAAGGGATTAAATCGTATACAGGATGGGCATAAATTCAAATTTGTGTTCTTTTTATATCAACAGGAAGTACAAAATGGAAGAGTACGATTTTCTACGTCCAAATGAAAGCAATTGCAAGTATAGGCAGTTAAAGATTAAAGTTTTTTGCTACCTCTTATTCAATATTCCCCAAATAACTTCACATTTGCAACTAATTGTGCTGTGCTGGTATGAAGTACCCTAAGGGAAAATTAATATCAAAGTAAGGTGCCTCTACAGTACAAGTTCTGGTTGAAATACCCAAAATGTATATTTGTGCCTGAATTTTAAACAACTTACCTCTACCCACTCTGTGGATCCCAACATACCATATTCTTCAGCATCCCAGCTGGCAAATATTATGGTTCTTCTGGGCCTCCAACCTAAATGGATAATTGCAACAGAGCTCGCATTTGAAATGTTACGATTTCACCCATAGCTCCTTTCTACAGCTACTAGATGCCACAAGGACGGGACTCTTCTAAACAATCAAGGCAAAACTTGTTTAAATTTTGAGACCTCTGAAGCTTACTTTGCAACACTGATTTAGAGAACTGGATATGGTCATCCAAGTCACATTGGTTCAGATATTCCAATCATTAGAGCAGATCCTAAATTGGGAAAATCTTTTTAAACAGGGCTAGACCTTGAAATGACATTACCCCTCTTCAGTTGAAATATAGCTGTCAAATTTCGTAAAGTTAACATGAATCTCTTGGAAACAAAAAACCGTAATATTAGACTGTTATAAACTGTATCCGTTTTTAGTTCTTAGATTAGACTGACTTTTTTTTAAATTGACATAAACCCAATGGTGAAATGGACTCCTTCTGTGACAGCAGCTTCAATAATTCTATTTTCCAATGTGCACTTCAGTTGAGCAAGTTTCCAAATCATAAAGAGTTCAATAAACTTACCCCACAACTCACTCAAGGATTATGTCAACAAAAATTGTGACTTATTCTCAATTAAAATTAATAGGTTGGAAGGAACATGTACTCCATATAAAGTACAGGATTCAGTAATGTTGCTTAAGCAGATATTGGGATGCCACAATTGTTCACTTGGACCAAGAGAAAGCAACCAGGTCAGATTCCTGATTGCTAAACTGCAACCTTTATTGCGATCCAATCTGACCAATGCTGCCCTTTATGTTGAATAACGTACAAAGAGCTGGAGGAACTAAATGGGTCACAGCAGCATCTGTGGAGGAAAAAGGATTGAGACCCGTTATTTAGTGTGTAAGAAAGAGGGGAGAGAGCTGGTATAAAAGCTTGCTGACCATCATCATTTAGGCTCCCGCATGAACAGCTACTTAGATTATGTACTAGAAAACCAAGAGAGTCTATTCGAAGAAAGATCTGTGCCTTCAGGAAAGGAGAATGAAAAACACAGCTACTAGCAGCAGCAAGCTTATCATCACAATCAACTGCAACACGTTTTGAGATATTCTTTACCCTCTTTCACAAGCTTTGCAAAACTTCTCACAGCTTCATGCGTAACAGCAGCTCCAGTGGTTGGATCTATACCTCCAAAGACCCACGCATCACGATGACCTCCTAGTATCACATACCGATCTGCCAGAGCAAATTAAGGCACAGTTTATTCTCTTACATCAAGAAACTTTGATCTTCAAGTAACTACTCTCACACACATTTGTATGTAATTTTATATTGGAAAATGAAACTTTTGAGTCAGTGCCCAGATCGGAGTTCTCTTCATCCTGGCCAGACTCGGAACTCCAACACGGTACACTTAGTTGCAAGTTATTTACAAATCATTTCCCGTCAATGTATTCAACATCTTGCAATATAAAAGATGTCCATCACTACAATTTTAAAAATAAACAATATAATAAATTCAAATGATATTAAATTCATTAACTATCTCACCTGGCTCCACAGCTCCCTGAATCTTGCCAATGACATTGTAAATTCTTCTCACCTCATTTCTCGTGTAGACATGCATTTGGACTTTACTAAAATTGAAAACAAGTCTCTTAGCATTCAAGGTAAAGTACATGCTCAGATTAATTGCACTCATTAATCCACATCATACCCTTCACCACAGATAAAGGTACTGCCATAAGTTAATATTGGCTAGCAAGGTTAGAATGATAGATGAGCAAGGCTTGGTCCTAGAAAAGGGCAGCACAGTAGTGGTTAGCATAACACTTTACAGTACCAGTGACCTGGGTTTGATTCCGTCTGCTGTCTGTAAGGAATTTGTACGTTCTCCCTATGATCACGTGGGTTTCCTCTGAGTGCTCCAGTTTCCTCCCACAGTCAAAAGACGTATTGGTTGGTAGGTTAATTGGTCATTGCAAATTGTTCCGTGATTAGGTAGTAATAGGTAATAGGCAGCTGTTGATCCTGGGGATCATGGGTTTGCACCTCTGGTGGACTGTGTCCTCTCCAGGGCGCAAGTCTGGGTGGGAAGATTTGAAGAACTGGCTGTTGTCCACACAGCACATTCTCGCTCTACACATCACTGAAGTCGTCCAAGGGAAGGCCAAGCACCGATACAGCTTGGCACCAGAGGTTGCCAGAGTGAAGTTGGAAACAACATCAAACTGCCTTAGGGACCCCGGTTCCTTTCTTCTCCTCGGTGGGCTGCTATCCAAGGCTGATGAGCCCTACCTGCCCAAATTGTAAATTGTTGCGTGATTAGGCTGGGATTAAATTAGGATTGCTGGGTGGCATGGCTCAGAGGGAGGGAGGAGATGGAAAGCTTGAAATGCTGAGTTAGATGAGGGCTTAAATGACCACCGGGCTGAAGAAGAGAGGCCTGATTATGGTGGCTGAACTGGGGTTTATGTGGTGTCCCGCTCCATCAAAATTCAATTACCACCAAGGTACTTGGTCACAACAGCCACTGTGCATGTGGTCCTGGTTTAAATTGCGGTCCAGACCCTCCTCTCCAGGGACTGTGCAGGCAAGGGAGGAGTTATGGCCTGGGATTTGGTGCTGAGGCTGCTGATGAGATCAGTTTTACTTCCTTTAAATACAAATTGCCCATAGGATGTATTTTTGCTTACTCCTCTTTTAAAATTATTAATATTAAGAAATACAACACCCTGGGATTTGAGCTCCTCAATGCAGAGGTAACATACAAACATTTTCACAATATACTAAAATTAGGAGAGGCCAAGATAAAATGTTACTGATCACATGAAGGCTTCAGTCCGTGCCTCTATCCACCATATACATCAACCTACTGTGAGGAGTAACTGTCCTTGAAGCCAGGTCCAATATTGTAAGAAACATTCAGTTGTCCTTTCCATTCAGGGGGGGCTTGAAATCCTGCCATGTGTCTGTTAAGAAGAGCAAGTAATGAATTTGAAATAGCCGCTTATATAATTGTTTTAAAACAAATCCATTGCATAACTCAAAGCCCACTCAGCAAGGGATTATTCAGTTAAATGAGTAGCTATTTTACAGTCTCTCTCCTTCCATTCCACAAGTTCCACACAGTATTTTCTCTTTCAAATACTTAGCCACTTCTCTCGAAGTCTCCAATGGAATCCAATTCCATTCCCTATCAGTCAAAAGATTCTAAACCCCAAGTATCTGTTCTATAAAAGCACTCTAATTCAAATGAAGCCTCTGCTGCTTCTACCAATTACATTGTCTTTATCCAGGAGTATAATTTAACTATCGAAAACAGCCAGTCTTTATTTGCTCTTTCTAAACCTCCCACAGATATAAACCCTAACAAATTCCTTCTCAGCATTTTCTCTTCCAAGGAAGCACAATCCCAGTTTGCCCAGTCTCTCCAGATGAATGAACCCAATACTGTTGAATCAATTCCAGTAAATCTTATCTGAGCCACTTCTAACACTTGCACATCTTCCCTGTGGTACTGGGCAGTCTCCTAAGGACCCACAGAAATGGAGAGAGTTTATTGAAAACAGAGACCAGCGAAGTCAGCAAGAAAGAACATGCTTGAAAACTGCTCAGCCAAAACTCAGTCGTTTCCATTCATCTATGAGCAGTCTTGCTGCCATTTCAGGCCAACAAGAGATTGAAAGATCCTTTTAAAAGTATCAAGTCTTCTGAAACTAAAGTTCAGAAATGAGTGTGCTGACTCTGACACAAATTCTCAGTATCCTCTCCCCTTCTGGGTAAAGGACACACCAAAGGTCATCAGAGATGCTGTAATCACAACCATCGTCATGAGCATGAAAAATAATAAATCCAATTGCTCCTTGCTGACTACTGCAGCAAAAGTTACTACAAGTGTTCTTTCCAACTGCTTTGACTGACTGACCAAAGAGCTGCTCCCTGAATCAGTGAAAATTCGATTCATGAAGAGACAAAATGGACAGAAGACTCAAAAACAACAAATTTGCCAGAATGGTTTCAATCAGTCTTTTTTCTGATCTTACAAATACCTTCAACTGTCAATCAAGAGGAACTGGGGAGAATCCTCATGTATGGCTGTCCTCAAAAATAAGTTCCGACTTTGTCTTTTACAAGATGACATGAAGCCCTGACCTTAACCCAGAGGACAACTGACCTAATTTCAATGCAAAGTGGAATCCAGCAAGACTGTCATCACCGTGACACTACTCTCATTTTTTAGTATGACATCTCACATCTATCTCTTAAGTGTTTCCTTGGTCCTCCCATGATGAAACCTGGCATCAAAATAACACGGCAGTCATGTTGTTGTTTCTCAGTTCCAGCGACTGCAGAGTCAAGGACTGCAAAAAAGTACTCACTGAGGAACTAAGGTCATTGAATGCTGCAGGCAAGCAAAATTCAAACCCACAGGCCAAGCTCAAGTCAACACAGACCTGTTCACTTTAGCATTATGAAGCATTACATATATAGTTAGCATTACAATAAACTAACTGCAGAATCACATCGGGCATTCTGCCCACACTGCATAATACTTTCACATCAACCCCCACTCCAACTAACCACACATCTCTAATGAAAATATTTAAGCTAACATTAAGAGCTTGGGAAACAGTGGCAACACACACAAAATGCTGGTGGAATGCAGCAGGCCAGGCAGCATCTATAGGAAGAAGCACAGTCAACATTTCGTCTCCACCCTTGTCTCGGCCCGAAACATCGACTGTGCTTCTTCCTATAGATGCTGCCTGGCCCGATGCTTTCCACCAGCATTTTGTGTGTGTTGCTTGAATTTCCAGCATCTGCAGATTTCCTTGTGTTTGGGAAACAGTGACCATTTTACATCTACTAAAGCCACTTCTTACAAGGGAGGTGTTGATGATGAACTTCACTATTACCTTCTGTGCAGCAGCCCTGTCTGGGGACAAATGAATTAGTGATTGAAGAATAAGACCTCAAACCTGGCATAATTACTGCCCTTCTACAAACTTCTGAGTCATGCACTCCTCATTTCAGACACCTCAAAGCTTGAGCAATTTAATTAACTTCATTACAACAAAACAGTTTACCTGCACTAGGGGCAATCTGCCAATCAACTAGCACATGTTTGGGACTTAGAAGAAAAGTGTCAAAGGGAAACCCACAGTCACCTGGTGGTGCAGACACCCCACAGCCAGCGCTGGACATCAAAATCAACACCAGATCACTGGAGTTGAGAAGCAGCCACCCTGGAAATTCCAAACAAAAGAAAATCTGCAGATGCTGGAAATCCTAGCAACATACACAAAATGCTGAATGAGCTCAGCAGGCCAGGCAGCATCTATAGTAAAGAGTACACTTGACATTTCAGGCTGAGACCCTTCAGCAGGAATGGAGAAAAAAGCTGAGGAATAGATTTAAAAGGTGGGGGGAGGGGAGAGAGAAACACAAGGTGATAGGTGAAACCTGAGGGGGAGGAATGAAGTAAAGAGCTGGAAAGTTGATTGGTGAAAGATATAGGGCTGGAGAAGGGGGAATCTGATAGAAGAGGACAGAAGGCTGTGGAAGAAAGTAAAGGGGGAGGAACATGAAAGGGAGGCAATGAGCGGGCAAGCATATAAGATGAGAGAGGGAAAAAGGGGGTGGGCATTACCAGAAGTTTGAGAAATTCATGTTCGTGCCATCAGATTGGAGGATACCAAGACAAAATATAAGGTGTTGTTCTTCCAACCTGAGTGTGGCTTCATCATGACAGTGGAGGAGGCCATGGATAGACATGTTGGAATAGGAATAGGAAGTGGAATTAAAATGGGTGGCCACTGGGAGATCCTGCTTTTTCTGGTGGACAGAGCATAGGTGCTCATCGAAGCAGTCTCCCAATCTATGTCAGGTCTCATCAATACACAGAAGGCCACACCTGGAGCACCAGACTCAGTATATGACCCAACAGATTCACAGGTGAAGTGTTGCCTCACCTGGAAGGACCATTTATGGACCTGAATGGTAGTGAGGGAGGTGGTGTAGGGGCAGGTGTAGCACTTGATCCGCTTGCAAGGATAAGTGCCAGGAGGGAGATCAGTGAGGAGGGATGAATGGACAAGGGAGTCGCGTAGGGAGTGATCCCTGCGGAAAGCAGAAAGTGGAGGTGGGGCGGGGGAGAGAAAATGTGCTTGTTGGTGGGATCCTGTTGAAGATGGAGATTTCCCCTGGAAATTCCCTTTACTCTCTTCTAAATTCTAGGACAAGATACATGGATTTGAAAACCTGGACAACCTGACTCATGAACATCTTTTTCACCATTGCTATCAGACCTCTGAACCAATCATCTCTTTCACTTCCCTATTTTGGTAGTACTGCGATGTTCTCCAATCCTTAATTTTACCTTTCTCAGTTCCTGTCACTTTAGTACTTGTTTTTGGACTACATCAGTTTGCAGTAATATACTTTACACCATTCCAACACTTTGCACCCATCACTGTATTTATTATTGTTGTATCTAGTAGTACCATGCATAGTGCATACTCAGAGCTTTATGCAAACAAGGAATTTTATTGCACTCTGGTGTACATGACAATAAACCATTCGGAATCTGAATCAATGTGTGCAAATTCTTGGCTGATAAACTATGATCAAAATAGAGAAGGAACTTTTCGGATGGGCACTGAGAACTGCATGTCCAAGGCCAGCAAAAGCAGTGGAAGGAGCACACCACATCCTGTGCCATGTTAGTTTTTGTAAAACAATGAATGAATGTTTGTCAGGTCAAATGACAACTTAACTCACAGCATGTGAGGTCTGTAGAGTAAACATTGTAGATCTATTAGAGACTAAATGTCTGTTTGTAGCTGGATTCTTTCTTCTGACTTATCGCTTATACTGTATGGAAACATTAATGCCCTTCTGTAAGCTCAAGGAATGTTATGTGTCTGGACACTGGGAACGTTGTGTGCTTCGTGTTAACAAGGAGTGACCATTAAAATGTCTAATTAATTTATAAGGACTGCATTAATGGACACAGGAAGCATTTGAAAAAAAAACAGGCTGTATGAAGACAAAAGACCAAAGAGTTTGTCTGTTTCTGAGTGTCTGCCTTGTGAAGCTTGTAAATATATTGGGCTGCTTTTTCATATTTTCTTTGGATTTTACCCAGAACGGGATCGCAATCAGTGTCCAGGGCCCAAGGGTTTCACGAGTGAGTCAGAAATCAAAGTTTCCCCAACAGCAACAATTATGTGGTGACAAAGATTGTGAACCCAGAAATGTTTGTGATGTGCTATGCTTTGTGTGGTTTATTTGAGCTTTCTATTTTGTTGTAATAAGTTAGGCTTAAGTTACTTTGTTGTGCTTGTCACTTCTTACATCTCCTGGACACTCGAATTGTTGGGTCTGATCAAACCAGCCCATTACACCTCCCACCTCACTGTGGCAAGTCTTCTTATGCCTAAGAGGAGATGACATTGAAACTGACTCTACACTTGCTAGCATTTCCTCCTTATCCGTATTTAGTATCCCAATATATTCTGCTTACTGTGACTTTGATAAGCTCTTTATCCCAGAAAAACAGACTCTCATTTAGGACCTTTGCCCTTTACCAGAAGGCCTCCATTTTGATCCTGATTGGCTGGCATCTCCTCTCTTTTACATCTTTGGAATAACTTGGGAATCCCTTTTATGTTAACTACCAGCTTAGTCTCACTTTATCCCTTTTGCCCTGATGTTTCTTTTGCTCCTTCTTAGCACTTTAGCATCTACCCAAGTCTTCTTCTTGATATTGCCAAGCTGACATGAGACATGATATCTCCAATTCTGCTACTTCACCCACTGTATGCTGGAGTTGAGGAACTATTTTTGATCCATAATGAAATATTCTCATCTTGAAAGAATGGAAATTAATCAGTTATATTGCCCCAGCACTTTTGACAATGCCTGTGTATGTGAAATCAAAAGATAATAACAAGGCAAACAAGATCCATCTAATTACAGTCCAAGGCCATGGATTGTGTCATTGACCATGATGTTAAGTGATACTTACTAATGCTCAGTTTTGGTTTCATGGGAACACTTAGCTTCATACGATGTTGCGACTGGGTGTAAACACGTAAAAAGAGCTGTATTTCTAAAGCAAGGTGGGAGTGATTGCTCTGAGCATCAAGGTACTGTAGTATTTAATCAAGTGCAGAAAAAGGAGCCCCAGTTCATTTCAGCCTCAAAAGATTTCTGCAGGGAGTTTCTTAGGGACAGTGTCCAAGGCCCAGTACTCTTCTGCTGGCTAATTAATAACCTTCCATCCTAAAGTTCAGAAATGGGGGCATTTATTGACAATTGTAGAATTAGGTTCACTAAAACCCAAATAGTAATATTAAAGAATCAGCTGATAAGAGGCAAACAGCATTTGAGTTACCCAAATTTCTGGCATCCAGAGACACTCTAACCATACACTTTTGACACTCACTGGCATTATCATAACCAAAGTACAAGTTATCAATGTCTAGGCAGTCTGTATTACTTCAATACCAGGTTTCTACTATGACAAGAGATTAGTAGGAGCTCAGATGAAACACTTCAAAGTTGTTCTGAAAGCCTCCTTGAAAATATTTAACATTCCTGGCTTGAAAAGTGCCACAACTGTACATGGCTTCTGTACTTTCTGGCGGACTCAGTCAGTTAGGATTAATCATAATATTTCATGCACTCTGACCCTGAATAGCTTCCAGATAGTTTGAGATCATAGGGATTGCTTGCTAAAAACTGGCTTTGTCAGTGTTACATTCCATAAATAAACTTAACAAAATCTGCATATGGTCAAGGCCATCTCCTGTCTTTTTTCATCAACTGTTTATCATCAATGTCTATCAGCGGGCATGATTATATACCCAAAGTGATTTCATGAAGAAATAAAATACAAAAAGAATGCTCATTTATCTGATAGCTTTGATGGATGTTAAGACACCCCAAAGAATATCATCATTTGAAGTGTTAGCATGATGCAATTCAGAGAACTACAACACTCAATTTCCAGCTGCAAGTATGACCTAGGTAGGCTACTTGAAAAACTTCTGAACTTGCATGAATTCTTTTCTTGTCTGCAAAACAAAAATCTATACATTTCTATAGAAAAAAAAAAGAAAAAAAAGATTTTACCAAAATTTTTATATTTATTTCAGAATATCCCTTTTTTTTTGACTAAGAAGTTCTTTTGATCGAATTGATTCTATTATCTCATCTTTTACTTGGAATGATAAAAGACCAAGAATTAGTAAATGTCACTTACAAAAATTGAAAAAGGATGGAGGTCTTGCTTTGCCTAATTTAAGAATGTATTACTGGGTTGTTACTATGTCCTTTTGTCCTTTTGGTTACACTGGATTGATAAGAATGAGCAGTCAATTTGGGTAGATTTGGAATTGAAAGCTGTGAAACAGTTTTATCTAACCTCGTTACTGGGAGCTGCTCTACCTATACAATTAGCTAAAGTTGCTAATCTAAATTTATACCTTGATTAAGTATTCTTTTCAAATTTGGCTCCAGTTCTGTAATTTTTTCAATCTTAAAAAATTTAAACTTTGTAGTTTAAATTTATTGAAATTATTTTTTAAGCCTTCTTTGAGTGATTGATTTTTTTTACTTTGGTAAAATAAAGGTATTAATTCTTTTTGGAATCTATTTAAAGAAGATAGACTAATGTCTTTTGAACAATTAGTTGATAAATATTCTCTTTCATTTTCACACCTTATACAATACCTTCAAGTTAGATATTTCTTACAAAAATATTTAAGTAATTTTCCTTACATATTGGATGCTGACCTGTTAGATACTATTATGAGTATGAACCCTTTGATGAAGAGTTCCATCAGAAGAATTTATAATTTATTATTACAATGGGATAAACATCCTTTATTTAAGATTAAACAAGATTGGGAAAAGGAACTTAATTTGACTTTTATGACAAGAGGACTGGATGCAGATTCTGAAGTTAGTTAACTATTCTTCGATTTGTGCTAGTCATTCACTGATTCAATTTAAAATTGTTACTATTTGACAAAGGAGAGATTGTCTAAAATCTTTCCTAATGTTGATAAGTTATTGTGATTGATGTAAAACTGAGACAGCTACACTGACACATGTTTTGGTCTTGTTCTATACTGGAACAGTTTTGGAAGTAGGGTTTTTCTAGAAGTCAAACGTATGTTTGATTTTGAGAAAAGATTGGGTTCGTTTGCTCGTTACTACCATTTGAGTTAATTGATAGATTTCCTCCACGATCTAATTATAAATTTTGGTACAATATTTTTTTGCTGGTGGTTTGATGTTTATCTTTAGAAATTTTTTGTATGACGCATGGCTCCAGGGTTGAACACCTAATGGGTTCTTTATTTTTCCTCTCACTTTGCTTTAGTAGGTGTTTTTTTTTTCTTTTTTTGTGTCACCATATTTTTCAATCTTTAAAACACTGTTTTCTTTTCCATTGAGACATTGTAAGTGTTACCTACTTTGATGTACTCTTGTTATTTTGGATAATAATAATAAAAACATTTGAAAATAAAAGAAAAAGATGTCAACGACAGCATCTCTCATAGCTTTGGAACATACTTTGAGACAAAATTTGATTTCAATGGATACAATAGTTAATACAAATTGCTTAGAAGCATGCAAAAACATTGTTCAATTATTTTACAATTACATGCATTGGTTGCTACTGATATAGAAAAAGCAGTATCTGAATGACAAAAATACCTATTGGTGTCATGATTAACTCTATTAACCGGGAAATCCATCAGCTAAAATCCTATCCTTATAGTGAAAATTTGAAACCAAATTTATAAGAATTTTCAGAGAACTTACTGCAACAACTTTTCTGCATCTCGATAGCCAATAGGATGAACAGGGATGTTTGGAAGACCAACAGCTTCATCCAATCTGAAGGCATATTCTGTGGGGGAGGTGGGAAAAGAATCAAATCTATTATAAGAGAAACTTTTAGTTTGAAAAAGCATGAATCTACATTGAGTTCATTTTCAGCAATTTATTATTGACAACGGAAATATTTTTGTGATTTCTTAAGCATCCATTTTTACATAAAGTTCTTAATGTAACATACTTCAAATCAATCATACAAATAGCAACAGCCGCGGTTTCCATTATTATACAAGGAGGTTGACAAATTCTTATCCAAAAGACTTTTAAAGAAAGGACTTCGAGTGGATTCAAACCAAAGGGAAAACTAAATATTTTAATATGATTTTGTCAACTTTAAGTTTACATTCTTGATTTCATTTGCATTAAAAATAATCAAGTTTAGAAAAGTAATGGATTCTGGATATTAGGGGAATCAAGTGATATGGTGTTCATGCAGGAAAGTTGTGCTCAGGTAAAAGATCCGCTAGGATCTGACTGAACGGCGGAGTAGGCATGTTGAAGTTGAACGGCCTAACAAGTTGTGGTAGACTATGTATACCTGTCTGGACACGCCCCTCTGCTGGCTGCTCCTGTGGCTCCTCCCACAGACCCCTGTATAAAGGCGATTGGAGGCACTGCTCCTCCCTCAGTCTCCGAGATGCCGTGCTCCATTTTGCTGCTAATAAAAGCCTATCGTTCACCTCCCGTCTCCGAGAGTTATTGATGGTGCATCACAAATGTCCGCAATCACGCACCTCCAGGCTTTTCTTGCATCCTCTTTAAAATTCTGTTTTTCAACTGAAATTAGTGTTCCTCTTCAAATGCCTATTTCCTCAATCTTTACCTCCCCAGAACCAGTTAATATTCTCCTCAGGGTTTACCAAGCTTTCAGTTCATCTGTTATCTGCATATTTCAATATGATTACCTCAATACTCCAGTCTAGGTAATTATCCAGAAAGTTTAGTGCTAGTGCCAATCCCTGGAGGACTTCATTATGTTCCTCCAATCTGATATCACAGCTCTCTACTCCCTGTCCCTTAATTACTTTTGTAGCCATTCTACTACCATTCAACTATTACCTTTAAAATCAATTCTGCTTCAAAATCATTTATATTACGTTGTCATATATATCCTGAAAATACACATTCATCAAGTACACCACTTTCACTATCACCTTAAATCAAGATGCCATACATGGTTGGTTTTTAATGTGATTTATTTCCTATTTAATTTCTTGCATTCTTAAGTAATTTTTAAAAAATTCTATTTCTTGCTATGATCAGCAATTTGTTTTCTTTTCCTTCATTTGTTTCAAAGCATCTCCACACTGGAAGAGCAGTCCATATGTTTTATGACCTCTACTGTTCAACTGGCCTAGAAATTCTACATATGGTACTTGTTCATAATAGACATGGCAGTAAATGTTCAGGCAGGAAGCATTGTAACATTCATATCTCTAGTGTCAATATTGTTGCTTCAAAAGAAGGAAATGTGATTTTTGCCAACAGATAAATCTGTCGCTTATAAAATCTGTTTTCTCCATGCAAGATTTTAATCTTCATACATCTTCAATCATTATCACCTTACTTTGGTAAAAACAGTAGCTTCTTTTAATATAAATTCATGGGTATACAAGACAGAAACAGGCCTTTGGCCCACCAAGCCTATCCTGAAGAAAAAACACTCACTTACATTAATCTTTAATGCACCAGAGTCCAAAATTCTTCATTCTCTGCTGGATTTACTCTTTCAATAAGCAGTTCTTAACAGAAGATTAAAACCTTGCCCAGTTCCACGTTACCAATGCTCTACAGGGACACTGTCCTTCTTCCCCTCTGCCATTCTCACCATAACATCCATCCTCCTCTGACCTTACATCCGACCACAAGTCCCAACACCACCCTTTCCCCTTCTCTTCTGCCCAAGGTACCCTTTCCCTCAGCATCCCACTCTGGCTTCCTACACTCTCCCTCCAATTACCTTTTTCTGAGGCCCAGCCTCAGCCCATGTACCCACACCTCAACGTATTCCAAGTCCATTCGCAAGGAGTCATTACCCATCTCTAGACTTAATAGATGAGCTTTTCTCACCATCTCCTTTCCTCTTGGATACCCACATTTGGCCTTATACCATCTTTTCACCTTTAAATTCCCTACAGCTGTTGCAACTTCAGATTCATTTATTTATCACACGTACATCGAAAAGTGGCACGTGTTGACAGCCAACACAGTCCAAGCATGTGCTGGGCACAGCCCACAAGTGTCACTACGCATTCTGATGCCAATAGTGTTCGGCAGAACAACACATAACACAACAAACAGCAAAGCAGCAAAGCAACAGGAGCAAAACAAGCCCCTTTACTTACTCACACTCACACTTCCAGCCTCAGAACAGGGCATCTCTAGCCTCCAATGGTCTTTGCAGATATTCAACCTCCCTGAGTTAACAACGTCCCTCATGCACTCCATCCTCACCTCATCAAACCCACAAACAAGGGTGGTGCTGTTGTGGTCTGGTACTCAGAACTCCACCTTACAGAGACCAGACAACAGTTCTCAGGTTCCTCCTCGTACCTGTGACTGGAGCACAACCCCTCCGGCTAATCACTGTGGGCATATGCAACACTCAAGGGCTGCTCTGGGCACATCCTTAGCGCAAACAATGTATTTCACTTTGGTAAATAAATCGGGTTTATACAACAATCCAGCATCTACCCAGTGGTGAAACTAACTGGTAACATAAATTTCTTAAAATAGAATTGTCACTTCTAGATTACTATTACTCCTGCATCTAACTTTGTGGAAAATTGACCAGAGATTTCCTATCTGCAAAACTCAATGCATATAATTGCTATTCTAGCAGCTCACACTCAATCATTAAAGTGATGGATAGAGTTAGAAATAGTGCTTGAGTAGTACATCTTCAGCAAAATTTGTTCACCAATGCTCTTTGTTGTATTTATCTGAAACAGATACAATTTTAAATGTTATTACAATGACTGATTGTCCAGTATTCTATAACCAATTACCTTCCATACTATTAGAAAAAACTTTGTATTTGGTCTTTCATGCTCACCCTCATCACCTCTAGATAGAAAACAGCAGTACAGTATAGTATAGGCTAAACTTTCAACCTGCTTCAAGATCAATCTAACTTCCCTCCCACATAAATCTCCATTTTTTCTTTCATCCATTTGTCTGAGAGTCTCATAAATGCCCCTAATGTAGTTGCTTCTATGACAACCCTTGGAAGCACATTCCATGCATCCACAACTCTGTAAAAATCCTACCTCTGATATCCCTCCTATACGTTCCTTCAGATCACCTTTTAAAATTACGTTCACTCATATTAAACCTTGGGAAAATAGTGATGGTTGTCCACTCTATCTATGCCTCTTATCATCTTACACAACTCTACAAAAGAACTTTTCATCCTCCTTCTGCCCAAAGAGAAAAGCTTTAGGTCGCTCAACCTACCCTCATAAAACATGCTCTCTAGTTCATGCAGCACCTGGTTAACCCCTGTCCTCTGTCTAAAGCTTCCACATCCTTCCTATCTAAAATGAGGTGACCAGAGCTGAACACAATTCTCCAAGTGTGGCCTAATCAGAATTTTATAGAGCGACAACATTACCTTGCAACTCTTGCATTCAATCCCCTGGCTAATGCAGGCCAATACACCATGTGCCTTCCTGGCCATCTAGTCAATTTACAGTGCATAGCAACTTTACAGTATCTATGGATGTGGACAAGATCCCTACTTCTCTGCACTGCTGAGTCCTGCCATTAACCCTGTACTCTGTCTTCAACTTCAGCCTTCCAAAGTGTATCACTTCACACTTTACTGGATTGAACTCCATCTGTCTCTTCTCTGCCCAGCTCTGCGTCATATCAATATCCTGTTTTACCCTTCAACAAAGATCTGCACTATCCACAACACCACCAATCTTCATATCATTTGTAGACTTACTAATACACTTTCTATTTCCTCATCCAAGTCATTTATCAAAGTCACTGAGAGCAGGGGTACCAGAATAGTTCCCTGCAGAACACCATTGGTTACCAAACTCCAGGCAGAATACCTTCAATATACTAAAATGTTCTGACTTCTGTGGGCAAGCCAATTCTGAATCCACTCAACCAAAGTTCTCGTACCCCCTGACTTTTTGAATGAGTCTATGATGGGGAACCTTGTCAAATTCTTTTTCTAAAATCCATACACTCCATTCACTGCTCTACCTTCATCAATTTGTTTTGGCACTTCCTTGAAGAAATCAAGAGGTACAACCTGCTCTTCACAAAGACATGCTGACTAATCCTAATTGGTTCTGTAAATGTTCGTAACTCCTGACTTTAAGAATCTTCTCCATTTGCCCACATTAATTCAACCTCACTCATCTATAGATCCCAGTTTCTTGAACAAAGGAATAACATATGCCACCAATCTTCTGGTACAATTCCTGTGCTCAGTTAAGATGTAGAGATCATTACCAAAGGTTCAGCAATCTCTTCCCTCAATTGCTGTAGTAACGTGGGGTACTGCATATCCTTTCCAAGCATTATCTATCATAAAGTTTTTCAAAAGTTTGAGAACATGCTGTTTTAAACATCACTATGTTCCAGTATATCAGCCAGTTTTACGCAGTCCTCACATTCATCAGGGTCCCTCTCACAGGTAAATACTGAAGCAAAGTATCCATTATGGCCCTCCCCACCACCATTGACTCCACACAAACACTTCCTCTTTCATTCCTGATCAGTCTTACTCTCATTCTGGTCATCCTTCTGTTAAATATGAAAAACTGCTGTTGATTAAAAAAAAGGATAATCTTAGTTACAGAGTGGCAGTGACCAACTTGTAAGTTTAGACCATAAGACACAGCAGAATCAGGCTATTCAGTCCATCAAGCCTGCTCCACCATTCCACCTTGGCTGATCCCGGATCCCACTGAGCCCTATAACCCTGCCTTCTTGTCATATCCTTTGATGCCCTGACCAATCAGGAAACTATCAACTTCTGCTTTGAATATACCCACAGACTTGGCCATCACTGCAGTCAGTGGCAGAGCATTCCACAGATTCACTACTCTGGTTAAAAATATTCCTCCTTACCTCTGTTCTAAAAGGTTGCCCCTCAATTCTGATGCTGTGCCCTTTAGTTCTGGATACCCCCAGCAAAGGAAACATCCTCTCCACATCTACCCTATCTAGTCAGTTCAATATTTGGTAGGTTTCAAAAAGATCCCCCTGCATCCTTCTAAATTCCAGTGAGTACAAGCCCAAAGCTGCCAAACACTCCTATGTTAACCCTTTAAATCATGGAATCATCCTCGTGAACCTCCTCTAAATTCTCTCTAAATCCTTTCCAAGATATGGGGCCCAAAACTGTTGCCAATACTCCGTGCGGCCTGACTGCTGTCTTATAAGGGCTCAGCATTATCTCCTTGCTTTATGGCTGATGTTTAATCCTGATAAGTGTAATGTGATACATTTTGGTTAAATAAGGACACATACAATAAACCAGTGGTTATGGAAGCATTGAGGAACAAAGGGCTAAGGTGTACAAGTTATGAAGGTGGCAGCACTGGAATCTAAGAGACAGAAGGCAGAAGAGACAGGAGGCCCTGGTTGAACTTTATAACAATGGTTAACCATGTCTGGAGTACTGTTTGCAGTTCTGGTCATCACACCATAGGAGTAATGTAATTGTACCCTAGAAGGTGAATAAAAAGGTCACAGAAACTTGCCTGGGATGCTTTCCTTGGAGGAGGCTTGGGGGGATACCTAAAGAGGTTTACTCAAGTAGGAACAGCATAGACAGCATTGATAAGAAGAAAGTAAGCATTTTGGAGGTGCCCAATTCCAAAACGTACGAGTTTAGAGGAAGAGTTTTAGAGGGGACATAAGGAAGAATTCTTATTTTCCTTTCAGAAGATGCTTGCAATCTGGAATGCATACTTAGGAAATTAGTGAAGACTGATACTCTTACAATGCTTAAATCATCATCTGGATGACTACTTAAATTACCGAGGAATAGTAGGTTAGGGACCAGTGTGGATAGGTACATTATGGATGCCGTAGACATGGTGGGCCTAAGGTCTTGTTTCTATGCTTGTATAACTCTAAGACATCCATGAAGAGGTCATGCATCTTGAATAAATTAAGGGACAAGAATTAGTTTGCACATTGGAATTATTGGGATCTTTGGGAAAGGAGTGCCAACCTGGATGATAATGTCAGTACCATCATGGATAGTATGGAGAAAATATGTACCAAGACAGCTCAATCTGAGTGTTGCCAAACTGGAAACAATGGATGAAATGGGAGATCCACTGAAATCCAGAACTGTGACATTGAAATCAACTGACCCTGGCCTACACAAGATATCAAGATGCTGTGTCTGCAAAACTATTGTGGATGCCAAAAAGCATTGCCAATCCAAAGTCAAGTCCAAGAGTAGTCATCAGTTGTAGCAGGGCCTACATGCCATAACAGGCTACAAAATAAAATCAGGCAGCATTGCTGAGGGCAGCACGTCCCTTCCTGATGAGCTTATCACATTTAGAACAGAAGGGGAATGGAATGTTACTACCCTCCATGACAGTTTTCAGTGCACCTATACCCACAGTGACCACTGCAAACATCAAGTCTATTCTCTAGTGAAAGCAAACTGGCCCAGATGATGTCCTTGGCTATGTCCTTCGACTCTATGTAGACCAAGTAGCTGGGGAATATTTACATACATTTTTGTCTCTCCTTACATCAGTCCAAGGTTCCACTTGCTTCATTAAGTCCACTATGATCCAGATACAGAAGAAATACTATATAAGGCAATGTGCCTCAACAACTATCGCCTGGTGGCACTGATCCATCAACATGAAGTACTTTGAGAGACAGTTAATGGCATGTGTTTACTCCAACCTCTCAGAAAACCTCAACCCACTGCCATTCTCTGGCCCTAAACGCATCACAGGATCAGCTGTACAGTAAGAACACATACAATACTTTAGACTATTGTTTATTGACTTTAGCACCACCTTCAATACTATAATTCCAACCAAGCGCATGTTCAAATTCCTAGATCTGGGCTCAACACCTCCCTTTGCAACTGGATCCCTGAAGTTGCAGTTAAAAGACCATAACCAGTAAAGATAGGCAGCAAGACATCCACTAGGATTACCCTCAACATTGGTGTCCCACAGGACTGCATCCTCTGCCCTGTACCATTCTCCAAGTACACTCACAAATGCCAGATTCTGCTCTAACTCATCTACAAATTTGCAAATATCACCACATGTAGTGGGCACAATTTCACTTAACGATGAGTCAAAGTATAGGAAGGAGATAAAGATCCTGGAGGCATGATGTCTTGACAAAAACTTTTCCATCAATGTCAGGAAAACAAAAGAACTCGACATTGACTTCAGGGAAGGGTGGGATGCCTACAGCATAAAGGTTAAGAGCTTCAGGTTTCTAGGAATGATCATCACCAATAACCTGTCCTGGTCCAATCATAGATGCCATGGCCAAGAAAGCTCACCAGCACCTCTACTTCCTCAGGAGGCTAAAGAAATTTGGCATGTCCCATTTGAACTTCACCAACTTTGACAGATGTGTCACAGAAATCATCCTACCCAGATGCATCCTGGCTTAGTATGGCAATTGCTCTACCTGTGATCACCCAAGAAAATGCACTAAGGTGTAAACACAGCTCAATGTATCATGAAACCAGCCTCCCTTCCATACACTGTCTACATTTCTCACTGCCTTGGTATGCAGCCAACATAATCAAAACCCCACACACCCCATACATTCTCTCCTTTCCCCCTCCGATCAGACAAAAAGATATAAAAAAGACTTGAAAGCATTCATCACCGGCTTCTATCCTGCTGTTACAAGAATATTGAATGATCCCCTAGTACAATAAGAATTAAATTTCTGACCATGCAATCTACCTCATTATGAACTTGCATCTTATTATCTGCCTGCACTGCACCCCCTCAGTAACTGTAACATTCTATTTTGTTTTGTTGCTTTCTCTGATACTACCTCTATGCACGCATGTGATGGCACTGATCTGTACAGATGCCATGCATAAAGAAAATAAATCCACTGTATCTCAGTATACGTGACAGAATAAACCAATTTACATTTGAGGTGAATTTGTCCTCCTAAAATAGTTCCAATCCACCAAAGACCATTGGATCTGTTGCAGCTAAGTATGACTACCAGTTCTCTTTGATGTAATAGACTGAGCTAATGTTGTGTGAGGAACCTCTTGACTGTGGCAGAAAAAGAGGGAAGGTGAGAAAGTTAATGGCAGGAAAGTCAAATTTTGTTCAACATTGTACCGAACCCTGTAAAAAAAAGGGGAGCAATTTAACTCTGTTGGGGGGAGGAGGAGATTGGGTTCAGTTTTTCAGGATGAGCCGTGATGCTCTGGAGCCATCTTCTCTGCATTTATCTTGTGTAATCATGTGATGGATAGATTTCAACCCCATGAGTTCCAAACAAATAAATCAGATCACTTCCATTATTATTTTTGACAACATGACCTTCTGGGGTAGGTGGGACCAGTACAAGCAGCACGGTCTACACCTGGGCTGGACTGGAACCAATGTCCTAGGGGGAGCGTTTGCTACTGCTGTGCAGGAGGATTTAAACTAATGTGGCAGGGGGATGGGAACAAGTGCAGAGAGACAGAGGGGTGTAAAATGAGGGTAGAAACAAAAAGTAGTAAGGTGAAAAGTAAAAATGGCAGGCAGGCAAATCCAGGGCAAAAATCAAAAAGGGCCACTTTTCAACATAATTGTATAAGGGTTAAGAGTGTTGTAAAAACAAGCCTGGAGGCTTTGTGTGTCAATGCAAGGAGCATTCATAACAAGGTGGATGAATTGAATGTGCAGATAGTTATTAATGAATATGATATAGTTGGGATCACAGAGACATGGCTCCAGGGTGACCAAGGATGGGAGCTCAACATCCAGGGATATTCAATATTCAGGAGAGATAGACAGGAAAGAAAAGGAGGTGGGGTAGCATTGCTGGTTAGAGAGGAGATTAACACAATAGAAATGAAGGACATTAGCCTGGAGGATGTGGAATTGATATGGGTAGAGCTGCGTAATACTAAGGGGCAGAAAACGCTGGTGGGAGTTGCGTACAGGCCACCTAACAGTATTAGTCAGGTTGGGGATGGCATTAAACAGGAAATTAGAAATGAATGCAATAAAGGAACAGTAGTTATAATGGGTGTCTTCAATCTACATATAGATTGGGTGAACCAAATTGGTAAGGGTGCTGAGGAAGAGGATTTCTTGGAATGTATGCAGGATGGTTTTCTGAACCAACATATCAAGGAACCAACTAGAGAACAGGCCATTCTAGATTGGGTATTGAGCAATGAGGAAGGGTTAGTAAGTAATCTTGTCGTGCGAGGCCCCTTGGGTAAGAGTGACTATAATATGGTGGAATTCTTCATTAAGATGGAGAGTGACATAGTTAATTCAGAAACAAAGGTTCTGAACTTAAAGAAGGGTAACTTTGAAGGTACGAGACATGAACTAGCTAAGATAGACTGGCAAATGATACTTAAAGGGTTGACAGTGGATATGCAATGGCAAGCATTTAAAGATCGCATGGATGAACTACAACAATTGTTCATCCCAGTTTGGCAAAAGAATAAACCAGGTAAGGTAGTGCACCCGCGGCAGACAAGGGAAATTAGGGATAGAATCAAGTCCAAAGAAGAAACATACAAATTAGCCAGAAAAAGCAGCACACCTGAGGACTGGGAGAAATTCAGAGTCCAGCAGAGGAGGACAAAGGGATTAATTAGGAAAGGGAAAAAAGATTATGAGAGAAAGCTGGCAGGGAACATAAAACTGACTGTAAAAGCTTTTATAGATAATGTGAAAAGAAAAAGATTGGTTAAGACAAATGTAGGTCCCTTACAGTCAGAAACAAGTGAATTGACCATGGGGAACAAGGACATGGCAGACCAATTGAATAACTACTTTGGTTCTGCTTTCACTAAGGAGGACATAAATAATCTTCCGGATATTGTAGTGATCCAAGTGTCTAGTGAGACAGAAAAATTGAGGAAAATACATGTTAGTAGGGAAGAGGTGTTAGATAAATTGAAGGGATTAAAGACAGATAAATCCCCAGGGCCAAATGGTCTGCACATCCCAGAGTGCTTTAGGAAGTAGCCCAAGAAATAGTGGATGCATTAGTGATAATTTTTCAAAACTCCTTAGATTCTGGATTAGCTCCTGAGGATTGGAGGGTGGCTAATGTAACCCCACTTTTTAAAAATGGAGGGAGAGAAAAACCAGAGAATTATAGACCTGACATCGGTGGTGGGGAAAATGCTAGAGTCAGTTATCAAAGATGTGATAACAGCACATTTGGAAAGAGGTGAAATCATCAGACAAAGTCAGCATGGATTTGTGAAAGGAAAATCATTTCTGATGAATCTTGTAGAATTGTTTGAAGATGTAACTAGTAGAGTGGATAGGGAATGTGGTATATTTGGATTTTCAAAAGGCTTTTGACAAGGTCCCACACAGGAGATTAGTGTGCAAACTTAAAGCACACGGTACTGGGGGTATGGTATTGATGTGGATAGCAGACAGGAAGCAAAGAGTGGGAGTAAACGGGACATTTCCAGAATGGCAGGCAGTGACTAGCGGGGTACTGCAAGGCTCGGTGCTGGGACCCCAGTTGTTTACAATATATATTAATGATTTAGATGAGGGAATTAAATGCAGCATCTCCAAGTTTGCTGATGACACAAAGCTGGGTGGCGGTGTTAGCTGTGAGGAGGATGCTAAGAGGATGCAGGGTGACTTGGATAGGTTAGGGAAGTGGGCAAATTCATGGCAGATGCAATTTAATGTGGATAAATGTGAGGTTATCCACTTTGGTTGCAAAAACAGGGAAACAGATTATTATCTGAATAGTGGCCAATTAGGAAAAGGGGAGGTACAACGAGACCTAGGTGTCCTTGTACAACAGTCATTGAAAGTAGGCATGCAGGTACAGCAGGCAGTGAAAAAGGCAAATGGTATGTTAGCATTCATAGCAAGAGGATTCGAGTACAGGAGCAGGGAGGTTCTACTGCAGTTGTACAAGGCCTTGGTGAGACCACAGCTGGAGTATTGTGTGCAGTTTTGGTCCCCTAATCTGAGGAAAAACATCCTTGTCATAGAGGGAGTACAAAGAAGGTTCACCAGATTGATTCCTGGGATGGCAGGACTTTCACATGAAGAAAGACTGGATCGACTAGGCTTAAACTCACTGGAATTTAGGAGATTGAGGGGGGATCTTATTGAAACGTATAAAATTCTAAAGGGATTGGACAGGTTGGATGCAGGAAGATTGTTTCTGATGTTGGGGGAGTCCAGAATGAGGGGTCACAGTTTAAGGATAAAGGGGAAGCCTTTTAGGACTGAGATGAGGAAAAACTTCTTTACACAGAGAGCGATGAATCTGTGAAATTCTCTGCCACAGGAAACAGTTGAGGCCAGTTCATTGGCTATATTTAAGAGGGAGTTAGATATGGCCCTTGTGGCTAAAGGGATCAGGGGGTTTGGAGAGAAAGCAGGTACAGGGTTCTAAGTTGGATGATAAGCCATGATCATACTGAATGGCGGTGCAGGCTTGAAGTAGGCCGAATGGCCTACTCCTGCACCTATTTTCTCTGTTTCTATGTTGTGATTTCTGCTGTTCTGTCATAGTCTGAGAGTTCAATCTATTTTAATCCCACTTCATTAGGTAAGAGTTGTTCAAGAATCTCACCATTTTGATGTGTATTGTTCAGAATCTTCCCGAAAGTAACTTTCCAATGGTCACAACAACTAGAATTAAAATAACTCATCTTACATAACCAACACAGAAGGGGCAGGAAGGCCTTCAATTCCTTGACTGCAACAATTTACAAGTTGGTTTATATTGTTCATTTCAATGTTTTGCAAAATTTGAACCAAGTATCAAACAATTTTTGTTCAAATTGGAACAGAGAGCAATGCTTTAAACCTGAAGACTTACAAGTATCGATACACTGGTATCAATCTAGGCCAAATTAAAATAATCTGCTTCAAGAAAATAGAGAGTTAACATGTTACCGAAGTGACCTGTCACACTCTGCACAAAGGATAAAAATTGCTTGCTGTAGTATATACCATTAGCTGGAAATCCAGGAGTTAGAGGATCTCCAGCTCCGTTCGTGAGCAATACATTTCCACGCTGAACACCAGTCTCAGGGAGGTTCCAGCCTCTTGGGTAAGGTAGCACCCCTGGTGCGCCATAATCAACTGGGTCAGAGAAAAGAATGATTCCTTTAGCACCGGCTTCCACTGCGTTCTTAACCTAGGAAGTTGGAACAAGATACCATCAACTTAAACTGAAAATAAAAGGTTTTTTTTTATTTTAAAGTAAACTTTTTTAAACTTTTAGGCAGAAATTGTTCAGGCCCTTTTATAATTTTCAAATATCCAGATTTTCAGTATGGAATGTTAAACGTCTTAAAACTCTGAACAATCAATGCTGGAAGGGGAATTGGGAATCTGCTACAATCTCCATCTGATCAGCAGCGATTTGAAAACAGAGAAGTACTCAGCAATTGAAAAGCAAGATGTGCATTGTAGCAACTGGAGTAGTGTGTCCACACGTCACTCAGCAGATGCCCACTCTGCAGACAGCTGTGCTGGTTGATAATTTTGAAGCACTTGGGAGACTCATGATCTACAAATACAAAAACTATGAGGGTATAGATGGGGTGCATGCAAGCAGGCTTTTCCGACCGACTTCGGGTGAGACTTGAACTAGAGAACTTAGCAGTTCAGGATGTGGAAGGGAAAGCATACTTGATGTTTCATGTTGAGACTTGATCTGGACAGATCACTGACTGTCACTTCAGGTTGAAATTTGGCCTGACTTGCTGGGTCTGGTACTCTTGAGTCTCAATGCATCATGTGTTGAAACCAATGGTAAGAAATGGTTACTGAAAGAATGGACCCTTTGTATTTTTATTTAAATTTTGTTGGTTTAAATGTACTGAATTTAAGTACAGTAAATACATGTTTATTTAAGCATTAATAGTTTTAGAACAATTCATTCTAATTCTTTCCAAATATAATATGTTTCTAAAGTTACTGGTTATTATTTCAATGTCTATGATTGAAAATGGTAGGCAAAAGTGGACAATTTTAAAAAGCGTTGATCTGAATATTGTCGTTGAGTCAATAAATAAAACCTTTAATTTCCAATGGCTTTCAATAGCCTACAATGGTTCAAGGACCACATCAAGTTCTCATAGGTAGCAAGAAGTGGGATGGACAATGAATACTGGCCTTATCAATGGAGACTATATTCAGGAAATCAAGGAAAGAATTTAAAATCTTTCCAAATGACTGGATATATTTGTACTGATGATTGAAAGTAAAATAATAATAGAAAAAAAGTAGGATGCGTAGCGAGTTAAACTGACAAAAACATTTTGGTTCTTTTCTGTCATTAATTTCAGTTGTGTTCGGGATCTGTGGATTACATGCATGTGAGTTCCCCCACAGACAGGAAATCTGTAACATTTAATATAAATTGTGCAAACCTGTGACTGGATACAATAAGTAATGCATCCACTTTATAAATATGCACAATTATATTGTTAAAATAAATTTGTGCCTGAACTGAAATAGCAAAAATACACCTACAAGTGTGTCAGTACTTAACATCCTCATACTTCATATTCAGGACTTCTAAGATGTGGAGGCCTGGTTATTAAACACACCATTTAAAAAGATTCCACCTTATCAACGTTTCTTCTTCAAAAATGATTTTTGGGCCATAGATAGAAGAGTCACTACCTTGTTTCCTCTGAAGATTTTCCCATATCTGGCAATTACAATCTTCCCAGTGAAGTCAATGCCCATTTGCTTTTGCAGCCAGGAGAAATCCTCATGACGAGCATAATTAACATAGATCAAGTCCCCCTGCACACAAATACAATAAATCACTTGAGGGCACAATGGAGAAAAACACATTTCTAAGTGCAATAGCAAATTTGCAGATGATATTAAATTTGGGGGCTTTGTTGATAGTAAAGCAGGTTACAATAAATTGCAAAGAGATCTTGATCAGTTAAAGAGATGAGCTTAGGAATGACTGATGGATTTCAACCTAGGAAAGTATGGGTGATGCATTTTGGACAAACGAGGGTAGGACACATACAGTGAACGACAGGGCACTGATGAGTGTTGCAAACTGAGGCACCTGGGAACACAGGTGCAAAGATTGTTAAAAGTGGCCGCCCAAGTAGACAAGATGGTGAAAAACACGTTTAGCATGTTGGCCTTTGTTGCGGCATCGAGTTTAAGAAGAGGGACTTTATGTTGCAATTTTACGAGTCTTTGGTAAGGCTACATTTAGAGTATTGCATACTGTTTTGATCACCCTTTTATGGGAAAGACATTGTCAGGCTGGTGCAGAAGAGTCTTATGTGGATGCTGCCTAGACTGGAGAGCCCAAGTTATAGAGAGAGTTTGACAACACTGGATGTATATACACCCTGGGGCACAGGAGAAGAGGGCTGATCTCACAGAAGTTTATATCATGGGGGATAGAGATAGACTGGAGGGTTAGTCCTTCCCCAGGGATGGGGGACTATAAAACAAGGCATAGCTATAAGAAGGGAATGATTTAAAAGAGACTTGAGAAGTAACTTCTTTACACAAAGGGTGGAGAGTACTTGGCATGAGCTGCCAGAGGAAGTGATTGAGGCAAGTAAAATTGCAACATTTAAGAGTAATTTAGATATAGAGGAGCTTTGAGGTTATGGGCCAAACACAGAAAACTGGGACTAGAATGGAGAATCCGTGGCTGGCACTAACAAGATGGGCCAAAGGTCCTGTTACCATGCTGTATCACTCTGATCTACATTTTAGATAGAGAAAATCTTGAATGATTATTAATAGTGAATGATATTATAAAACATTTAAAAGACTTTAAATTCTACCAATTTATATACAAACTATTTTATGACTTATCCCAGACATCTCTTTTACGCACATATACAACTGATAAAGACAACTCAGGAGTTTTTGGTTCAGTAAAGGGGAGTGAACAACTGAAACTTTGTGGGAAATAATAATGTAAAACAAGAATTTAAATTTAAAGGCATGAAGAGCTAGCCCAAAAGTGCTCAGGAAAAACAAAGGTGCAACTTGAAGATATAGACACACACCAATGCAGGTATGTAAAAGAATAAATAGATGGAATGGGGTGTAAAGAGGGTTTCTTCTTTTTTGTTAACTAGCAGGAATGCTAATTTACTGATAACGAGAATGGTATTCCTTTGTAAACCAAATGGGGATTAATGTTCTTTCTTCTGAGTCTGTAAGCTTTTGTTGACGGGCTTTTGGGCAGATCGGCGCGAGGGGGTCGAGAGAGAGGACGCAATGCTCTAAGCTGGGCGAGGATCGGACCCCAAAGGGGGGGTCCGAGGCCGGGAGATTCTCCGAGGGGGGGGGGGGATGAAGCTAGATGTGCTTGGTTGACCACTCGGAGGGTCCTGAGCTGTTTGGAGAGTCGAGGAGTTCGGAGGGTCCTGAGCTGCGAGTCGAGGAGTTCGGAGGGGATCAAATGGTGGCCAGAAGACTTCAGAAATTGAGCTCCAACGGCTGTGCACGAAGTGGTTTGGACTTTGATAAGTTTGGCGCCTTTTCATTAATTTTCTCTTCATATATACTGTATCGTTATTAATCACTTAGTTATAGTAACCTTTATAAATTGTACTCATTTAATCGCATATGGTGTACTGTCTGTTTTTGGGTGAGGTGGGGACATCACACAGCATCCACACCAGCTGATTACCCAGTTTGGCGGGGCCGAAGGCTGCTCCCCCTAGACGAAATGAGCTGAGCGAGCCTGAGGCGACCCAGGGGGTTACAGGGGTAAGAAAAGTTACCAGGGAAGAGTAATTTACTGAATTTTTGCTACCAAAATCACTATTTTCTAAGCTGCGTCATGAGATTCTGTTGCCCTCCTGTGAAATCTTGGCTAATGTTTGAAGAGCTTCTGATTCTGTGCTGTTGGTGTTCAAACAAATCACTCTTCATTCTCTTCCAAATCAATTTAAGTTTTCAAATTTAGTCTGGCTCTGTCCATCATCCAGTCAGTAACTTAACCCAAAATTTATGCTTTATCTCTGTTACTTCAATGAGCCAGAGATTAAGGTGCATCAGTTCAGAAAAGCCTTTCAAAACCACTCAAATTAAAAACCCTTTTCCCATCTTCCATTAATTGCAGGCTAAACAAATCACAGTAACAATGAGATATTCAGCTAAGAATTCTCAGAATCACATTATTGCAGAGCTAACTTCATTCAATAGTTCTGAGGAATACAAGTTCAATGGTTTGCAAATAAAATAAAAAAGTATTTTGCAAAACCTCTTAATGCTGAGCCTTCATCAGTTATTGGTTTATATAAAATGACCCGAAGTTCATTTCTACTTTGTTTCAATGTTAATCTGATCATTACAGTAATTTGTACTTGGTGAAATCTTTGGAAGAGTCCTCAGCAGCAGACTAAGACACTTCATGTAAATTCGACCAGTTCCATTAAAAAGCGCCGAGTTTCTTAATTTGATTTCTGACAAGGTTTAAAAATGACACAGCTTGACATTGTAAGCAAATTTACAATCTATTGTAGCTTTTACTACACAGCAAAAAACTGAAAATAGCTGAACAGTTATATTGCTATCAGCTTTCAGTTGCACAAGCTACAAATTTCACTGTTGCTTTCAAATTAATGTTTTTGAGCAAAAACTGAAATAAAGGACATATTAACAGTATTTTACTTAATTTGAAAATGACATCTCAAAATTAAATTTGCTTAGAATGCAATATGAAAAATTGGGAAGGCTTGGTAAATTGTAAGCAATCACTTCCACAAAATGTCTAAACAATATTAAATTAATTGTGACATTAATGCAATGCAGCAAAGAGCAGCAGTTTATTCCTACATTAAGTAATTGTTCTACTATTCATTGCTTAGCCCACTCTTTATTCTGGTCCTGACTGAAATAAGTTAGATTTTCCTGGAAAATCTAACAGTGCCTCTCCCCCCTCCAAAAAAAAACTGTGAAAGTACAAGAACATGAGATCAACAGCTGTTTGCAAAACTGGATAATCAAATGATTGGACAGAAAGATGCAAAATCAGCCATAATCTTAACAAATGAAAGTATTAGCTCCAGCCCTGTAACCTTTTCTTGCTTCTATTTAAAATGTAATTGTCTTCTTTCCATTAACTATGATTATGAGCAGCAATTATCTGGATTGATAGAAATCTAAATTGCTATTGAGACACTCAAAGTTTCTAAAGCACCCAATTTATTTCTAAATCATTAGACAGCAACAAGATGCTTCTGCAGTAAGAAAAAATTACCACTGGCATCCCTGGTGGAGAATAGGCATTGAAAGGTGGTTCCAGATCCTCTACATGTTCATATCCAGGAGGCAGTGGTTCAAAGAGGGATGTATTATAGATCTAAAAATAAAGTGGCAATTTGTTACTTTATGCATATTAATTATAATTTGCACAAAATTAAGACTGATCTGCTTTTTTGTTCCTTTTCTTCTCACTTCTTTCTCAGTCACATTCGGTTTCTGTGTAGCAGGTATGGTTTAATTTCAGCTCATTCTTTATTTAATCTGTCTTTCTGTTGTAGAGCTCTAAGTGCTTCCTCTCTTCCTTCTTACTGGAAACTATTTTATTTCCTTATGCCCTCTCATTTCTCATTTTTACCTGATCTTCTATAGCTGATTATCCTCATCCATGTCTCTTACTTTGACTAAGAAGTGGCTGTGATTGCAATAGTAAACCCTGACTGAGGTCAGCAGCTTCAGGGGAGGGGGAGCAGAGGGGAGGGGCACGGGGGCGATTTAGAAGACAGTAAGGTGGTGGTTGTGGGGACACGATAGGGAGATATTCAAGTGCAGTGGAGGCAAGCAGATTGTTGGATTTGAATGCTATTTACAAATCAGATGTAATGGGGCAGCAAGACCATTACAAACCAGGATAAGGACAGCTGTATAAATAATATCATTTGCAGAGAGAGCCATTGTACAATGGTAAAAGGCAGCTGATGATGTCTGTAAATTACCAAAGGTATTTGGATATGGAGTGTCCATTTGTGCTTCAATGGCAAAAATTGAATTTAATGAAGCCACTTATCAACACTCAAAATAGTGAATTTTGTAATGATTGAAACTGCAATTACTTGCAGCTAAGTGCTTAAAGAGTTTATAATCTCAAAATATTGTGAATTCAGGGAGATCCTTCCATAATTCTTGTTTGTTGTGCTGTTACACATAAAGTACATATTGTTGAGGAAAGGGAAGAGATCCAAGGGGCAATGGAGGACTATGGAAAAATAGCAGAATCCAGTCAGTAGGTGAGGTAGGAGCAGGTACAAGGCAGGAAAGGTAGCAAGGATGTTAGAAGGAATGGAAAATTAAGAACCCAGCCTGGACATTTCTTCACTGACATTCTCTGCAGCATCAGAACAACATGATGCCCCTTTATTAGATGGTGGAGAACCTGGACTATTCGAGTCCTCCTTCTGTAACTGAGATCCATTCCACTCATAATTCTCTTTTGTGCCACAGAAAACCATGCACTTGGTGTCAATTATTCATTGTATTCCCAGGAAATCCTACAGGACATGTGTCACATGCCAGAAGACCTAAACAAAAGTATGTTGTGTCTATGCAGTACCAAATCGTTAGAATGCACCCACAGTAAACAAAAGTGTAAAAAAATCAAAAAAAACTGCAGATGCTGCAAGTGCTGGAAATAGTGTATAAGGCAGCATCTAAATATTTTTCTGGGCTCTTCGTTAAAACTACAAGTATACCATTTCAAATCATCAAGTTCAAAATTCTTCAGTAAATCTGTCACATGAAATATTTTAATGTAATTTATGCTGTATTAAATTAATTAAGGCAAAAAAGAAAACATGCAGATCAACAAATACACCCTCCCCAGTAGCCTTATGCACCATTATAAATGTCCATATCTGGCTCCAGCTCCAGCAGCCTGCACGAGAACCAGGAACTCATGGTTACCTTCTCTAATAAATGGCTCACAGACATACAGTATATTATTTCCTTTTTATAGGGTGTGAAGCTGTTCAAAATACTTCAAGAAGCACAGTAGCATTGAATATCATTCTTAATTTTACACTGTGCCATCTTTGTAAAACAACCAAAGCTATAATAACTATTGGTGTTACAGATAAGATTTCAAGATCCAATAACTTAGCCTGAGACAGTATGTACTCGTGAAGCATTGCTTGACTTACTGTCAGGTGAATATTAAACCCAGCAAAGAACTGAGCAGATATTGAACAGGATCAACTATTCAAGTAGAGACAAAGATCCCATGGCACAAATCATGGTGATGTTCCTGTCAATGTGATCGGTGTGTTTCACTTCATCACAAGACACATCAACTACTTAAATCAATGCTGCTTGTGATCTTTTATTATACATACACTCTGGTTGCTCTACATGCCTGTATTTTGCACCTTTTGATGTCATGAAAGTCATCATACATATTATTTTTACCCAGAAATACACCACTGAGCCCTTTGAGACTGCACTGCCTCGCAATAAAATCATGGCTGATCATAAGACCATAAGACATAGGAACAGAATTAGGCCATTTGATCCATTGAGTCTACTCCTCCATTCCATCAGGGCTGATCCATCATATTGCTCAACCTCATTCTCCTGCCTTCTCCCTGTCTTCTATCATTTCGGATTCCCCCTCCCCCTCTCATATCTCTTGCTATATTTTCTTTCAGTTAGTCTGAACGAAGGGTCTCAGTCCAAAATGTCGACTGATCTTCTTCCTATAGATGCTGCCTGGCCTGCTGCGTTCCAGCAGCATTTTGTGTGTGTTGGATAATGGATTTGATGGCTTTGTGGCAATGTTTGCAGATGATATGAAGATAGGTAGAGGATAAGTAGTGCTGAGAAAGCAATGCATTTGCAGCAGGAAGAATGGGCAAAAAAGTGGCAGATGGAATACAGTGCTAAAAGGAGCAATACTGCCGACTATTAGCTAAATGAGATGAAGGGTCAAACATCAGAGGTACAGAGGGACTGAGGAATGCTAGTGCATACAAATATAGAAACCATACAACACAATACAGGTCCTTCGGCCCACAATGCTATGCCAAACATGTACTTACTTTAGAAATTACCTAGGGTTACCCAAAGCCCTCTATTTTTCTATCCAGAGACCTATCCAGGAGTCTCTTAAAAGACCCTATTGTATCATGACTCCCAGAAGGTTAATTTGCAGGTTAAATCTGTGGTAAAGAAGGCAAATGCAATGTTTGCATTTATTTCAAGGGGAATAGAATATAAAAGCAAGGAGATGATGCTGAGCTTTTATAAGACACTAGTCAGGCCACACGTGAAGCACTGTCAACAGTTTTAGAAACACAGAAAACCTACAGCACAATATAGGCCCTTCAGCCCACAAGGTTGTGCCAAACATGTCCCTACCTTAGAAATTACTAGGCTTACCTATAGCCGTCTAATTTACTAAGCTCCGTGTACCTATCCAAAAGTCTCTTAAAAGACTTTATCGTATCCACTTCCACCAATGTTGCCAGCAGCACATTCAACACACTCACCAATCTCTGAGTAAACACTTACCCCTAACTTCTCCTCTATACCTACTCCCCAGCACCTTAAACCTGTGTCCTCTTGTGGCAACCATTTCAGCCCTGGGAAAAAGCCTCTGACTATCCAAATGATCAATGCCTCTCATCATCTTATACACCTCTATCAGGTCACCTCTCATCCTCCGTCGCTCCAAGGAGAAAAGGCCGAGTTCACTCAACCTATTCTCATAAGGCATGCTCCCCAATCCAGGCAACATCCTTGTAAGTCTCCTCTGCACCCTTTCTATGGCTTTCACATCCTTCCTGTAGTGAGGCGACCAGAACTGAGCACAGTACTCAACTGGGGTCTGACCAGGGTCCTATATAGCTGCAACATTACCTCTCGGCTCCTAAATTCAATTCCACAATTGATGAAGGCCAATACACTATACGCCTTCTTAACCACAGAGCCAACCCACGCAGCTGCTTTGAGCGTCATATGGACTTGGACCCCAACCCTCTGATCCTTCACACTGCCAAGAGTCTTACCATTAATACTATATTCTGCCATCATATTTGACCTACCAAAATGAACCATCTCACACTTATCTGGGTTGAATTCCATCTGCTACTTCTCAGCCCAGTTTTGCATCCTATCAACATCCTGCTGTAACCTCTGACAGCCCTCTACATTATCCACAACACCTCCAACCCTTGTGTCATCAGCAAATTTACTAACCCATCCCTCCACTTCCTCATCCAGGTCATTTATAAAAATCACGAAGAGTAAGGGTCCCAGAACAGATCCCTGAGGCACTCCACTGGTCACCGACCTCCATGCAGAATATGACCCATCTACAACCACTCTTTGCCTTCTGTGGGCAAGCCAGTTCTGGATCCACAAAGCAATGTCCCCTTGGATCCCATGCCTCCTTACTTTCTCAATAAGCTTTGCATGGGGTACCTTATCAAATGCCTTGCTGAAATCCATATGCACTACATCTACTGCTCCTCCTCCATCAGTGTTTAGTCACATCCTCAAAAAATTCAATCAGGCTGGTAAGGCACAACCTGCTCTTGACAAAGCCATGCTGACTATTCCTAATCATATTATACCTCACCAAATAACTTTCTGAACTATCTCTACACCCTTTCTTGAATAAAGGAACAACATCTGCAACCCTTTAATCCTCTGGAACCTCTCTTGTCCCCATTGATGATGCAAAGATCACTACCAGAGGCTCAGCAATCTCCTCCCTCGCCTCCCACAGTAGCCTGGGGTATATCTCATCCGGTCCCAGCGACTTATTCAACTTGATGCTTTCTAAAAGCTCCAGCACATCCTCTTTCTTATTATCTACATGCTCAAGCTTTTTAGTCTGCTGCAAATCATCACTACAATCACTGAGATCCTCTTCCATAGTGAATACTGAAATAAAGTATTCATTAAGTACCTCTGCTATTTCCTCCAGTTCCATACACAGTTTCCCACTGTTTTGAACCCCATATCTCAGAAAGTATGAGTTGTCAATGGAGAGTGTCCAGAGGAGGTTCACAAGCATGATTCTGTGAATGAAGGGGTTAACATCGGAGAAGCATTTGGCAGCTTTGGGCCTGTACTCACTAGAATTTTGAAGAATGCCAGGGGATCTCATTGAAACCTACTGAATGTTGAAAGGACTAGATAGGGCGGATGTGGTAAGGATGTTTCCTATGGTGGGGGTATCCAGAACTAGAGAGCACAGCCTCAAAATTGAGGGACAACCCTTTAGAACAGAGGTAACAAGCAATTTATTTTTACCCAGAGAGTAGTAAATCTGTGGAATGTTCTGCCACAGACTGCAGTGGAGGCCAAGTCCATGGGTATATTTAAGGTGGAAGTTGAAAGTTTCCTGATCAGTCAGGGTATCAAAGGGTATGGTGAGAAGACAGGTGTATGGGGTTGAGTGGGATCCGGGGTCAGCCATAATGGAATGGTGGAGCAGCAGACTAAATGGCCTAATTCTACTCCTATGTATTTTGGAATGAGCATCATGATTTGAAGCTGCTTTGCTGTATCAGGGCCTGGATAGTTTGCAGTTGTTTAGTAAACAATTAATTCAAAATTGTGTCAAGGCATTTTACAGAGTATGTCAGGATATCAGTCCTTCCCCTGAAACTAATGGAAGTTGGATAATGCAACAGCACAATGGTTCAAAAGACCATAGTAAATCATCAGAATAGTTTAAAGAGAAGAAAATTTGTGTTTTGGAATGGCCAAGTCAAAGTCCTGACCTTAACCCTATAGAAATGTTGTGGAAGGACGTGAAGCAAGCAGTTCATGCCAGAAGCCCACCAACATTCCAGAGTTGAAGCTGTTTTGTAAGGAGAAATGGCCCCACCTTCCCTTCTGAGCCACAGTCAGACTCTGTACCAAAGACCTGGTTACTGCAGCTTCTCCCAGTGGGTTGTTCCCACCTACCCCACCCCCAAATAGTATTCAGAGTGGCATACTTGTTATTGATGGGAATGACCACAGGGGTACTTCACATTGTTTGCCTCTTCCCTTTCCCTCTTCTGACAGTCACCCAGATATCTTCCTCCTGGAACTTAAGTCACCTCCCTCTAGCTCCTATCTACCACCTTATGTCCCCGTTTGATCCAAATGTCAACCAGCTGTGGTTCCAGTTCCTTAACGTGGTCTCTAAGGAAATGCAGCTCGATGAACTACATGCAGATGTGGTCTCCCAAATTTCCTACATCTCACATAAGGAACATGCAACTACCTCCAGATCCAGTCTCAGCACACTAGCTCTGTATATAAAGGGAAAAAAAAAACACCTACCTGAAACTTTCTTTCTTACACCTGTGCCTGTCCAAGATGGCTTTCACTCAAGCTTTTTGAGCCAAAGCTGGACACTATAACAAAGCCCCATTCCAACAATGGCTGCTCAGCTTACACCTTCTTTATTTTTAAAATCGGTTTCACACTGATTTCAGCATGCCAACAAGAAACTGAAAGCTCCAGAGCTCTTTTTAAATTTCATGATGCATCACCAATGAGCATCCAATCACACTTATTTCAGCCTGCTGACTGAATCAGAGGCTCAGTGGGTCACAGGGCTTTCTGCAATTGTCCCTTGTCCATATCCTTGAAAATTATTGGTTATTAAGAAAAATCATGTAAATCTCATACTTAGAATTAAGAGGTGGCTAAGAACTATTTGTTATTTATAGAACTGCTTCCTGACGTTGCTTCTGAAAGGCCTGGCTCCAAGTTTTAGACTATGCCCACTCTAAAATCTCCAATCAATGGAAATTCTTACACAATGATTATTTCAGATAACAAAACAGAAACTGCTTTGATGAAGGGGCTCAGACCTGACACACTGCTGCTTCTTCCATTTCCGCAGATGTGGCCTGATGCCTTGAGTCTTTACAGCACTGTTTTTATCTTAGATTTTCAGCATCTGCAGTTTTTGTTTTGATGTATTAATAGCCAAATGTTTATTACCATCCCCTAGTTTACAGACATCAATGGGGTCTTCATGACACAACTATATAGAGGTCACTGGTTGGCAATTATGCTCTTGCTGATTTACTATTTGCACACATCTTTTACTCTTATAAACAGATCCGCTGATTTGGCAAAACTGTATTCCAATTGATTAGGAGACTTAATTTTGGAAAGCAGCCACCCTTAACTCAATCAGAAAAATAAAATTGCTCAGTGCTGTGACAGGGAGAAGGATATAGAATGCTTATGAATTTAAACATGGATTTTGCTATCAATCAATAGTTAAAGAAGCCAACAAGTTGGCTGAAACCCAGCTACTGGACAGAAGAAAACAATGCCTAGAATGTAAATTCCAAAATACTAAGCTACTGCAATGACAAGTGTTACTGTCAATAATTACATTGCATCACAGAATACAAATTATTAATCGTGCAAAACTTCAGAATAACCAATAACAGATGAAGCAAATATTTTGAATACAAGACGTTTCACTTTACCGAATGTCCATTTTCATTATTGATAGAGATGTAATTAGGACTGCTTTTGTTTGGGTAAGACAACAAGACATCATATTCCGCCAATTCAACTGAATCTAGACCCCAGTTCTTCCATTGTCTTTGTATCTCTTGGGCTAACTGGAGATTCTTCATAGTGCCAGCTGAATGAGGAAATTGTGTCCAATTCCTGATTAAAACAAAATTAAGACTCATCAGTAATCAAGCGCTGATCCATCTGCCAAGTAAAAGCAACGTCTAAGTACACAGAATGGTTTGGATCCTGTTGAAGGGTCTCAGCAGGGAACATCGAATGTTTATTCTTTTCCATAGATGCTGCCTGGCCTGCTGAGCTCCTCCAGCATTTTGTGGGTGATGCTTGGACTTGACAACATGCAATAGAAATTGAATTGTTCCATGATTTCATTAAAACCTGCTCAACTTGAATTGTCTGGCTTATCTATCATTCTTCACAATCTAAATCCACATTAATTAAGGGAGCAATTAATTTCTTGCCGGTGAACTTTAGCCTCAGTACAACAAATTTGAGCATTAATTCCTAGAAATGTTCATTTCAAATTTTAATGCTCGGTTGGAACAATAGATTTCAATTAGTTTTAAAATAATTTAACATGATAAAATAAAATCTAAGGGTTAAATCATTTAAGGTTCACAATGTTCACAATATTCACAATATGTCAACAGGATGATCAGCTTTGCTGTCAACTAAAATAAGACAGAAGAACAACCAGTTTTAAGGCAGTAATAAATTAAACCTTCGTAATTATTCAGTACAAGGCTTCCCCAAGTTCGGAGTTGGGTCAAGTTGGCAAATTATGTGAAATATTCTCACCTGTTCCTCATTTCAGACTCAGAATATGATTTCAGCATTTACATGTAATGTGATACTCGTGGTGGAAGTGCAGAATCTAATAATTGCAGTATCAGCCTTAGTTTTAAAATGTCAATGTTGAGCTCAATGCCCTAATTAATTTCCTTTGCTTTACCATTCAACCTCCTGGCCATGTGAAATTCATTACACTGATAAACATCTACCATGTTGGAAACACAAATTTGAAAATGCAGTCTAAAAGGGTTATAGTTCCATTATGGAACACCACTCTGCTTTGGATGTTTGCTGTCTGTTTCTCCAGTTCTTTTGAGTTTCTGGAACTTGTGCACTCTGTCCACAACTTAATTTCCTGCACTCTAATTCTTTAGCTTTCATGCCTTTTTGTACAGCAACTTCATTTGGTCTGCTGTCAGGTTTCATAACTAATTGAATAACTGACAATTGCTTCACTAACACACAGTCACCAAGGAGCAAAACAATTGCATGCACATTCATGCTGTCAAATTTCCCATCTGATTTTAAATGTCTGAGTTAATTATAAAATTGGTAATGTAAAGGATTCTTTTCATATTTTTAGACTGTACAAGAAGTTGTACAAGACTGAATTGTTATTTGGTCCCATATTGCTTTCAAAGGATCGGATCACATTTACTCTAACAAGCCATACCGTAATCTAAAACAAAAGAGAAAATTGACCGACTATTCGGTGATATGCTGAAAAGAAAAATATGCATTTTGAACTGAAAGAGTTTCAAAGAAACACATTTCACTTTAACTGTTCAACAACAGCACAAGATGTGTTAGGAAAGGGGTAGCAAGCCTTTTCTGAGACCATGCCCCCATTGGTGATAACCTTCTAAAAAATTATCATTAATGAAATACAATAATTATGGACTGTAAGGAAAAAAGATGAGTCCTGTTCTTTATGTGTTCATTGTTTTATTATATTTACATTGTTTTAATAGAAGTATAACAGACCAATTGAAATAAATGAAGCATTTTCAAAAACCTGTTCAAGATTAACCTGTTTAAAAAATTGAAAACGTCATAATTTATATTCATTATTATTGTGCCTCAGAACATAGTATTCTGAACAATCTGAAAAGGGTAAATACAATTTAAAAACCTCATAGATAAATTTAAATAAGACTTTTACCAATACAAGTATTATTGCAAAAAACTAAATATTTTAGGTGTTAAATTATTGACAGTACTTACCATTGTAACCCAATGTTCAGTGTTCAATATCAAATAACTAGAAGATATAGGCAGTCTGAAACCAATGCCAATTGGCCCAGCTGTTTACTATCCAAACTACTTATGGATACAGCAGATCTGCGAGGATTTCAAAACATATCATCCATCACATGTTCTCGCAATTGACTGGCTGGCAGCAAGCCGGCATGAGATGTTTCCTGAGAAAATATCTCTAGGGACTCAGATTGCAAAAAAAAAAATTGTTGCTCCATTTAACAGTAAAGATATTCATTATACATCTTTTTATTATGGATGGGGTTTAAAGAATCACCGGGTGGCACTACATGCCACGTGACAACAATTTATTTTGTGCATGCTAGCTTGGTTTGTTACCTGTCAAGATTTCATTGGTAGAAACAGATAGAGATTGAAATTAGCTAACCCTTTCATGAGTTATGACACTTCAAGTCATTGCTTTACAGCACAGAAATAAGCCCTTAGTCTAACTCATTTAAACTAACCAAGTCGCTAGTCCCAAGTCTCGTTGCTTGCATTTGACCCATATCCTCCCTAGCCACGTATCTGTCTAAATGACTTAAATGTTGTGATTGTACACATCTCTACAGGTTCTTCTGGTAGCTTTTTTCATATACCCACCAGTCTGGGTACAAAAGTTGCCCTTTGGGTACCCCGCTCATCTTTCACCTACACCTTTCATGATTTTATATAGTGCTAAAACATCATCCCTCAGCCTCTTATGTTCCGGGGAAAAGTCATTCCAGTCTATCCAGCCTCTTCTTATAACTAAAGTACTCTAATCTCATTAACATCCACATGAATCTTTTCTGCATCCTCTCCAGCTAAATAATTTCCTTTCTTTCACTGGGACTTGAAAAAGACTGACAATACCAAAGTGGTCATCCTCCTCCTCTTATCCACCCATATAGTTTCATTGAACGGTTAATGGAAGAAGTACTGCTATAATGTTCTCCCTAATCAAAAATGCAACTTTTTCTCCTCCTTTATGTCTGCCTCTATCATGTATGGTGCATCTGTCCTCTATAGCACTTGGCTGCCAGTCCTGCCTCTCTGTCAACCAGGCTTATCTACTGGGTATAAATCACAGTCCAATGTACACATCCATGCCCAAGTTCCTCTGCTGTACCCATCAGAGTTTTTGCATTAAAATGCAGTTTGGATTATCAAACCTTCCTCAGACCCTGTCTAGCCCCTGCTGTTCTGTCATCTGAATTTGCTCATTTTAAAACTTGTATTTCCCTCAACTTTCCCAACTGCCACAAAACTGCTTTGGATTCCAACCCATTGCCACATAGACACACCCTCCCAAGTCACACTAGCATTCTTCCCAATGAATACAATGATCTCCCTCCAGTTAAGGTGCAACTCATACATCTTGTACAAATCCCATATGCCCCTGAAGCAAGCCCACTGATCCATATATCTAAAATTTTCCCATACCAACTTCTTTGCCACCCATTTGATTGTAATAACTTCTAGTTTTTGCCTTGCTAGCTCAACACTAGAGTTTTTTTTTTAAGCTACCTGCCCAACTCCCTAAAATTTCTTTGCATGACCTCATTTTTCTTCCCACCTACTGTACGCCAGATAGGAACCATGACGTACCCCTGCTCAACTTCCTCTTTCAGAATATCTTGCACCAGCTCAGAGACATCCTTAGCTTTCGCATCAAAAAGGCGAGACTTTTGTAGAGTCCTGCACAAAGCCACAAAAATATGTGTCTGTATATCTAACTGAAGAGTCCCTTATTACTGTTGGTTGCCTATACTTTGCCTAACCTGCCTTACAGTAGAGCTAGTCAAGATTCTTCCTAAAGAGGTTATCTCCCAATCCCCACCACCACAAAAACAATATGCAAAACTGGATTTCCCAGTACCCACCCATTTGAATTTGACTTCCCATTTTGATGTAGGTTGGGGGACTGCTTTGTTGAGCACCTTTGCTCCATCGGCCACAAAAGATGGGACATCCCTATGGCCACCTATTCAACTTGATTTCCCAATCCCATTCCAACAGCTCATACTTCAACCTGGTATATTTGTTTGAGAGGGAAATACTACAGTAGACTCCTGCATTACTTGCCCACACCTTGTATTGGTCCCTTTTGGTGTGAACACCTCGTAGAAACTACTGTGTCACTGTCTTCTGTATACTCTTTAACCCAGCTACTGCTCTGAGCAATCCTGAGAGGAGCTGTGGCTAGATATACTTCCTGCAAATGTAATCACCAGAAATACTACACTGCTCCCTGATCTCCTGCAGTACCTGTCAGGAGAGGCAGACAAGAACCAGAATCAGGTTTAATATCAGACAAATGTTGTGACATTTGTTGTGTTACAGTAGCAATACACTGCAATACATCGTAAGAAAAATAAAAATTACAAGTATATATAATAATAAATTAAATAAGTAATGCGAAAAGAGAGAGTGGAAAAAATGCTGAGAAGTTGCTCTTGGGTTCACTGTCCATTCAGAAATCTGACGGTGAGGGAGAAGAATCTGATCCTGAAATGCCGAGTGTCTTCAAGTTCCAGTACCTCCTCCTTGATGGTAGCATGAGAGGGCATGTCCTGGGTGATAGGAATCCTTAATGATGGATGCCTCCCTCTTGAGGCATTGCCTTTTGAAGGTATCCTGGAAGCTGGTGTCCATGATGGAGCCGGTTGAGTTTACAACTTTCTGCAACTTTTTCCCGATCCTGTGCAGTTGTCCCTCCATTCCAGACAGTGATAGAACTATTAGAATACTTTTCATAGTACATCTGTAGAAATTTGTGTGTCTTTGGTGACATACCAATCCTTCTCAAACACCTAATGAAATATAGCTACTATCATGCCTTCTTTATAATTGCATCAAAATGTTGGGATAGTTCCTCAGAGATGTTGACAGCCAGGAGCTTGCAACTGCTCACCCTTTCCGCTTCTGATCCTTTGATGAGAATTGTTTTGTGCTCCCTCAAAACTTACACTTCCTGAAGTCCACAATCAACTCTTTAGTCTTACACTGTTGCTGCAACACCACGAAACCAGCTGAACACTCTCATTCCTCTACGCCTCCTTACCACTATCTGAAATTCTGTCAACAAAACTTAGGTCACTGGCAAATTTATAGAAGGCATTCAAGATGCACCAAGCCACACAGTCATGGGTTTATAGAGAAGGTAGAGCAGTGGGTGAAGCACACATCCTTGAGGTGCACCAGCTTGACTGTCAGCAAGGAGATACAGGCACCGTGGTTTTGAAGCCTTTTGATTAGAAATTAGGTATGATGGTGTTGAATGCTGAGCTGTAGTCAATAATTAGCAGCTGTAAGTAATTACTAAGATTGTCCAGGTGGTCCACGGCAGAGTGAAGAGCCAGCGAGACTACATCCACTGTAGACCTATTGTAGTGATAGGTAAATTGCAGCAGCAGCAGGTCCAGGTCCTTGTTTAGGCAGGAGTTCATTCAAGCCATGATCAACCTCTCAAAGCATTTCATCACAGTAGGTGTGAGTGCCACTTACCCACAGTTACAAGTAACCCTGCTCTTCTTGGACACTGGTATAATTTTCGATCTGTTGAAGCAGGTACTCTGACTGCAGCAGTGGAAGATTGAAGAGGTCTTTGAACACTCCCACCACGTGGTTGATGCAGGTATTGAGCACTCCCTGGTACACCATTAGGGTCTGGTGCCTTGCAGAGGGTTCACCCTCTTGAAAGATCATTTGATGTTGGCTGCCAAGACAGAAATGACAGGGTTGACAATGCTGCAGGATTTGCATAGAGGTAATTTTATTCTCCCTTTCAAAGTGTGTAAAAATTCTCATCTAGGAGTGAAGCATCAATGCCATTCATGAAATTATTGTACACACACTGCGTCAGGAATGAAGGCTTGCAAACCCTACCACAGCTGAAATGCATGCAATTCAGTCACTACCTCATTCAGAATTGTTTCCCCCCCACCCCCACTCTTAAGGTAACCTTCTGTCGGTTGTACTTGCCCTTCCTGTATAGTCCAGGAGTCAAGCCCTCAGCAGAGTATGAATCTCCTGATTCATCCACAGCTTTTGATATGGGTTTTGGGTATGTCTTGTATGGTCTCAAAGGCACACTGTGACATAGAGCACTCAGTAAATAACACTAACACACACATTCCTCCCCCACCCCCATCATTCTGCTGTCGTCATGCTGAGTGTGTGCACTGCAATGTCTTCCCTGATATATTCTCATAATGGGTCCTAAACCAAGCTGACACACTTTGGTTGGCTTTATGGTGCCTTCCCCACCATACATGGCAAAATATTCAATTTCTTTAGCAATGGGAATGTGTAAATGTGCATGCTGTTTGTATACAGTACTCAAGTTAGATACTTTTTTTTGTAATGATTGTAACTACATTGTGCATATTCTAATTCATGTGCGGTCTTAGCTTAAGTTTGTGGGTAATTAAAGACGTTATGTCCAAGTGCCTAATAAAAGGAGCGAGACAGACACACACACACAGACAAATTGGGGCTGCGAGGAATTCACACTGGATAGGTACAGAGCTATTATTGTGTTTACTTGTAGATATCATTTTGTAAATATTGGCATTTTTCTTTTCACTATTCAAATTTTTCTAAGTTTTTGTAACAAGGAGGAGCTAGGAAAAGTGGTGCCAGCAGTTTTTGCAGATCCAGGTTACTTCTTCCAGTTCATTCATGAAACAGTGCATCAGTTACCCAGTCCCCCTCTCTCCCTCTCCGCAAAATGGGAGGGGTATGGGAGAGGAGAGGGTCAATACTTCTGCTGCTGCTTGTGTATGGGAGGGTGCTTTGGGGTTCTGATGTCTCTATCATTCATTCGATGGGGTTTCTTGCTTGTGGATGTCTGCAAAGAGTAAGAATTTCAGGATGCGTACTGTATACATTCTCTGATACTGAATTGAATCATATGATGTTTGGTTTTTGACGCACCTAATAAACACCCTTGCACTAAAGTGTTTAGTGACTCCAGCCACTTTTTTCCCTTTGGTCATAATCCCTGTATCCAACATGTGGTGACACCAGAGGGATGGCCAGTCATAAAAGGGTGTGCTTAACTCGAGACAGTAGGATTGCAGTCCAAGTCAGGAAAGCCCAAGGCTAAAAATGAAGCAGATGCTTGGGAAATAGCAGAGTCGTCAGAGGAGGAAGACCTTTAGTCCAGGACCACACGCAGGCCAAATGTAGAAGGGGCCTCCATACTCTCTGTAAAATCTGTTCAGAGACCTTTTGTTTGCCCAGCTGAGGAGAAATAATGCTTTTAGAAAGGAACGCCAAAGTCTGCAGAAGGATCACAAGATGCCTTCTTATCAACAAGGTAATGATATTAGGAACCATCTCCTCTAATTGACGAGGATGGCTCAAATATAGCAATGGCCAGAGAAGGAATGAGCCTGCCATCTAATGCCACTTCTGACGGGTAAAGACTACAATGCAATGGATAAAGAGAGGTCCAACAACTATCTGGACTGAAGTAGGCACTGCTGCTAAAATTTATATCTTGGCAAAAACCTATTGCCAACACTTCGGATCCAGTACTCTACCACCAGGGTAGTCACCCACTGCAACGTAGCATCACTTGAGGGGCATCTATCACCCATGGATTCGAACAGAGGAGGAGATTGGTGAGCAGCTGCTATAGGTTTTTCCTCCAGATACCAGAGCATGAGCTAGTAGATAGACTCAGTGTGGCCTGTCTTGCCCTGCAGTACCTCAATGCCCAAAAGGGGGCACCATCACAATCATTCTGAAGCCAAAGAGAACAACTCTCCAAGGGACTCTCAGGGTAACTCTGCAGAATTAGGGCAAAAAAATCTTTGCTCTCTTCTTCTAAACAGCCAGGTCATAAGTCCTCTGTGTCTCCTCTTAAGATGACCAAATTGTCAGGTAAATGCTATGTACTAAGAGAGAGAGCATGATAATAATGACTGTAAATTATTGTATGGGAAACCAGATACCTTGGCTGCCAGCTGGAGACGTTCGAGCACAGACAGACAAAGCAGAAGTGATCCATAACAGTCCATGACCTCACACCGAGGAATTGAAGTCCATCCTGGTAGGGTGGCATCACAGGTTCATTCCCCAATTCACCACTTTGGCTACACTTCTGATTAATCCTACTAGGAAAGTTGTAAGCAACCCAGTGATGTAGATAATGTGGACAATGGTGTGAAAATGCTCGTCAAGCCCTTAAAGCCTACATACTTCACCTGTCCTTCAGAGCTTTGACTTTGACAAACAGTGCTGTGTCCAGGTGGATGCCTCAGGAGTAGGCATTGGAGCAGTGAAGAGTGACGAGTCCTTAAAACTCCTCCCAAGGGAAACCAAGTATTCCACCATTGAAAAGGAGTGTCTGGTCATTTAATAGGCCCTTGATAGCCTCCAGTACTAACTCCTTAGCAGGGAGTTTGACCTTTACACAGACCGTTGACATACATTCAAACAAATAAGAACCATAATGCCAGAGTAACACAGTGGTACCTAGACTCCAATCCTTTGAGTTCTGCATCCACCATAAAGCAGGGAATTGGAATATTCTTGCAGATTACTTGCCTTAGCTGCTGAGCATCTTAGCGCTTCAATGTCTTTCCCAATACTTTATCATAATGGGTCCTAAACCAAGTTGATGTCCTCAGGTTGGCTTTATGGTGCCTTTCCCACAATACCCTGCAGAATAATAATTTCTTTAGTAATGGGGATGTGTAAATGTGCACATGGTGTTTGTACACTGTAGTTAAAGTAAATTTATTTAATAATATGACTGTAGCTACATTGTGGGGTGCATCATATTTTAATTCATGTATAGTCAAGTTAACTTTGGTAAAGATGACATGTCCTCATGCCTAAAAAAAGGAACCCATCGCCCTCAGTAAGAGAGATAGGAGCTGTGAATTCAAACTCAACAATAAGTACAGAGCTATTATTGCGTTTTCTTTTAGAAATCATTTTGTAAATATTGGCATTGATTTTTTCATTATTCACTAATTTTTAAGTTTGATTTTTGATGTACTGTATCAAATAAACACCCTTGCAGTAATAGCTAAGCAACCCCAGCCACTGATTCTTTAGTCATAACCCACTTATTTAACACACACGTTCATCTACATAGGTTTTGATGAAGTTGGTAACAATTGGCACATCTGTTCACACTCGAAGATGAAACCCTGAATATTGTCCAGTCCGCTGACTCAAAGCAGTCCTATATGCACTGCTCCATCTTCTTGACCTTCACCACTGACACTGCAGTCTTTAGTCTCTGCCTATACACTGGGAGCAGAAGTACAGCCAGATGTGAGTGAGGTATGGCAGGGTAAGCGTTCTCGATGGTGATATAACAGCAGACAGGTGTGTTGGTTCCTCCATTTCCACAGATGATATCTTGGTAGTACTTGGTCAGAGAATTTTTCAAGCTGGCTTGGGTGAAATCACCCACAATGATAGGGAAGGCATCGGGGTGCGTAGTTCCTAGCCTGCTGATCACAGTGCTCAGTTTCTCCAGAGTCTGCCTGATGCTGGCTTGAGGTGGACTGTACACCACTACCAAGATAATGGCGGAAATCTCCCTTAGCAGATAAAAAGGATGACCTTTGACTGCCAGATGTTCCAGGTTGGGTGAGCAGGACTGAGACAGAAGCTGCTATATTTGTGCACCACGATGAGTTAATCATAAAGCACATACCCCAACCTCTGCCTTTAGAAGACTGAGCTATCCTGTATTTGCAGAGAATGATGAAGTCATCGAGCTACATTGCCACATCCAAAATGGCGCCCATGAACCATGTTTCCATGGAGTAAACTATGTCGTCCTTGATGTCCCTCTGGTACAGCAATCTTGCTGAGGTCTTCAATTTTATTTTCCAGAGTCCAAATATTCACCAGCTGATGCACCATCAATAACTCTCTGAGACGTGAGGCGAGATATAGGCTTTTATTGACTGGAAGAAAGAACGAGCAGCAATTGACCACCATGCTACATCCTGGAAACTGAGGGCAGGGCTCAGGCCCCAATCGCCTTTATACCGGGGTCTGTGGGAGAAGCCACGGTCAGTGGGAAGACCCACAGGAGCAGTCAGCAGGGGGGGGCGTGTCCAGACAGGTATATGTAGTTCACCACAATCACCCCCGCCCTTTGTTTTAAAAGAGAGTCCCCATGGGGTGAAATTTCTTACGTATATTTACAGGTTAAGTCTATCAGGTGGTCAAATCTGTCACTGTGATCTACGTAGCACTGGCTGTGATTGCACAGGTCCCAGTGGTGATTGCACCGAAGATGGTGGTTGTGCTGGTTCCGGCCTAACTGGAGGTGTCAGCCCACTAGGCGTCAGTGATCCCTCACGCATGTGCGAGGCGCCTGGTATATGCGCGTGCGAGACGCCCGGTATAGGAGTGTCATGAGGAGTCTGTGTAGGGCTTGGTGTGCGCGGTGTCACCTCGGGTGCAGGGTTTATAGTTACTGTGGAGTGTTCGGAGTAGTGGTCTGCTGCTCCTGCGGGTGCCAGGTCACGGATGGAGACCGTGTCCTCCCGCCCATCAGGTAAGACCACATAGGCATACTGGGGGTTTGCATGTAGTAGGTGAACCCTCTCTACCAGCGGGGAGTATTTATTGCTCCGCACATGTTTCCGGAGCAGCACTGGCCCTGGGGATGTCAGCCAAGCCAATTGGGTGGTCCCAGTGGCAGACTTCCTGGGAAAAGAAAAGAGGCGCTCATGAGGGGTGGCATTGGTGGACGTTCTAACAGAGAGCGGATGGAGTGGAGTGCCTCAGAGAGGACCTCCTGCCATCGAGAGACTGGCAACCCCTTCGACTTAAGGGCTAAAAGTGTGGCCTTCCACACTGTGGCATTCTCCCTCTCCACCTGTCCATTTCCCTGGGGATTATAGCTCGTGGTCCTACTAGTAGCAATACCCCTAGCCAGCAGGTACTGGCGTAGCTCGTCATTCATAAAGGAGGACCCTCTATCACTGTGGATATAGCAGGGATATCCGAACAGAGTGAAGAGCTAGCGCAGGGCTTTTATGCCGAACGTGGCAGTGGTGTCGGGGCAGGGGCCAGCAAAGGGGAACTGCGAGTACTCGTCGATAATGTTGTAAAAGTAGACATTGCGGTCGGTGGAGGGAAGGGGGCCCTTAAAGTCAACACTCAGTCGCTCAAAGGGGCGGGAGGCCTTGATAAGTTGTGCCTTTTCAGGACGGTAGAAGTGCAGTTTGCACTTAGGGCAGACTTGACAGTCCCTGGTCATCGTCCTGATGTCCTCAACGGAGTACGGCAGGTTCCGGGCTTTCACAAAATGGTAAAAATCGGGTGACCCCCAGGTGGCAAAGATGTGCATGGAGAGCGTATAGCTGGTCGAGCTGCATGCTGGCACACGCTCCCCGGGATAGGGCATCAGGGGGCTCATTGAGCCTTCCAGGCCGGTACAGGATGTCATAGTTGTAGGTGGAGAGTTCTATTCTCCACTGCAAAATTTTATCATTTTTGATTTTGCCCCGCTGTTGGTTGCTGAACATGAACGCAATTGAGTGCTGGTCGGTCAGCAGGGTGAACCTTTTGCTGGCGAGATAGTGCCTCCAGTGCCTAATAGCTTCCACTATGGCCTGGGCTTCTTTCTCCACCGCGGAGTGCCGTATTTCAGGGCCTTGAAGGGTACGAGAAAAGAATGCTACTGGCCTGCCTGCCTGATTGAGGGTAGCTGCCAGCGTGAAATCGGAGGCGTCACTCTCTACTTGGAAGGGAATGGTCTCATCCACCGCATGCATCATTGCTTTGGCAATGACCCCTTTAATGCAGCTGAAGGCCACGCTGGCCTTGGCAGAGAGGGGAAATGTGGTAGACTTGACCAGTTACCTTGTCTGCGTAATGGGGGACCCATTGGGCGTAATAGGAAAAGAAGCCCAGGCACCGTCTGAGGGCTTTGAGGGTGGTGGGGAGAGGGAGTTCTAACAGGGGGCGCATACGGTCGGGATCAGGGTCAATGACCCCGTTCTCCACGACATACCCAAGGATAGCGAGTCGGGTGGTTCCGAACACACACTTGTCCCTGTTATAAGTAAGGTTCAGGGTTTTGGCCACTTGGAAGAATCATTGGAGGTTGGCGTTGTGATCCGACCAGTCATGACCACAGATGGTGATATTATTTCAGATAGGGAAGTGTGGCCTTCAGTTGGCACTGGTCCACCATCCAGTCCATTTCCCTCTGGGAGACAGAGACACCATTTGTGACACCGAAGGGGACGCACAGGAAGTGATAGAGCCTGCCGCCCACCTCGAAAGCAGTGTAGGGGCGGTCGGGGAGCTGGTGATAAGCGGATTTCAGATCTATTGTCGAGTACACCTTGTACTGAGCTATCTGGTTGACCATATCCGCGATGCGGGGTAGGGGGTACGCGTCAAGTTGCGTGAACCTATTGATGGTCTGGCTATAGTCCACGACCATCCTATTTTTCTGCCCAGTCCGAACAACAACCACCTGGACCCTCCAAGGACTTGTGCTTGGCTCAATGATCCCCTCCATGAAGGCCCTGTCCCCCGCGCTGTACCTCCTGTTTTTAGTTGCCACAGGTTTACAGTCGGGGGTCAGGTTGGCAAACAGCGGTGGGGGAGGGATCTTGAGAGTGGAGAGGCTGCAAGTGGTGTCAGTAGCGCAGCTGTCAGCATGGTGCTGGGTGGGATGTGTGGGTTGGTGTGTGTGTCTGGTCAATAGCGGGGTATATGACGAAGTCCCACAAAACTGAGGATTCCTGACAGTGAGTGGTGGGAGGGGCCCGTCATATGCCATAGTCACACTTTCGAGGTGGCTCTGGAAGTCCAGCCCCAATAGCACAGGCGCGCACAGTTGAGGCATGACCAGTAGTGCAAAGTTCCCATATTCTGTGCCCTGCACCACCAATGTCGCTACACAACCCACCCGGATGTCTGTGGAATGCGACCCAGAAGCCATGGTGACTCTCTGGCTTACCGGCCGTGTCACGAGTCCGCAGCGTTGCACCGTGTCCGGGTCAATAAAACTCTCAGTACTGCCCGTGTCAAACAGGCAGCTACTCCTGTGCCCCTCCACCAGGATGTCCATCACTGACCTTGCAAGCTGGTGTGGGGCGCTTTGGTCGAGGGTTACGGAGGCCAGAGTTGAACTGCCGTCTTGGTGCCCAGTAAGCACCGGTAGGTCGGGGGCGGGGCGAGGTGGTGCCGACAAACATGGCCGCCCCCATCCAGGCAGGCAAGATGGCGGCCCCCATGCCTCGCACGAGGTGGACAGACAAGATGACGGCCCCCATGCCTCACTCGCAGCGCTGCCCGACCCCGCTCGTGGTTCAGACTTACAGACCTTGGCGAAGTGGCCCTTCTTCCTGCAGCTGGAGCAGGTCGCTTCTTGCGCCGGGCAGTGTTTTCGGGGGCGCTTTGAGTCCACAGAAGTAACACTGTGAGGACTTGCGACTGTCAGCAGCTGTGGTCGATTTCAGGGAGTTCGTGGATCGCGACTGGCAGCAACAGCGTTGGTGAATTCGCTCACAGGTGGCAGGGTCTGAGGTGTCCACGGGACCGGCAGGGGATCGCGCAGCTGGACAGCATCAGCATTGTGCAGAGCAGCCTCCAGCGTGTCGGCTGTCTTGATCGCCGAGCGCAAGGTATGATCGGCATTTTCCAGCAGCTGCTGGCGCATGTACACTGACCTGATCCCCGTAACGAAGGCGTCTCGTACCAGGAGCTCCGCATGTTGTTCCACCGTCAGACCTTTGCAGTCACAAGTTTGCACAAGTGTCTGTAGGGATCGAAGAAACTCGGCGCTCGATTCATCAGGTCGCTGTCGCCACGTCGCTAAGCGATGTCTTGCGTAGACGGTGTTCACCGGCCACAGGTACTGTCTTTTGAGGGCGTCCAGTGCCCCTTGGTAGGTCGGCAGGTCCCTGATAAGTGAGTAAACTTTTGGGGTGACCCTCAAAAGGAGAATTCTGTGCATAATAGTGGGCTCAGTCGCACGAACCTCCTCCAAGTATGATTGGAAGCATGCAAGCCAGAGTTCAAAGGCAAGAGCTGCTTCTGAGTTTTGAGGGTCCGAGTCTAATTTTTCCAGACGTAAAATACTTTCCATGTTTTAAAACTTCCAGTCAATAGAATTGATGCACCATCAATAACTCCCTGAGACGTGAGGCGAGATATAGGCTTTTATTGACTGGAAGAACGAACAAGCAGCAATTGACCACCATGCTACATCCTGGAGACTGAGGCCGGGGCTGTGTCTCCAATTGCCTTTATACCAGGGTCTGTGGGAGGAGCCACAGGAGCAGTCAGCGGGGGGGCGGGGGGGGGGGTGTGTCCAGACAGGTATATGTAGTTCACCACACCAGCACAATTGTCAGGAGTAAAAGTCTAAAGCCTCTGCATTTCAATTGAACATGTAGGCAGGCATGGCATCTTTGCTTCTGCTTTCTTAAAGGGGAACTGTACTTAAGGTTCATCGACTTTGCATATTGATGGATTTTTTTTTTTTTAAAACATCTTAAAATGATCCGAGGCCATGACTGCAGATTTCAGCCATAGTTGTATTAAACAGGAATGTTTGAGGTTTCTTGTCTGAGCTGCATGCAAATAGTCGCAACTTCATTGCACCATATTGAATGTCACCATTCCACTATCTAACATTATTGCCCCTTTAATAAAGAGATAGACTTAGGGGGAAAAAAAAGTACAAACACTTTCCCGAAAGTTGGCCGGCTGGTGGCGTAGTGGCATCTGCGCCAGAGTTCAGAGCGAAGGCTCCTGAGTTTGAATCCAGCCGGCTCCCTTGCACTTTCCAGCCGTACTGGGTGAGCATTGAGCTAGCAACTTGGCCTCATAAAAACAAGAAAGCCTACTAAAGCCACAGCGTCCCGATGACTCCACTCAGAGTTAAGGGCCTTCTTCTTCTTCTCCCCCCCCCCCCCCCAGAAAGTTGCCACTGCTTGCCCTGCTCATTGAAGTCTGTTGTTCACTAAAACTTTCACCTCAATCACAAATAGCACTTCTACTTCAAAGCAGCTTTTCTCAAAATGGCCACCCTGTTAGAACCTGCCTCCCTTTTATTTATTGCTAAGGCAATCAACAGTGAAACAAATTACTTATCCGCAACACATTACTGAAAATCATATTATGCATCCAGATTTTGTACAAAATGAAATTCAGAAAATATTTTTTTAATTTCCCTTTGAACAATAGCCTCTCCCACAGTGTCACCAGTAGAGTGCATTCCAAATTTCCTCTGAAGTTGTCTGGACAAAAGAGCTCTGAGCAGAAAACAGGCGGAGGAATATCTGCTACAACTGCCAATGTCATTTCTGTAGAATAAGTAATTTTTTTTTGTGTATGAAACCCCGTTATACTGGACATCTCTAGAAACGGCTCGTTAGCCTTTCGGTAACAACCGCTTGACTCGGTGGCAAGGAAACTCACCCTTCCCAAGCTTTTTGTGTGCATACATCTAGGACTTGGTTGTACCAAATCCATGAGGTTGGGATGTCATGCCCACCCAAACTTCAGTTTGTGTGAATGCTGTTTGATTTACCATCCTTTGCCATCATCCATCAGCATGAAATAACAGATCGTACATGGCATACAATTATAAAAGTATATTTATAAATGTTAACTTAACCAAAGAGCTGTATAGAAAAGTAGAAAAAAAAAACAAAGGGCCCATTATAATTAAACAGTCAAATGTGCACAGGTTGGAACTCAAATCTTCCAAAAGCCATATTCACTGACCCTTGGTAGACCTCCGCACCTTGGGCTTCATTGAATTGTGTTTTCCCACCAGACTGAATCCTACCACCAGTTCTCTCCAGTGTCTTCTCTCCCCATCTTCCACCAAAAAAGGACCTCGACCCACCTCAATGTTCCTAATGCTCTAATAGTATTTAAAACTCTAACAATTCATTTAGGCTGCAGATATGCACCCCGCTCAGAACATAAGCAGTAGTTATAAGCAATTGCAGCAAAGCTCAATCCCTGCATCTTAATCACTTTCCTAGACAATAGTTGAAGACAGGCTGAAACACAAACCCACAATCAATTCTTACAAAAATCACACAGCGTTCAACAAATTCAATCCAAGATGAAGCCCCTACAATGAAACTGGGCATCTCTAGAAATGGCTCGTTAGCCTCTCTGTAACAGCTACCAGACTCTGCAGCGAGGAAACCTACCTTTCTCAGGCTTCGTACATCTAGGGTGTATATGTCTTGGGTTTTGGTGCTGCCAAGTCCATGAGCTTGGGATGTCTCGCCCACCCAAACCCTAGTTTGTGTGAATGCTGTGAGATTTACTGCCCCCTGCAATCGTCCATTGGCAAGAAATAACAGATCACATACTGCATACAATTACAAAGGAAGTATACTTATGAGTGTTAACTCAACCAAAGAGCTAGTAAAGAAAACAAAAATAAAAAGAGCCCATTATAATTAATCAGATGTGTACTGGTTGGACTCGCATCTTCCAAAAGCCATATTCATCGATCCTCAGTAGACCACTGCACCTTGGGCTCCATCGAATCACATTTTGCAACTGACAATCCAATCCTACAGCCTGTTCTCTTCAGCATCTTCTCTCATCTCCCACCGAAGACCTCGTCCCACCTCAGCATACGTCTCAAAAACCTGTTCCCCCAGCATTCTCTGGAATCATCTCCCAGTTGCACTCTCCTGATTGGGTGCCACACATTCCTACACATCCCTCATCTTTTAACAACAACCCAAACACTGCCAGCAGAACCCACTGCTTCTACAGAAAGATCATTACAGAAATACCCTACAACATTAGTAATAAAACCTTTACCAGGGTGTTACATGTATGTAGCTCTTGTCCAATTTTTAATTGCATGTCTTCAATCTTTTATATTGCTCTGAATAATTGTTTATTATTCCAAATACAGATTCTTGACAGAACATTGGGTTACCTGCCCTAATAACTGCCAGGATTACAAATTTTGTGTGGTCCTGTAACAGATGTGGATGACACCTCATATGTGAAATGTCATATAGTAACATCCTTTAATACCAATTTACCTCATTATTTATCCACATCAACTTAAAATTACTAGTGTTCACCCCCCCCCCCCCATGGACTATCGCTTATAGTTTTGCAGACTCATTCTTATTGTTTCCTTCAAATAGTCAAGCAGTGAACTTCCTTTTACAACCCCCACATGTTATATCGACAAGGGTTTTTAGGTATGTCCATCTTTGTCAAATCTGACAAAAAACTACACTTCACTATAGACCTATTCCTGATGCACTTCCTTTCTCCACAGTCCATGTCCATGTCATTTTCCAAACCTGGGCTTATTTTCACTTGACCTATATGATTGATTTTTTAAAAACTGATTTCCCATCCAATTACAGTACTGAACCAAAACGTAGAAAAAAGCTGGATGAACTTAGCAGGTCAGGCAGCATCCTTTAAAAGGAGCAGTCAACGTTTTGGGTCGAGACCCTTCATCAGGACTAAAGGAGGAGGGGGCAGGTGCCCTATAAAGAAGGTGGGGGGAGGGTGGAAAACCAGAGTACAGTACTGAGCCCTCCACTCAAAGCCACAAATGGCACCATCACATGGTAGACCAACTACTTTTATCGTTTTCAACTTCTTTGTAATGTTCAGCACTATTGGCCACATTGTCTCCTTAAAACTCCTCCTCTCCATCCCCAGCTGAACACAGCCACACTCATTAAACTCTTTGCCTTTCTATCTCCTTAACCTTAAGAGACATCTAAATTCCCAGTTCTTTAACTAACCCTTTGCTTCTCTGTTACAAGATCACTACATGCAGGCTGCTTCTTGCCTTGAAAATGTTGTCATATTAGAAATGCTATTTAATAACATCATGTATATAAAATAGCTTGCATTAAAACTAACAGAAATGCTCTAAGACAACCAGTTCACCCTCAAGCTCAAGTAATGTGAACCAGATATCTTTGTCAGGACGAGGATTGCTGGCATTCATTGATCATCCCAAATGCCCCTGAACAGAATCAACTACATTTCGTTACATCTGGAGTCACAGGTAGCCCAGACCAGGTTTGGATGACAGACTTCCCTAGGCATACAAGAGGAACACATACTATAAATGATAGAACCCCTAGGAACATTGAGGAATCGTGGGGGTGCAAACCAAAATCTTCCTGATAAAGTGGTAAAGAGGACAGTTGGCAGTCTGACCTAATTGATGCCATTGAGCATAAAAGTTGCTGAGCCACAGTACAGCAATGTCGAATTTTGGTTAGACTACATTTGGATTATTGTGCGCAGTTCTAATCACTTCACTATAAAAAGGATGCAGAGAATTTGAAGAGAACACCGAAGAACACAATGGGTCAAGCAGTATATGGGCGAGGAAAGGAACTGTCAATACAATCATACTACAGTAACAGTTGCCTTATTAATGAATACAAAATAAAGACCTGGTTATTGCTCACCAAAATTTGTCTTAATAAATGACAATTCAGCAGCAGGAAATTGATTCTCACCACCCCCCACCCCACATTACAAAGCTGATGGTGGCCCGATAGAAATCTATAAAATTGAGAAGCATCGATGGAGTGAAAGTTCAGGGCCTTTTTCTCTGGGAGGAGAAACTCTCAAAGAAAAAGGGACATATACTACAGGGCATAGCTTTCAGGTCAGAGGGGAAAAAGTTCAAAGGAGATGCACAAGGCAAATTAATTTTCAAAGCTCAGGGTATGAGATGCCTTGAAATACACTGCTGGGGTAGCTGATAGATACAAATATCAGAGATGTTTGGACGAACAGATGTACATACAGGGAATCAAGGAATATGGGACATGTAAACAAATGGAATTATTTTAGGTTGGCACAGACTGGGGTGGGGGGGGGGAGTGGAGTGGAAAAAGGCAATGAAGGACTTATTCTATGCTGTACTGCTCTGTTATAGTTTACCTCTGAACAATGAGCATAATGAGGAAGCAATATTTCTCTTTATTTAATTGATAGGATTTCCACAGAGATACTGAATGAACATTTGCAGCCCTCATGATCTTCTGGTCTTCAATGCAACCTCAAGCTTATCCATAACTAGGCCTTTTATGCACTTTATTTGCCCAATTAATCTTACATTTCTCCATTGCCCATGTCATGTAATTACATTTACTGGAAACTGCCAATATGACCATAGAAGCTATTGTGTAACAAATTGGGACAAAAATACAATTTCTAAAGGGAAACTATGCTTTTACTCCAAGCCAAGATTTCCAATAAAAAGAGGTGTTAGAGAACGTGGAATTGACACTGTAGCTGAAGGCTGACAAAAAGGAGGCAAGAAAGCAGGAGTTGAACCAGGAGCCAAAAACCTGAGGCTCTGAGACTTCAAAGCTCCCTCTAAGACATTACAAAAGAAGATACAAGTATTACAGGTGTAAGCTATATGTATCCCCACATCCCATGCCTACAATATCATAACTGATTGTTCAGTTCTAAACCATCTGCCACACCAGTATAATTCCCCTTGATTCCCTGACAATGAAACAAAGCTTCCATTCCAAACTCATTATCAAACATCAAGACCTGCGCCTTTGTACCTCCCTCTGCAACTTGATCTTCAACTTCCTCATTGGCAGACCTCAGTCAGTAAGGATTGGTAACCACATCTTCGCCTTGCTGACCATCAACACAGGTGCACCTCAACCCCCTGTATTCCTTTCTTAGCACACGTGACCATGTGGCTAAGTACAGTTCCAATGCCACTATTGATGAACAAATCATGGATGGGGAACACCTGTTTGAGAGGCACCACAACAAAAGCATCTCACTCAACATCAGTAAAACTGAACTATTAGTTGTTGACTTCAAGAATGGGAAGTCTACATTGCTGGATTGGCAATGGAGAGGGTCAGCAGCTTTAAACTCATTGGCATTATCATATAAGAGGTCTTATCCTGGGCCCAGCACATACATAGAAGTATCTTCTGCTCAGTAATCAGATTCTTATTTTGTTCTTGTGTCCTGGTCAGCAGTGCTATAGATTACATATATAGTACATATGAAAGAGGTTTATTTTTATATTACTTTTCAAACACATTATGAAGTCAATAAAGAACCAAAGTTGTAATGCAGAGCTCACAAACGGGTGTTCATATTTGACAGAAGGCAAGAAACAAGGCAGCAATTTGACCTCCCATGCTCTACCATCCAACATAATCACAATTTATGCTATATTTTCACATAACGTTCCTGAAATGACCCCATATCACTTGAGGAATTTTCTGATCTATATCTGAGTCTCAAATATGTTTAGTCACCACCCACCATAGCTCCATTGGGTGATGCACTTGGCAGTCAGTTTAATACACACAAGTAATGACGAGAATGCCTCTCTGCTCCCTTCCTAACCGCTGCAAGCCCCTGATTAAAGGGTCAATATTGTGACGAAATATCAGGACGAGAAGATTCCAAACTTAGTTCCACCAAGCTGTGGTACCTGGATCAAGCAGACAGGGTCCCCACAGTTTTCCCTCTCAAGTATTTCCACGTTGTTGTACTAAATTCACAACGCAGACAGTGCGTCTTTGCAACGTAACTTTTTTAAAATATATTTTTATTACATTTTTAAGAGAATTACATAAAATGAATAGAATAATAATGAAAATTAATATTAGCCTTCCCCCCTCCCCTTGACCCTTCCCCCCTTAACATCCCTGTCTAAAAAAAGAAAAAAGAAAAAAAAAGAAAAAAAAGGATTGCCTGGATATCGGAGGATCCCCACATGCTCCATGGAGTTCAAAATAACTTTAGTATATATCTTTATTTTTTCCCCCAAATAACTAATAATTTTATCTTCAAAGGACCTATATATTTAGTCCTATCTTTTGTAGATAGGGGTGCCAAATTTTCAAAAATATATCATAACCATTTCATAAATTATAAGTAATTTTTTCAAGTGGAATGCAGCTATATATTTCATTATTCCTACGGTCCATAGTTAAGTATAAATCTGACTTCCAAGTAACTGCAATAGCTTTTTTGGCTACTGCCAATGCAATTTTCATAAATTTTTTCTGATATTTATTCAATTTAGGTTTCAGTATTATCCCTTCAATATCGCCTAATAAAAATAATATTGGGCTATGTGGAAATTGTATTCCAATAATTTGTTCCAGTAAAAGTCTTAGATTTATCCAAAAAGGTTGAATTTTAAAATAAGACCAAGTAGAATGTAAAAAAGTACAGATTTCTTGATTACATCAGAAACATTGGTCAGATAAATTTGGGTTTAATCTATTTTTTTGTGGTGTAATATATAATTGATGTAAAAAATTGTATTGTACTAATCTAAGTCGGACATTTTTTTTGTTATGGGGGAGCTGGAGGAGCTTCTGATCGATTGCTGCTGGATTCACGTGTGTAATCATGGCTATTGCCATGACCCGTAAAACAGAGGGGGGTAATGTTGTGTTTCTATTCATTCACAACATTAGTGGGGGGTATTTTGTTATTTTTTTTTTATTTACTATCTATCTTTCTTCTATTTTTCTTTTTTGCCTGGATGACTGGTATGTGTCTCCCCCCCCCCCCCCCCCCCCCGAGGCACATACCAACATGGAGAATTTTAAAGAGATTCCCCAAGATATTATGAATGACTAATTTACCCAATTTTTTAAGTTTTAATGTTAATGGGCTTAATGGACCTGTGAAAAGAAAGAGTGTTTTAACATATATTAAGAAAATGAAAGGAGATATAGCTTTTTTGCAGGAAACATTTAACAGAGACAGAACAGCAGAAATTAAAGAGAGATTGGGTTGGAAGTGTTATTGCAGCTTCATTTAATTCAAAGTCGAAGGGAGTTGCAATTTTGGTTCATAAAACCTTACCAATTAAAATACAAAATGTACTAATTGATTCTGTAGGGAGATATGTGATTATACATTGTCAAATCTTTTCAGAATTATGGACTCTTATGAACATTTATGCACCAAATGAAAATGATGCAAAATTCATTCAAGAAGCTTTTTTGAATTTGGCTGGCGCACATGATAAAATATTAATAGGTGGCGATTTTAACTTTTGTTTAGACCCAGTTCTAGATAGGTCAACTAAGGCTGTTACAAAATCAAAAGTAATAAAGCTAACTTTATCATTGATGAAAGACTTAAATTTGATTGATATGTGGAGAAGAATTAATCCGAGAAAGAGATTATTCATTTTATTCAAATAGACATAAAACTTATTCAAGGATTGATTTTTTCCTATTATCAATGAATATTCAGGATAGAGTGAAAAGTGTGGAATATAATGTGAGAATATTGTCAGATCATTCCCCTTTGATAATGACAATGATAATGATGGATAAGGAGGAATTGATTTACAGATGGAGATTTAAGTCAATTTTATTAAAACGTCAAGATTTTTGTGATTTTATGAACTTAGATTTATTGCATCTTTTTTTGATGAAGAAAAACTGGCGTGGATTAGAATAGAGATAGGAGAAAACAAGATAGGAGAAAATATACCAGAAGATTTTATATATAAATGGGAATCCAAAAGGATATGGGAAAAGAAAGAATCTCTTATATTAAAACATTTGATCGATTTATGGAATAAGGTAAATGTGGATGATGAGATCAAGAAATCTTTATTAGCAAAGAGAACCCTAATCCATGTAGGTGCACATGGAAAATGGACCAAAGTTAGACAGTTTCTGTGACAAACCCATACTAAACCAATAGACGTGGCCCCAGACACACATGCACGGTAAAAGGGCCTTTTTTTGCGGGGGGCAGGGGGATGGGAAAGCGGAAGATTTATTGTTGTAAAGAGAATGCTTACACTTTTTTGAAAGATAGCAATTTTGTAACAACTTAAATCGGTGGAAACAGGGAAAGATATGAAGAATTGGGAGCCGTACCGGAGATATGCTCTGATGTTTTCAGCTTGCATTTCATGCAGCAATTTGCTCCGAATATCTCGATTTTTCACCGGAATGAAGTGGGTACACGGTCGACCAATCCATCCTTAAACAGAAAATTACAAATTCAGTTAACGAAATTAATCTGATTCAATTAGATTTAATTTATAGCTTATAATTAAACTTCGAAGCGGGCTCAGGCAGTAGTTAAGAAAATGCACTTAACAACATGCAGATGTTTCATGGTTTAACTAGGAGTTATACAAATAACGGTCTAATTAAAACCAAAATCGCAAACTTCAAGTCGGTCTGGCCCTCTGCAGCGGCCTCCGGAGAAATTGCTCACATTATTTGATACGCCTTGCTCACCTATTAGAAATCCAACAAAGAAGACAGCGGAAAATATCAACGACCTGCGCGTCCACTTGCACAAGACATTTCCCGACCTCATCATGACTGTCTTATCACTTCTCCCCGCTGAAGGAAAGCCAAGACTGAGCGAAGAAGTGCTGGGAGCAATTCACTACCTCGTGAAACTCTGCGAGAGATTACGGGAATGTTGGCCATACTTAAATCTTCGGCACAAATTGCTCAGCTTGCATATTCCTTAAATAAAAAAAGTACTCAGATGTCCCTTAGATATTGAATACAAATGAATATTCAAAGTAAATTTATTATCAAAGTACGTATACGTCCCCACGAACCACCCTGAGATTCATTTTCTTGCGGGCATATTCAATAAATCCATAATAGACTAGTAACCAGAATAGCAGACCGCACCATCTTGGGCGTTCAACCAATGTGCAAAAGACAACGTATTGTGCAAATACAAAAATAAATAACAATAAATATCAAAAACATGCTATGAATAGTCCTTCAAAGTGTGTCTATGAGTTGTGAGATGGGGCGGGTGAAGTTGAATGAAGCTGCCACTTTGGTTCAAGAGAGGTGTTAACTGTTTGTGAACCTGGTGTCTAACACTCCTAATGGAGTGTTTAATTTGAACCAATTCAGAGCTGGAGTAGTGGGCATAGCTCAGATAAATTGAATGATCATCATGTCACTGCCCCCTCCCCCCCCCCCCCCCCCCCACGGTAGGAGAGTCTAAAACTAAGAGGCGTAAATTTAAGGTGAGGGTTTTGTATTAAATATTTCAGTAATATTTGAGTAATCTGGTGTGTGTGGACGTATTTAAGCATTCTTGTTTATTTAAATAATTCATTATGGTTACATGTTTAAACACGCGAACTGCGTAAGTCATGACGCTGTCATCTGTACGTGCGTGCCTCTTCCTTTGAATTACTTTAATGTCTTGAAGTTATAAAACATAAGCAAGGGAAGATTTAAAAGAAACCTGAAGGGAGATGTTTCCATATGGAACACGGTAAATGCATGGAACAAGCTGCCAAACAAAGCTGTAGAGACAGGTCAATTACAACACTTGAGAAAATTTAGATAGCATAAGGGAGTATAGACAGGTGTACGGATGGAAAGTTTTCAGAGCACTAGGTGGAGGCAAATGTTTAGTAGGCAACGTGGTTGGCATGGATGAGTTGCTGAAGAGTCTGTTTCTGTTCTTAATAACTCAGATAACAATTGTAGATACAAGCGTTGAAACAGGTCCTCCAACTCACTGAATCCAGTCAGACCTTCAATCACCCAATTACACTAACCATACACTAATACTATTCTAACAACTCTTCTCCAACCCCTCTCCCCAATCAACTTAACCTACTGATTTGCACATCCAAGAATGTGGGAGCAAACCTATATGATCACAGGGAGGCATGAGGAGGAATGCACACAGACTGCCACCCCCAAGATTAAGGTCAGCATTGAACACGGGGCTGTGCCTCTAAATGGGGGAGGGGATACATCATTCTGCAGATCTACAAGTTACGCCGCTGCATTATTGCCCATGCCTATAACCTTCAAGGCCAGCGCTCTTCCACTGTTGTAATTACACACCATTGTGGATAACTTGTTACTTAGATGGCTGATGAGATAGAAATCAATAACACACACAAAATGCACCAGAAAGATTTGTTTGATGAGATAAACTGGAACCAGTAGCCAAGATCAGCATGAATGCCCACCAAATTCAAACAGCACATTGCTAAGATACCTAACAGGTCACTCTCTGCCCAACGTTAATACTCCTGCAGTTCAGATTTTGCCCAGTTTCTCATATTGACACACCCATAATGAACATGAAGAATACTGAGATACATAATCAGCACCGCCAAGACAATCAAAAGACAAATCTTCACCTTTGCAAGAAAGAACATAAGCATTAGCTTAGAGCTCTGGAATAGGATACAACAGCAAAGAGAACTCTATTAATAATCTAAATTTGGAACTTGTTAAGGAGTAATCCTATTTTGTCAGGAAAATAGAAGTCAGATGGAATCTTTTAGAAAGAGGTCCTTTCTAGAGCCTGTAGAGACAAATATCCATTAGCAGGTAAACTGGAATAAACACAGCCAATGTCTGAGAGCTATACATAAAATAACATCCACAGCAAGGGATCATAAATAAAACTCAAAACAAGCCCACAATAAGTACCAGGATTGCACAGTATACCAAGTCTTGTGGTACGTACACATCTTTAAGTTTATAGACTACTAAAAGTTTGTCTTCAACTAGAAAGTTGCTAATTATTGACCTTTCTACAGGGATCAACTGGCTGCAGATGGTTTTGGAAAAACAGAAATAAAAATCCATGGTGTGGCAATAATATTAGGACAAATTATGTTTATCTTGATGCATGTATCTATTAACTATTAAGGATAGCTTAAGGTTGGTGGGTTGTTATTATCTTTTTAAAAAAACTGAACTATGTAATTAACTATTGCACTATATTTGTGGTGTCAATTAAAGAGCAACTACTACAACAAGCCTGTGTTTCCTTGGTGTTGAATAGATGAAAGTGGATAACAGGTTTAGAAGATGCATTAAACCTAAAGATAGTCACTAGAAATTGCTCATCTCCTATGCTAGAGACAGCAGATTCCTGTCCTGTTACCTCAGAGTACAACAGCAAACTGATATTTTTCAAAGATGTCTTCAAACGATGCAAGTTAACATAATTCCTGAAATACCTATCAAAGATACTACACCAAAAAGCCCTGTTCCCAGGTGTATTTGAAATAATCAAAATTGCTTTTACTTCAAAGCTCTACAGCTTGGGATGTAGACATCTATTTTTGTTTGCCTTTGATTAGAAACTAGTAATATAGCCATAATTATTTTGTTTAAAGTTTTGCTACAAGAGTGCTGTGCCCAACAGCAGTAAATTTATTTCCTCGGTTGTGGAGTAATCTTTAGTCAGCAAATTGCTTTGGAATAATTTGGTATTATGTAGTCCTAGTTTAACTATAGTTATGAAGCAACGTCAAAAGCCCTGGACCTCATTCCAAACAGTCATATTCAGAACAAAATTTAGAAACTGTGTTCAATGTGTCCAAAATCAGACCCTTAGTAGCAGCAATACAATTAACAGATCTATGCACTTCATTCTGCTCAATTTGCATTATATAGCACACGTTTGCTTCTGGCATTGGAAACTTGTATGTTCATTTCCCTGGTATTTAATGAACGACGGAAGGTTCTAGGTTGAGCAGCTGCCCACATAGACAGGCCAATTCTGTACTCAAACGCTAGACTCTAAATATTTCATGCCATAACCAAAACTGCAAGAACACATGGTGTCAAAAAAAGAATATTTCCATCTTTTGTAAAAAAAAATATGGTGCCAGTGAACCATAATGATATGTTGTGAGCTGCCTGCAAAACTTCTAAATACACTTATGAATTACTCTTACTGCAATCTGCAGCCTGTATGTAAGTTCCCTTTAAGCAATGTACCATCTTAATAAACTAGTGATTTCATGCTTTTTTAAATAACTCTGAGAACTTGACTCTCAAGCTCGCAAGTATGGCATCTTTAAGCAGACTAAGGTGCATGACCATGGACGAAAGAGAGGGAGGAGGGGAGAACACCAAGCCAGACTGAACACCAGGGAATGAAACTTCCTCAATCCATTATCTTGTTAGCAAATGTAATAGCTAGAGAAGATTGAGGTACAGTACTAAGGCAAGATTGCTGTATAGGAGAGAAATGTGGAATTGCTGATTTCTGTGTTTCACAGAAACAGTTCACTCCGGACCTGGCAAACACATTAAGACCTAAGAACTTATTGATAAACTCAATGAATCAGACTGTTGATTTGGAGAAGGCAAAAGATAAGGGTTTGAGTTTTATTATTAATTAGTTTTGTCACACTCTTGTTTGCTCAACCTGGAACATATGATTACCTGTTCTACTTACCAAGAGTTTTCCTCCATGATCCTGATCACAGTTTACATACCATCAATAGACAGACTTTATTGATCCTGAGGGAAATTGGGTTTCGTTACAGTTGCACCAACCAAGAATAGTGTAGAAATGTAACAATATAAAACCATAAATAATTAAATTATTCCAAGTGGAAATAAGTCCAGGACCAGCCTATTGGCTCAGGGTGTCTGACACTCCGAGGGAGGAGTTGTAAAGTTTGATGGCCACAGGCAGGAATGACTTCCTATGACGCTCAGTGTTACATCTCGGTGGAATGAGTCTCTGGCTGAACGTACTCTTGTACCTAACCAGTACATTATGGAGTGGATGGGAGACATTGTCCAAGATGGCATACAACTTGGACAGTATCCTCTTTTCAGACACCACCGTCAGAGAGTCCAGTTCCACCCCCACAACATCACTGGCCTTACGAATGAGTTTGTTGATTCTGTTGGTGTCTGCTACCCTCAGCCTGCTGCCCCAGCACACAACAGCAAACATGGTATCACTGGCCACCACAGACTCGTAGAACATCCTCAGCATTGTCCAGCCATTGTTAAAGGACCTCAGTGTTCTTTGACGAATCCAGTTTATTGTAAGTTCATATCCCCAGGTATTTGTAATCCTCCACCATGTCCACACTGACCCCTTGGATGGAAACAGGGGTCACCGGTGCCTTAGCCCTGCTCAGGTCCACCACCAGCTCCTTAGTCTTTTTCACATTAAGCTGCAGATGATTCTGCTCGTACCATGTGACAAAGTTTCCCACCGTAGCCCTGTACTCCGCCTCATCTCCCTCACTGATGCATCCAACTATGGCAGAGTCATCAGAAAACTTCTGAAGATGGCAAGACTCTGTGCAGTAGTTGAAGTCCAAGGTGTAGATGGTGAAGAGAAAGGGAGACAGGACAGTCCCCTGTGGAGCCCCAATGCTGCTGACCATTCTGTCTGACACACAGTGTTGCAAGTGCACATACTGTAGTCTGCCAGTCAGGTAATCAATAATCCATGACACCAGGGAAGCATCCACCTGCACCTCTGTCAGCTTCTCACCCAGCAGAGCAGGGCGGATGGCGTTGAACGCACTGGAGAAGTCAAAAAACATGACCCTCACAGTGCTCACTGGCTTGTCCAGGTGGGAGTAGACATGGTTCAGCAGGTAGACAATGGCATCCTCAACTCCTGGTTGGGGCTGGTAGGCGAACTGGAGGGGCTCTAAGTGTGGCCTAACCATAGGCCGGAGATGCTCTAGAATAGCAGATGTTAAGCAAACTCTCGATGTATTGAGTGCCACAATAAACTGTGATTGGGAAGCCTAACTTTCCATGCCTTGACCACATTTCAGGAAATCTGATTAATCAGCTGCTCTCCTCCTACCTACATACAGGTAGAGGCTAAAGAGCAAAGCTCCAGAAATAAGAACAAAAAAGTGGTTGCAGGAGGCTGACAAATGGCTACAGGATTGCTTCAAGTCGGTAGACTGGGCCACATTCAAAGACTTCGAAGAACAAATTCAACACGGATGTCAAAAACTTTATAACAGTCATAGACAAGTGTGTCCCCACAATATCATTCAGTCTTCTCTAACCAGAAGCCCTGGATGAACTATGAGATCCGCAATCTGTTGAGGTGCCTAATCAGTGTCATCCAGGTTTGGTGATCAGGTTAAATACAAGAGGTCCAGTATGATCTCTGAAAACCGCCTCATGTACGAAGTGGCAATTCTAGACCAAATACGAATCACTGCAGGATACTCAACAGCTGTGACAGGTCTTGAATGCTGTCATCTCCTACAACCTACCTTTTTAAACTCCCACAGTCCCGGATAATCTTGTAATTTCAGTCTCCAAGGCTGACATGAGAGCATCTTTCAACATGGTGAACTCACAGAAAGCATCCACCCCAGATGGGGTACTTGGGCAAATGCTAAAGACCTGTGCTGGTGTGTTCACAGATCTTTAACTTCTCACTTCCACAGTCTGAGGTACCTGCCTGCTTCACTTATACCAGTGCCTAAGGCAAACATGGTAATTTGAGTCAATGATCATCAAGCAGGAGCACTTACATCCACTGTAGTGAAATCTTTGAGGTTGGTGACGAAGCATGTCAACTCCTGTCTGAGAAGCAACTTAGATCCACTCCATTCAATGGTAGATGCCATTTCATTAGCTCTTTACTCAATCCTGGAACATCTGGATAGTGAAGCAGCATACATTAGGGTGCTTTTCATTGACTATAGCTTGGCATTCATAACCCCCTCAAAACTAATCAATAAGTTTCAAGTCCTCGGCCTCAATACGTTCTTGTACAATTCCATCTTTGATCTCGTCACTTGCAAACACCAGTCCATTCAGATTGGCAACATCTCCTCCATAATCTTCTTCAGCGCAGATACATCACAGGCTGTGTGATTAGCCCCTGCTCTACTTGCTTTATACTTGAAATCTACCCCTCAACCATCAGGGACAACTTTACTTGCCCCATTACTAAACTGTTTCCTCAGCCTATGGACTCACTTTCAAGGACTCTTCATCACATACACTCGACATTTATTGTTTATGTATTTGTAGTTTGTTTTTCTCCCTCCACATTGACTGTTATCCATCCTATTGGGTGTGGTCTTTCATTGGTTCGATTGTGTTTCTTGTATTTGCTGTGATTTCTGCAAGAAAATGAATCTCAAGGATGTATATTACAACAGACATGTACTTTGAACTTTTACTCCTTTGTTGAGAGTAGGATTTGAGAAAAAACTGGTGCAAGTTAGTCCATTGATGTAGGATTCAGGAAGTAAAAATATGATGAAGAGCCTCCATAAAGAGCAAAAAATTTGGTAGAAATAATTAGGAGAACACTATATTCATATAGTTAGAGCATAGAACAGTACAACACAGGAACAGGCTCTGTGGCCCAAGATGACAATTTAAATGCACATTTGTCTACAATGTGGTCTACAATTATCCATTCACTGGCTGTTCATATTTAAAAACCTCAAACATTGCTATTGTACCTGCTTCCAGTACTTCCTTGTCAGTGACTCGCCTCACAAATCTACTTTAAAAGTACCCTCTCATCTTAAAGTTATGCCCTTTTAATTGACATTATCTCTTAATTCATTTTCATTAGTTTGCCCCATCCCTCAGCTTCCAACACTCCATAGAAAACAATCAAAGCTTATTCTGTCTTATGTTTTAATGGAGCTATGAATAAGGATACGAATTGATAAGGATTCATGTAGAAAAGTATTAAATTGGTGAAGGTCAAATTAGAGAAGTATTAGGTAGAAATGAGGAAGAACTAATTGAAAACAGGTTTTTGGACAAGTCCACCTCTGACATGGGAAAAGTGTTTAAAGACCAACTGCACAGAGTACAGTTGTTCATTAAACATTGCTATTGTATATGCTTTTAATATGAGGGAGGACAAGATCAACAAGGTAATGAAACTTTGGATTACAAGAGAGGTGGTGAACTTAGTCAAGAAAATAAAAGCATAAAGGTTGGGAAGTTAAAATCAAATGAAGCCCTTAAGAACCATAAAGCAGCTAGAAAAGAATTCAAGGTAATTAGAAGAGCATGAAATCTCCTTTGCAAGTATAAGTAAAGGGAATCTTAAGATATTCGATACATACATTAAGAGCAAGGAGATAGAGAGAGGTTAAGACCATTCAAGAATAAAGGAGGGATCATATGCTTGGATAGAGGATATGGGCAAGGTTCTAAACACGTACTTTACATTGGTATTTACCAAGAAGGATGTAGAAGACAGTGATCAGTGTGGAGTGTGTTAATGTGCCAGTTGAGATAAAGGCATCGTTGAGTTGCTTAAAGAATATTAAGGTGGACACGTCACCAGGCTTGATGGGATGTACCCTAGGTTACTGAGAGGTGTAAAATATGAGATTGCTGGGGCTTTGACCAATATTTTCATGTCTTCTCTAGCCACTGGAGAAGTCTCAGAGGACTGGAGAGGAGTTAACCTTATCCAAATAGTCTATAATTTCCAGGATTATCTCTATCAAATCTCATGTCAGTGATAGGGAAGCTATTGGAGAGGGTCCTTACAGGGATAGATAGCATTTATAAGCATTCGGAAATGCATGCAATGATGAGTAACCACCAGTATGGCTTTGTGCAGAGCAGGTTATTAAGCTAATTGTTTTTGAAGGTGGCGATCAGTGAAAGTAGAACAGGGGTTTTTCTAAGATGTTTGACAAGATCCCTCACAGTAGCCTCAACCAGAAGATTAAGATGCATGGGATCCACAGTGACTTGGGCTGCAGCCATCTGGAAAGGATACTTTCTTTAGTGCATCGATATAAAATGATGAGTGTCAAAGGGTACATGCCAAATTTCCTTAGCCTCCTGAGAAAGTAGAGATGCTTGATGCACTGTTTTTTTTTTCTGTGGCATCAATGTGATTGGACCAGAACAAACTATTTAGTAATATTCACTCCTTGCAAACTGAAGCTCTCAAACCTTTTGACCTCAGCACCACTGATGTAAACAGGCCCATGTCCATTGCATCTCCACACCAACCCCTTTTCCTGTAGGAAATGACTAGTTCTTTTGTTTGAATGACCTTGAGAAAGGTTGTTGTCCTTACTGTACACTTCAGATTCAGCCCACTATGGTGGTATTATATACAAGCCCATAGGAGTTAGAGCAGAATCTGGCCATGCTGTCATGAATGTTTAATGAGTAAGGAGCTGAGGGCACAACCTTGTGGGACCAGTTTGAGAATAATAGTGGTACTGACTGCAAGCTGTTGGTCAGGAAGACAGGGATCCAGAAGCTCGGGTCCAGGAATTTGGGAGATGAATTCACATGGAATATCAAAACCAGAGCTGTAGTCAATAAACATTAGTTTATCATGGGCATTTGCCAGTCCAGATGCTCTAGAAATGTAGCGCTAGGGAGGTGGCATTTCTTCCTTTGGACCTGTTTCATCCGTAGATCAATTGCAATGAGTTGAAGTTGGCCAGGAGACTGGAGTTGATGTACACCATTAAGGCACATTACCTTATATTTATTAAGCACCAGATGACAGTGGTCACCTTAAAGCAGGTGGCAACCTAAAATGGGGTAGGAAAGAGGTTAAATATCCTACATTATGTCTGAATCCATACTGAGACCTTTACTATGTGATACAAATATCTTGGATGAAAACCTGAAAGGGCAGGTTAAAGAACTGCAGATTATACCAAGATTGATGCCATTGTGGATAGTTCAAAAGATTGTCTTTGTTAGTCAAGGTATTGAATTCAAAAGTCACAATGTATTGTGAATCTTTCTACAATTCTGGTTAAACTGCATCTGGGGTATTGCATGCAATTCCCGATGCTCAATTATAGGAAAGATACTGAGGTTTTGAAGAAGCTTCAACAATAGTTTATAAGGATGCTGCCCTGATTAAAGGGCATGAGCTACGGGGAAAGGCTGGACAGGATTTCTCTGGATGTGAAGGGCTGAGAGACCGAATAGAAGTTTGTGAAATTTAGCAAGAATAGTCAGCTTGTTTCTTCCCCCCCGCCAGGGTAGTAATATCTAATAATAGAGGGCATGGAATTAAGGCGGGGGGTGTGAGTTCAAGGAAGTGTGCAGGGAGTTTTCTTTCCCCTTTTTTAACAGCAGATTCCTGTAATGCGCTGACAGATGTGGTAGTGGAAGAAAATAGAGGCTCTTAAACAGGCAGATAATTGTGCAGAGAATGGTGGTATCTGGACATGCAGACAGAAGTGATTAATTAGTTAAATGAGTTCACCACAGCACCACAGGCCAAACGACCTGTTCCCATGCTCCAAAATCTCCTCATGGCTAATACTCTCCGGTCCAGGCAACATCTGGTAAATATCATCTTACTTTCTCCAAAGCCTCTGCATGCTTCCCATAATACAACAATTGCACACAATAATGTGCTTTACATACAGGATTAGTGAAATGGCAACTACATTGTGTAGCATTATAGATGCTTGGCAGATATCAGGTCTAAGAATTTCCATCTGGGAATTGTGGGCATAACTTAGTCATGCAATCCATAACACAAGTCACCTCCAAGAACATGGATACAACTTGTAGTTCTCATCAATCTTGATGACTGTCATGTAAACCAATTTTACTTTCTAACCACATCATTGGGTTGGCTGGTACAAACCAATGCACATATGCTGCCAAGGCTCGATTGAAAAATGCTACAAATTTGAAGATTTTAGAGTCTTCAAGAGTTCTTGCCACAGTATTTAACTGCTTAAGTCAGACCTCAAAATACTACTATTTTCTTGGGAAGCATTTCTATATGGGGATTGAAGAACATTGATCAAAGATTTAAGGACATTTGCTGTTACATGTTCTAAATAGTCTACTAGTAGCTCTTTTACAGTAACATTTGCTAACATATGTAAACTATTTTTGGCTTGCTTAGCCTCAATCCACTCACTGTGCAATTCAAAAAAATGATAGCTATTTGTAAGCAGTATTTCTCAACTTCATACAACTTTCAAATTATAGATCAGTAAAAAAATAGCAATATTTAAAACTAAAGGTGATTCTTATGTGTATTGCAGAATTATAGTTAATGAACAAATGTTAATATTTGCATTTCCACATTTCTATTAATCCAACACAAATGTCAACTTGGCAGCACACATTTACGCACAGCCACCATTTTAGAAAAAAATTATAGATAGTTTGAAACTCCTATTCTGCATATCAAGACAATATTGTACTGTATAGTCTAAAATCTGACAAATATTGACATTTCCTTATTACGATGGAATCTCTTCAAGACATGGTAGGTTACTGCTTTCACCACAATCACAAATCTTTAGCTCTCCAAGTTTGAATGGATATTACTGTATCTTTACTACACAATTTTTTTACAGTGAAAACATCAGAATCAGAACACAAATTTCAGATATTTTAATACACCCAAAACAGATCTTGGACAACAATTGCCAACATATGCCATTTAAACAGGGATGTGAACAAAAGCTCCATGAGTAAATGTTCAAATTAGAAACAAACTTAAAACAATACAAGGCAAGGAAAAGTTGTGGAATTCTCATTCACTATGAAGAAAACCCTTCAACCCTTCAAGTGTCTGCAACAAGCTCTTTGATGGGTCTTCATGAAAGATCCCTACTGTAATATTATAGTTTTCAAATAATCTTCTTTTCTACTAAGTTTTGGCAAGCAAAGGGCACTTGAACCAGTTGAATAATCATCTTAAGCATTGCTTTGTTTCATCTGTAATCTATTTAATGAACACAGAATGACTATCAGTATAGTTTGAAAATGAACAAAATTATTTTTTCTCATCTGGTAACTACCATTTACTTACTGTTGAGTATTCCTTGCATATATTCAATAACATAACCAGTGTACTTGAAGTATAAACATACACCTTAAGCAAAACCATGGCCTTGAACATCTTTTTAAATTACAATGATAATAGAGGTGAGGGCTTTTTGTAATCTGCAGAAAACAAAATTGTTCTCCCTAAAAAGAAGGGAGATTGAACATGTGTTAACAACTGAGGCATTTACATTAGAATGAATGTAGAGAAATTGTTTTGTCAACAAAGAACATTAGTATTTAAAAGACACAGGTTTCACCATGGATGTACAGAAACATCCCTTCGCTTTCATCCCTACAATAGACCACCAGATGAAAGCAAAGGAGTGATAAGAGCTCACAGCGAATTACAAGTATAAATTTAGATTTCAAAAGTGGAATTAGTTTTCTGCCTAAAAAGTGAACTTTTGCTGGGTTTTAGTGAGTAATTAAGTGAAAACTAATTATATAGCTCTTCTAAAAAGGTGACAAAAGGCACAATGGGCAAAATGACTACCTTCAGTGCAGGATTTTATGGCTTCCCAGAAATCTAACTTAAATTACAAGATAAAAGCAAAATACTGCAGTTACTGGAAAACTTAAATAATGCTTAGCTGATCAAGCAGCAACTTAAGAGAAACAAGGTTAAGTTTGAGATCAATGACAGACACTAGTTTTTCTTCCAAAGATGCTACTTAGCCCTCCAAGCATTCCCAACATTTTATTACATTAAAAATAGATACCCTTTTGGATCAATTTTACTTTGCAGCTATATTACAATTTCAAATGAACTCAGTTCAATAATGTCATTTTCATATAAGTTAACAGCAAGAACCTGGAAATACATACATAAAACAGAAATGGGTACACAGCTGTGCTACAGAATTCCATTCTATTTAGTAGAAACAAGTCATCTCAATTGGATAATATATTGCCACAATGTGATCAGAGGCAGAGGATTTGTTCTAGGCAAATTGCTGACACAAGTCACATACTTAAAATAATAAACAAAAAGGCATGGGGGAAGTCAGCAGGCTGCATTTTGTGAGAAATATTTATGTTCCTTTGGAAGCCAGACAGATAGTGCTACCTATAAGTCAATAGAAAAAGTAACTACATGTTAAGAACTGCAAGAGGAAAAATGAAAAGAGGGGATAAGACTTGAGTAAAGAACAAATCTGACCACTTTATGTAGCGATAAATATTTAACTTAATAGAAGACAATCATAGTAAATGACTAGCACTAAGGAATCAAAATAGCATTCAGCACAGAAAAGATAACTTACTAAAAAATGTAATAGAAATAACGTATACAGATTAAGTGATAGTTTTTTCAAACTGACACTCTCATTAATATATTGCATATATGCAAGTACTTCTATGTATCAGAACCAAATTTATTTTCAAGTTTTCATTTTAAAAAACTCCTAACTTCAAAGTGAAACCCATTAGCAGATTGATCGCAAACCCATAGTGCACCCTACAAGTGTTGATGAATATTGAAGTATGAAAATAACATGCAAACCAGATATACATATTATGACAAATTTCATGTATTTGTATACATTTTCTTATTATTATAACAATATTGTGGCCATTTAAAGCTGTAATTTTGAAAGGGAATAGTTAAGATGCAACATTCATAAAAATGTATAAATTTATCAATTTCCTTTGGCTTATTGACTTCTTAAATTCCACTGCAGAAGCAGTTATGAAGTTGACCATGTGATTTTCCAAAACATGAAGCTAAATGTTTAATAATATAAATTAACCATTCAATAACTTTATCCTGAAAGTCACACAATTTAGGTTTTCAATGTGCACAAATAGACATATCATAAATAATAAATAACAAAAGTTTTCCACAGATGACAATTATCAAACAGTAATGTTTGAAAAATCTGCAATATTATTCTGAATACAACTCCCAAAGAAAGAATATGATGCAGTGAGTTTATATTTGTCTCTTCAGACTTCATGACTGTCTTTGGATTTCCAGCATATCCAGTAACTTCCATTTGTTACAGCATTTAGAGAAACCCCTTAAAGCATACTATTAGCTTTATATAATAGACTGACATTGCAGTTGACCTTTCACCTAAACATTTGGGCTGTTTCCAAAGTCCACTGTAATGTTGGTATACAAAGGAAGTTCTTCTCTATTAAGTAAACTATAGTCGATAGAATTCATTCCATCAGATCGCCATGACTTTGATACCTTCACTACCATGTCAAATCTGTAAAATAATCAAATTGTGTTGAATAGTCGGCTAGAATTGCAAATTTAAAAAGTCAAATTTTATCAAACCATGATCAATGCCAGTAATTGCCTGCCTCTCTAATCTTGTTCTTATTAAATCAAAATACAGAGGGCTTACAAAGCTAATCCTAGCATCCCAGCTTTTAGCAGCACAGATTAAAGGGCATCAAGGTCTCCAACAGATTACTTAAGGAGCCCTTGTAGTTCCTTAGTTTGTGAGCAACAAAGTTTCATTCTAAAAATGTTAACAGTTACAGTTAATGTTTCTTCCCCTTTGCCTTCAGATTTCTTAATAGTCCTTGAACACCATCTCACTATGCCTTTTTTGCACTACTTATTTAATTTTGCTATAGTAACTTAGAGTAATTGTTATTCTTGCATTGTACTGCTGCCACAAAACAAATTTCACAATTAAGTCAGTGACAACAAATTTGATTCTGAACTCATTAGCCCTTTTTGAAGAACAAGGGGCTGAGAACATTTTATTTCACAATCTAATTTTAAGATTTGCTTCTTATTTTATTGGTAAAAGCAAAAAAAAGACCAGAAAACAAAATGTTTGCTAGAGTCAGAGGCGTAGCATTTTGGCTATGACTCTGGCCCAAATGCCCATCCAAGCTAGTCCCATAACCTAAATATTTCCAATCCATGTACCTGTCCAATGGCCTTTTGGAGGTTATTGTACCCGCCTCAACCATTTGCTTTGGCAGCTCATTTCATACACTGACCATTTACCATTTGATAAATTCCCCTTCAAGTTCTTGATTGCCAACTTTGGGGGAGGGGGCAGGGAAAACCAAGCGCATTCATCCTGTCTATGAAACACTTGATTTTATACATTCAGTAGCCATTTTATTAGGTTCACCTGCTTGTTAATGTAAAATATCTAATCAGTTAATCATGCGGCAGCAACTCAATGCATATAAGCATGCAGGCATGGTCATGACGCAGAGATTCAGTTGATATTGAGTCAAATTATCAGAATGAGGAAGAAATGTAATCTAAGCAACTTTGACCATGGAATGATTGTTAGTGTCGGACAATGTGGTTTGAGAAACTAAGAAATCTGTCCACTATCTTCCTATAATTCAGCCCCCACTCCCCCCCCCACCAAAGTCCTGGCAACAACCTTTTAAAACTTCACTATGTTCTTTCCAGTTTACAGCAGGAGTACAAAATCTGGACACAATATTCCAAAGGTAGCCTCACCAGCATATTGTACCACGATCTCTAAGTTCTATACCAAGTCCCCTGACTGATGGGAGGTCAGTGCGCCAAAAGCAACCCTCACTCCATGTTCAGAAATCATGCACTTATACTTCAAGATCCCTTTGTTCTACAACACTCGTCCAGACCTTACCATTCACTATGAGTCTTACTTTGATTTGATTTTGCAAAGTATAACATCTCACACCTATCAGAATTAAACTCCATTTGCCATTCAACACCCATTTACCCATTAGGAGGGATCTTGGGGAGAAAGTAGCTGTACCAGAATTACTTTTCATCTTCCTTTCCTATCAGGAAACAATTCTGTACTGACTTAAGTAACAAGTGCTCAAAGAAAGAAACAAATTTTCACTGCAAGTATGAAAGGAAATGGAAATCTAAGGTCAAAACCATCAATAACCACCTATTAATTAATTAATTGACAAAAATACAAATGGGTGCAAAACCAATTATACACCATCCCTGTCATAGTAAAGTTAAATTTGGAAGTCAAGTATAGAAAATACTTTTAAAAGTAATCAAAATATTGTCATTAAATTTGTAGTTTGTTTCAAATACCCATGTAGCTTATTTTACAAAATTAGTGAAACTGTATTCCTTAGTAAGTACTGCAAAAGAATGAAAATACATTTTATATCACTGTTTTGAAATCTAAACTGGGCCAAAATTCCTACCACCACTGCCTGTAAGGAGTTTGTAGTTCTCCCTGTTCATGTGTGGGTTTCTTCCAGGTGCTCCAGCTTCCTCCCACAATCCAAAGATGGATCAGTTGATAGGTTAGTCGGTCATTGTAAGTTGTCCCATGATTAGGCTAGGATTAAATGGTGGATTGTAGGCAGTGTGGCTCAAAGGGCTGGAAGGGCCTGTTCTGCACTGTGTATCAGTGAAATGAACTCAGGTAGCTGAAATGAAACTTCACCTCATCCTGCACCTAGGAACTACTGAAGTGAAAGCTGACTTGCAGATTAAAACCACTTTTGAAAGTACCTTTTCTCATTTTTTTCATTACCCACATCCATACTGTGTGTTATCATTTTGTAATGTCCAAGTGAGAGGGGTGTTCGAATTATCTTCATTCCTGCAAAGTAAATCCTAAATAAAAAAAAAACAAAATTATGATTTATTTACAAGTTGTTCCAATGTGAACCTTTGCACAATCACCCAACTAGATGCTTGATTATCACAAGGCTGATAGCTAATACTTTTCATAAATAACTTGCTTTAAGCATACATCATGGAGTTCAAATCAATAATCCAATTAATCATATATTTAGTCTAACACACAGTTATCGATTTAGCCAATAATCATGGAAACAAATACTAATAAAGTTTATTAATACAAGAACAGTTCATAGATAATGAACAATGGCTGTATTTAATTGATCTGCCAGTAATAATGGGCTACATTTCAATCACCCAGTATTGTTTTGAAACGAATTTAGTTGAACGATTAAGCATTTTAAATAGAAACCTGTCGCTTACTAACTATAGTAGTTTATAGCATTACTTCTAAACAACAGTAAACCAAGCCATTTTTATAAATACAGTACTCTAAACTTCGATGCAAGTCTTACCTAGCAGAGATATCATCATCTTCTCCACCCCAACCCCAGTATGTGTTTGGGAAGCCATTAATTCGCATGTACTGATCAGGAGTCAAGGCTGAAACACCACCAAAATACATCCTATAAGGTAGCCTATAAAGATAATGGAAAAAATGCAGATGTCCCATTCAGTTTCATGCAATGAGATATCAAATTGCAGATAAAAACTGAAAATATTCTACTAGTGATATGGGGTAAGCTATATGGATATTCCTTAAAGACATGCAAAAAAAAATGCTGCACACTCATGTATACCGAATTAACAAAAATAACTTTACCTTATCATACAACTGAGTTTAATGTAAATTGGAGGCAACTTGAAATTTACACACTGCGGGGATAGGCAAGACTATATTGATCTATTAACCATGAAGAGAGCAAATCACTTCAATTCAGCGCTTCCTAATATGAACATCACCCAGCCCCAGCTGTGACGAGAGAAACAACATTTCTGCCATAAGCACTATTTCATTCAAACAAGTTTAACACATATGAACAGCACAGGAAATGAATCAGGCAAAGTTAATATTCCACAAGAGCTCCTTATTGAACCTTATATTCCCTTATTCATCTGCTTTTCAAACTTTGCCATAAATGGACCAATGTTTTTCTTGTTCATGGACATGGGTGTGCTGACTAGGACAGCACTTCCTACCTATCCCTAATTCACTTGAAGCAAACACTAGCTAGTTTAGAGTTAAGAATTAGATTTTAGAGTTAAGAATCAAGTGGTGTTCGGAATTTGGAGTCATATACAAATAAGACTGGTCAAAAATGAAATTTGTTCATCATTAGTGAAGCAGATGGTGAATGAACTGAGTGTTTTTGTGTCAGTCTTCATTTGGAAGTCACCAGAAACATGCCAGAAAAATGAGTGTCAGGGGTCAGGATGTAAGTCACTATTATTCAGAAGATGCTTGAGAACCTGAATGGTCTGAAGATAGGCAAGTCACCTGAACCAGATGCTCTACACCCTAGAGTTCTGAAAGAGGTAGCTGAAGAGATTGTGGAAGCATTACTAGTGATTTTTCAAGAATAGGTACTGAAATAGTTCTGGATGACTGGAAAACTGCAAATTTATTTCACTCTAAGGAAGGGAGGCAAAAGATAAGCTATAGACCAGTTAGCCTGACTTCAGCAGTTGGCAAGATATTGGAGTCGATCATTAAGGATCATTTTGGAGTCCTCAGAGGCACATGATAAAATTGGCTGAAATCAACATGGTTTCCTTAAGGGGAAACCTTGCCTACATATGTGGTTGAATTCTTTAAAGAAATAACAGGCAGCATAGACAAAGGAAAGTCAGTGGATTTTTAAGACCTTGACAAGGCACTGCACATGAGGCTGTGAAACAAGAGCCCATGAGAACCTGAATGGTAAGATACTAGCACAGATAGTAGCAGGAGTTATGAAGGGTATCCGCCCGAAACGTCGTCACTACCTCCTCCCATAGATGCTGTCTGGCCTGCTGAGTTCTGCCAGCATTTTATGTTTTATTAGGATTAAAGGGGGTCTTTTTTGGTTTTCTGGCTGTCACTAATGGTGTTCCACAGGGAGTCGGTGCCAGTTTCAATATTTTTCACATTATATGTTAACGACCTGGATAATGGAATTGAATGCTTTGTGGTCAGGAGTGCAGATGATAAAATGTGAAGGGGAAAGTAGTGTCGGTTGGAATACAGTGTAGGAAGGTATGGTCATGCAGTTTAGTAGAAGGAAAAAAGGCAAAGATTATTTTCTAAATGAGGACCAAATTCAGAATCAGGTTTAATATCACTGGCATATGTCATGAAATTAGTTTTTATGTGGCAATATATAATAAAATGAAATTTTACATATTTAAAAAATAAATTAAATTAGTATAAAAAGAAAAAAGTAATGATGTAATGTTCATGGGTTCAAAAAGTGATGGACGAGGGGGAGCTGATCCTGAATCAGTGAATGTGTGCTTTCAGGCTCCTGTACAAAAGTGTAAGAGACTTGGGAGTCATAGTGCAGAATTCCTTAAAAGTTAACTTCCAGATTGAGTTGGTAGTAAGGAAAGCAAATGTGATGTTAGCATTCATTTCCAGAAGACTAGAATATAAAAGTAGGGACATAATGCTGAGCCTTTATAAGGCACCTCCTTATAAGGCACATATTAGGAATGTTGTGATCAGTTTCAGGCCCCATTTCTAAGAAAGGATGGGTTGGCATTGCACAGGGATCAGAGGTTGCTTATGAGAATGATCACAGGAACAAAAGGGTTAACACACAAGAGCGTATGATTGCTCTGGACCTGTACTCACCAGAATTTAGAAGAATGAGGGGATCTCATTGAAAGCTACAATACATTGTAAGGCCTAAATAAAGTGAACTTGAAAAGAGTTTCAAGTTCAGAGTTTCGGGAGAGTGCCAGTGAATACAGCCTCGGAATAGAACAATGTCCCTTTAGAACAGAGATGAGGAATTTCTAAATCCAGAGGGTGGTGGATCAATGGAAATCACTGTCACAGTCAGCTGTGGAAGCCAAGTTGATTGGTATATTTAGAACAGAGGTTGATAAGATCTTCATTAAAAGGACATCAAAGGTTACAGGGAGAAGGCAGGAGAACTGGGTTGAGAGGAAAAAATAAGTCAGCCATGTTCACATGGCCCACAGACTTAATGGGCCAAAATTAATAGGTCTTTCCTTCCAGCATTATTTTTTTCATTTTCGCTAATGGATGCGATCAGGTGTATTTTAAAACATAGAATAGTACAGCACATTACAGGCCCTTCAGCCCACAATGTTGTGCCGACCCTCAAACCCTGCCTTCCATATAACCCCCCACCTTAAATTCCTCCATTAAACTTCAGTAGTGTATCTGCCTCCACCACTGACAGTGCATTCCACGCACCAACCACTGAGTGAAAAACCTTCCTCTAATATCCCCCTTGAACTTTCCACCCCTTACCTTAAAACCATGTCCTCTTGTACTGAGCAGTGGTGCCCTGGGGAAGAGGCACTGGCTGTCCACTCTGTCTATTTCTCTTAATATCTTGTACACCTCTATCATGTCTCCTCTCATCCTCCTTCTCTCCAAAAAGGCCCTAGCTCCCTTAATCTCTGATCATAATCCATACTCTAAACCAGGCAGCATCCTGGTAAATCTCCTCTGTACCCATTCCAATGCTTCCATATCCTTCCTATACTGAGGCGACCAGAACTGGACACAGTACTCCAAGTGTGGCCTAACTAGAGTTTTATAGAGCTGCATCATTACATCACGTCTCTTAAACTCTACCCCTCGACTTATGAAAGTTAACACCCTATAAGCTTTCTTAACCACCCTAGCTATCTGTGAGGTAACTTTCAGGGATCTGTGGACATGTACCTCCCCCCCCACCCCCAGATCCCTCTGCTCCTCCACACTACCAAGTATCCTGCCATTTACTTTGTACTCTGCTTTGGAGTTTGTCCTTCCAAAGTGTACCACCTCACACTTCTCCAGGTTGAACTCCATCTGCCACTTCTCAGCCCAATTCTGCATCCTATCAATGTCTCTCTGCAATCTTCTACAATCGTCTACACTATCTACAACACCACCAACCTTTGTATTGTCTGCAAACTTGCCAACCCACCCTTATACCCCCACATCCAGGTTGTTAATAAAAAATCAGAAAAAGTAGAGGTATCAGAACAGATCCTTGTGGGACACCACTAGTCACAACCTTCCAATCCGAATGTACTCCCTCCACCACAACACTCTGCCTTCTGCAGGCAAGCCAATTTTGAATCCACCTGGCCAAACTTCCCTGGATCCCATGCCTTCTGACTTTCTGAATAAGCCTACCATGTGGAACCTTGTCAAATGCCTTACTAAAATCCATGTAGATCACGTCCACTGCACTACCCTCAACTATATGCCTGGTCACCTCCTCAAAGAACTCTATCAGGCTTGTTAGACACAATCTTCCCTTCACAAAGTCATGCTGACTGTCCCTGATCAGACCATGATTCTTCGAATGCCGATAGACCCTATCTCTAAGAATCTTTTCCAACAGCTTTCCCACCACAGACGTAAGGCTCACTGGTCTATAATTACCTGGACTATCCCTACTACCATTTTTGAACAAAGGGACAACATTTGACTCCCTCCAATCCTCTGGTACCATTCCTGTGGACAACAAGGACATAAAGATCCTAGCCAGAGGTTCAGCAATCTCTTCCCTTGCCTCGTGGAGCAGCCTGGGGAATATTCCGTCAGGCCCCGAGGGCTTATCCGTCCTAATGTATTTTAACAACTCCAACACCTCCCCTCCTTTAATATCAACATGCTCCAGAACATCAACCTCAGATTGTCTTCACCGTCATCAAGTTCCCTCTCATTGAATACCGGAGAAGTATTCATTGAGGACCTCGCTCACTTCCACAGCCTCCAGGCACATCTTCCACCTTTATCTCTGATCGGTCCTACCTTCACTCCTGTCATCCTTTTGTTCTTCACATAATTGAAGAATGTCTGGGGGTTTTCCTTTACCCTACTCGCCAAAGCCTTCTCATGCCCCCCTTCTTGCTCTTCTCAGCCCCTTCTTAAGCTCCTTTCTTGCTATCCTATATTCCTCAATAGACCCATCTGATCCTTGCTTCCTAAACCTCACGTATGCTGCCTTCTTCCACCTGACTAGATTTTCCACTTAATTTGTCACCCATGGTTCCTTCACTCTACCATTCTTTATCTTCCTCCTCGGGACAAATATATCCCTAACATCCTGCAAGAGATCCCTAAACAGCGACCACAGGTCTGTAGTACATTTCCCTGCAAAAACATCATCCCAATTCACACCCACAAGTTCTAGCCTTATAGCCTCATAATTTACCCTTCCCCAATTAAAAATTTTCCTGTCCTCTCTGATTCTATCCTTTTCCATGATAATGCTAAAGGCCAGGGAGCGGTGATCACTGTCCCCCAGATGCTCACCCACTGACAGATCTGTGACCTGACCCAGTTCGTTACCTAATACTAGATCTAGTATGGCATTCCCCCTAGTCGGTCGGTCAACATACTGTGAAAGGAATCCATCCTGGACACACTTAACAAACTCTGCCCCATCTAAACCCTTGGAATTAATCAAGTGCCAAGCAATATTAGGGAAGTTAGTCACCCATGGTAACAACCCTGTTATTTTTGCACCTTTCCAAAATCTGCCTCCCAATCTGCTCCTTGGTATCTCTGCTGCTACCAGGGGGCCTATAGAATACCCCAATAGAGTAACTGCTCCGTTCCTGTTCCTGATTTCCACCCATACGGACTCAAAAGAGGATCCTGCTACATTATCCACCCTTTCTGCAGCTGCAATAGTATCCCTGATTAGTAATGCCACCCCTCCTCCCCCCTCTCTATCCCCTTTAAAGCACTGAAATCCAGGAATATTGAGAATCCATTCCTGCCCTGGTGCCAGCCAAGTCTCTGTAATGGCTACTACATCATAAATCCATGTATGTATCCAAGCTCTCAGTTCATCACCTTTATTCCTGATGCTTCTTGCATTGAAGTACACACACTTTAGCCCTTCTACCTTACTACCTTTACACCCTTTATTGTGCTTCTCTTTCCTCAAAGCCTCTCTGTATGTTAGATCTGGCTTTACTCCATGCACTTCTTTCACTGTTCTATCGCTCTGGGTCCCATCCCCCTTGCAAATTAGTTTAAACCCTCCTGAACCATGCTAGCTGGTTAGTTTTCTTCTCATGTGGAAACAACTACATCTACAGTATCCAAGTCTTACATCTTAAAAATCATTAGCCCTCACATCATCTCATGTCTAAATAGGCCTAATGATTCAAGTTAAAGATTCAATTTTTTTTCTGATGGTTTTAATTTTTAAGCATTAGTATTGTTTTGTACCATTTCCATTGATCTCCAAATCCTTTGTATAATAGTGCTCAGTGTGATTTATGTTCCATGTTTAATTTGACTACCATTTTTCATTCACAATCCCTTTGCAAATGATCACCAGTGCTCATGTGTTAGAATACGTGTTAGAATTGGTTTAACTGTGCAGTTTCTCTTGCTTTTCTACTCAATATAGCATCTAGTATGGAGTAAGAATCTCAATTCAGCTTTTAAATTTAAACATTTCCCCACTATGAAAATTTGGCAATTACAAACTAATTGACATATATAAAATTTAATATTACCATCCTTCAGTGCAAAGCTTCAAATCTCAAGCCTTCAACCTTAACATAAATATAAGTTGTACACGAGATTAGTAATATGAACACCATTGAATAGATGAGTCAGGAATGCATCAAAAAAAATAGAAAGAGCAACTGCAACCAAACTTCAACACAACTCTTGTTAACTGAAATATATCTGGATACATGTGAGTAAACTAGCACTTATTAATGAAGATCAAATTAATGTGTACTATTTGGAAGTGAATACATCTTCAGATTTAATATGCCTTTAACTATTGCAGTACAAGTTTCTCAAGGTCTGGCAAAGTTACCAAAGGGGGGGGGGGGGGGATGCTTCAGAAATTCACAATTGTCCTTAAACCAGATCAATTAGTCTCAAAAAGACTTGGCTCTCAAACTTAGTAGCTCACTTCCTTTAGGAATAATTAGTTGGGATTCCTTCAGTAAAGAACTTGAGCCTGACAGCAGCAAAACAGGAAAAATCATGAAATGGAATGGCTGCTGACATGGTTGCTACCCATTAATTATTCTTACATTATGTAGTTTCAACATCTAAGATGGTGGACTAAAGTGTGAGAAACATTACAATGCATTTTCACCACTATTTTGGTGTCCACCTATCTCAAGGATCTGAAAAAATAAAAAAAAACAAAATATGCATGCTCACATCTGCACTTCATAGAGAATATGTTCCAAAAATGCAGCAAAATAGGGGAAAAATGCTTGATACAAGGATTATCCAACCTAACAGGTTCAGCCTTGACAGTGGCCATCACCTCAGTAATCCATTCCAATAATGGCAGACAATCTCCTGCAAAAGACACACATCGCTCTGTCTAGCTGAAAGTGATATTTACCCTACAAAAGCACTTATCAGATAAAATGCTGGGCAAGTAAGCTGCAGTGAGTGCAAGCTTGAGATGTGGAAATCAGGTCTGCAGTAATGCAGACTCTAAACATCTGTAATTTTAGTATGACTCATTTGACATAACTTTGACAGAAATATACTTATTCTGAATATTACCGGTAAAAGTGCAGTCACTAAATACAACATTTGGAAATGACTAACTTTATTGCTGTGGCTTTCTGCTCCCATTTCCTTCTGAGCTCATTCGTAAGCAACTCTAAACATCACCCCCCCCCCCCCCCCCGCCACATACCTCACAATATAGGACAATTCATCTGGTTTGCACCATCTCCACCAATCCTTTAATGCAGTATCGAAAAACTCAATCATTCATCACCAATTATTAAGACTCTTACAACCAGCTTTTTGGGACATGGCGATCACTTGCAAGGTCAACTTTTATTGCCTATCTCCAACTGTTTTTTTGCTATTGGAATATGCACATTTAGGAATGCAAATTTTTTCCTAACTTGCACAACAGCTTGCTGCCCTTGCACTTCAGCAGAAGTTGTGGATCTGGAAGTTCCAAATAACTTTCTGTAGTAACAGCTTGTAGCTTTGCTTGCAACCAGGCATTTGCCTTTTAAGAGGTTTGATTAGTCTTAAGCTACATACACACTAGACGTTTTTAAAAAATATCTCTGTCCACATTGAATGGAGATTTTGGCAAATCTCCTCCTACTGCGCATGCGCAGGACACATCTACTGAAAACAAGCGACATGTTTGGTGTCGAATCTCACTGTGAAAATGTGTGTTCGTGCAGTTACAGACTAGAAAAACTTAAATGACGGGCAGCTGTTGGCTTTCGCACAAGAAGACTTAAAAGTAAAAAAAAACAAATATTGGAGTGTATGGAGGCAACTGACAGGGAGTTCACGGACAGTATGAACCGGCTGATGACGAACATTGAAAAACTGACTAACTGTTGCATTAATAAAGCACCTTGTTAAATGTGTAAAACATGTCTGCATCAGTATTATCTTGTATTTCTATACAATGTTACATTAGGCTGTTACACATCTATTGTCAGAAGTACTTGCATAAATAGGTAAACCACCTTCATATGAGCAAGGACAAAAAACAGGACAAAGTGAGTATACTTATTCACTCAGTAAGTTATGGATCAAAGTATTTGGTGAGTAAATTTCTAACTCTTCTGGCTTCAGTCTCGTTGCTGTCTGTTCTGAAATTGTTAAGTTTGTGTGGGGGGTTGCTTTCAGAAAAACAATGAAATGGCGCGCTGCCATCTGACAGCGTTTTCAGATTTCTCCGGTTACCCCGTCCACACTGATCTGCCCAAGCGGCATTTTCAAAATTACACAGCCTGGACAGCGTTTCTGAAAAGCTCTGGTTTCGGGGGACGAAAACGCCATTTTAGTGTGGACAGAGGGCAAAAATGAAGAGAAAAAGCTTCGGTTACAGTTTTATCTGGTGTAGTGTGGACGTAGCCTTAACTAACCGCTCAACATTGGCAATCTACTGATGCATGCAATCAGAAAGCAGTTGGCACTCTGGATCCTCAAAACATTAAGAGAACATTGAGAGTTCATTACAATCAACAGATAAAAGTTTATTGAACATTTCAATCCCTTTATCCTGTCTCTATGGAATTTAGCTACTTTCCATTTTTCACTCATGGTCCTTCAAAAGTCAACACATTTTCAAAACAAAAAAAAAATCCTGGTGAAAAACTTAAGATGCATATTTTTATTAAAAATCGCAAGCAAGTCAAGATGAGGGTAATCAACTTTCTCTTTTCACCTATGTTGCCTGAACGGCTATGATGCACAGATTTTTTTGGTCTTTAAATATCTGATACCATAAAAGACCCTTCACTTTTTGACAATACCACAGCCAGAGAGAATGCCTTTGGTAACTTTGATAAGTGCCATTCTGCTTGTGTAACAAAGGTGGAAAATGCTTTTGAGGAATTCAAACAAGATCAAGGACATGAATTGGGGAGACTACACTTTGATAGGAAAACAAATGCTGAAGATGGCAGTATTTTCTTTAAAAACAGTGAACATTTTTAAAAGTATATATGCAAGAACACCACTGACATCAGTAAATATGGGGCTCAGCAAGGAAAAGGTGGTCATCAGGAGAAAAGCAAGAGAATGACCAGAGGCAGAAAATGATCTCTCCAAGGTTATCATGTACATACATCAGGGGAAATAAGATTCAACCTATATAAAAAAAAGTTCAAAATTGACAAGGAGCAAAATTGGGCTCAGGACTCAGGAAGTAGAAAATTAACCAAGACAGTAGAAAAGAAATCCATGAGCTCTTCACATTTGTTAAAGGTGAACATGGAGAAATGAGAAACATTTAAGCAAGCTGCAGTAGAAAATCCAGTTTATTTTTGCCCCTCTGAATAACCCTTCAGTAGTGAGCAGCTTGGCAGACACTAGTGCTTTATGGTCTAGCCAAATATGGTATTGAATGATTAGACCATTTGTTCAAAAATTGCCTTCATGTCTGGGTCCACTAAACTTCAAGAAATGATAGTTTGGGTCATACATAGTATGCGAAACAGTTAGGACAAAAGTGAAGACTCATTTAATAGAGACCAAATCAATAAAGGTAGCAAACAGTTGAACATTAGTAACTCTGGAGCGATCATATTGAATGAGAGGTCAATAGCCATAAATGATTTAAGGTAAAATAGCAGGGGGGAAAAAAAAACTATAAAAAAGTAGAAATGCTAAATTGATCCTTCGAACTGAAGTGTGGAGTTAATAATTATTAATGAAATGATAAAGAACTGGAATTAAAATTAATGATAGTGTCAACTATGCAGGTGATTTTTAAATGTGTACTAAGCTTTATAAATGTTGACAGGAAGAACCAGGTCTTTAGATTAAAGACAAGTATAAATGACAATAACAAAAACAAAATACATGCACAGAAAAATAAAGTATAACTGAACCCAAAAATTGTCTGTGGACACAAAAAACAACATACAATTTCCCAAAGACCCTCAGCTTCCAACTGTGCTGCACTACATTACTAAAAAACTTAAAAGCAGTCTCCAAAGATGAATTTTGCTAGTATAGTATTTTAAGTTGATACCTTAAAAAAAAAGCTGAAATTATTTAGTGATGAGTTCTACTAACAGTGTAACATAATTCCAAAGCCAAACCTAAGTAACTTTTTAACAACTAAGCTTGACTACACATACAAAGTGGTTAGCCACAGATTAAATTTCAGTTTCTTCCCTGAAGTGAGACGATTTTCCAGTGCAATGTTTTAATCAGTTTATGTTGGTGAACAAATGGTTCGGAATCTTTCAAATGAGATAGTTCATTGGGGACACCAAGGCCAAATTAGATATTACTAGAGCAAAAAACCAAATTGCAATCCAGTAATTCTAAAAAAAGACAGAAGGAATAGCATTTACTGTGCGTTCTTTGGAACCAAGAAATAAAAAGCCCAAATTATGATTAATAATTAATGACACATCACACTACTTTCAATGGTGGAAAGAAAGTTATAATGAAATGCAGCATCTGCCATGACAGTGCATTACATTAGTAGCAGTCAGTCTAGTAAGTAGTTGAATTTTCTGCAATAACAGTTAATAAATATATAAGAATGAGAAAATAATTATTTGTTCCTGTAATTTTCAATACCTGTACTTGAATTTATTCATAGCACTGGATACATGCTTGGGGTATCTTTTATTACAAACGTACAAATTGTGATCATTCTCAGGAATTAGGTCAACATCATGTAGAAACAGACAGTCCCAGTCTTCATCCTTTAGTGCTTCTCTCACTCCAACATTAAGCAGTTTTGCTCTGTTAAATGTACGATTTCCGGTCTGAAGAGAAAATAATTTGCATTCAAACAAAATATTTGAACAAGTGTAACCAGTCTTGCATTAAGTGATATGCTGGAAAATAAAGTCATTGGTATAAACAATATCAAAACACTTGGTCAACTTTCAAACTGTCATTATAGTCTTAACCGTACCAAAAATAACATTGTAATGCAACAAGTCACATTAAAATCAGAATCCCAGTGTAAATTTTCCAGTTAATTGCCTTCTAGTTTTATCAGAAACTAGAAACATTTGACTGGACAGTTTTTAAACTTAAAAAAAAAGTGAAACCATAGATAAAATAGCCTCATTCTGCTGCTGCAAGGTGCCACAATTTATGGAGCAGGATTGAACCTATCATTCAAAGTACAACATATGCACATGTACACCATATACAACCTTGAAATTTGACTTCCTACACCCATAAAATCAAATAAACCCAATAGAACCAAATAAAAAGACTGTCAAACTCCCACTGCGCAAAAAAACAACAAATTGTGCAAAAAAAAACAAAACAAATACCACTCAGAACTAAAGTTCATGAAAGTGAGTCCACAGCAATGGAGCCAGTCCAGCAGCCCATTTGTTGTAGTCCGCAACTTCAGTTCAACGCAGAGCTGAGTAAACCTCATGGAGCAGTGAACAAAACACTAACATGTTTCTCACCTCCAGCCCAGACACCCTGACCTTTTCAATCTAGCCCAGCACTTAAATTGCCTAAACATGGGCTCATCGTTATAGGGATAGTGATTGGCAATAAGGATAATTACACAAGTCTAGGAACAATGGATTGTATCAAACCCTTCTGCAACTTGTATCAATCTGAATTTAATCTCTTGACCAAGTTTGGCATTTAGTGTTTAATACCACTAACACAAATCCAAAACTCAATTCTTAAAGTTTCAATTGATCAACTTCAGTGATGTTTGAAGAGAGTTGCAGACTTCACTATTTAATTTCAAGCATTCCTGACATATTTTTTTATATCAAGTATGCCTCTTTTAAGGCATTGAATAAAGAGTCAGAGGTCATTTACCCCTATCATTTACCCCCAGAGGATCTTGGAAAAGACACATATCCATTCCCCTGCCCACTCCTGCCAGCCCTTCTGTAAGCACTTTCTTCAAAAGAAAGGGCAAATTGAAATTTATTTACATTGTCTCCACAACATCTAAGCAGTACATTACAAAATCACATCATTGCCTTCCTGTGTTTATCTAAAATCCTGGGGCAACAAGTCTTATTATTCATCACAAAAAAGTTATTTATCAAAATCCTCCCATTATTTACTATATTACATCTCTTAACATTTTCTGTTCCAGGGTGCTGCTAGAATAAACAGTTTTTGCTAGATTCCATCAACTTCTTTGTCATCTGAAACAGAATATAGAACAGTACAGCACAGCACTGTTCATACCCTTCAATCTGACCTGTTAACAAACCTACTCCACCATCAATTTAATCTCTCCTTCCTACACATCTCATAACCCTCCATTTTTCATACATCCATGAGCCCAAGAGTCCCAATTGTATTGGCCTCTAACACCAGGCCAGGCACATACCACTGTGTAAAATAAAAAACTACTTCTGACATCTTCCAGAAACTCCTAAACTTCCCTCCACTCACCCTAAACAGATGTCTCCTGGTATTGTCTATTACCATCCTGGGAAAACGGTAAATGCTGTCTACTCTATTTATGCTTCTCAATCTTTCATGTCACCTTTATCAAGTCATCTCTCATGTTCTGACTCTCTATAGAGGACAGACATAGCTTGCTACACCTTTCCTCACCAGATAGCTTTCCAAGCAGCATTCTGGTCTCTCTCTGAAGCTTCAATATCCCTCCGTCAAAGAAGCAACCAGAACTGAACACAATACTCTATGTCTGACCTAGAGTTTCATAAAGCTGCAAAACTTCTTCACGACACTTGAACTCAAATCACCCTACTTGTGAGTATTAAAGAAAATCTGCAGATGCTGGAAATCCAAGCTACACACAAAATGCTGGAGGAATTCAGTAGGCCAGGCAGCACCTATGAAAAATAGTACAGGCGATGTTTACTGAAGGGTCTCAGCCCAAAACGTTGACTGTACTCTTTTCCATAGATGCTGCTTGGCCTGCTGAGTTCCTCCAGCATTTTGTGTGTTGCCTAAGGAGAAGAGATGACTTGATAGAGGTGTACGAGATGGGAGGCATAGATCAAGCAAACAGAGACTTTCCCAGGGTGGACAAGGCTAAATACAACTCTAAAGGAATAACTTTTAAGGTGTTGGGAGGAAAGTATACAGGGATGTCACAGATAAGTGTTCTTTATTTTTTTAAACATACAGAGTGGTAGGTGTGTGGGGTGGTGGTAGAGGCAGAAACATTAAGGAAATTTAAGAGACTCTGAAACATGGATGAAAAAAATGAAAGGCAATGTGGGAGGGAAAGGTTATATTGATTGGAGCAAGTCATCGTGAGCCAAATTGTATGGTTCTATGGTCTATGTTCTCCAAATGCTTAAGTATCCTCCTCAACGGTTTAATCAGAACAACAAGACTCACTGGTCTATTATTTCCAGAATTATCCCTATTATCTTTCTTGAATAATGGAACATCCTCCAACCTTCTGCTCCCACTCCTATGCCACAGGGATAATGCAAAGATCTCCTTGAGACTCAAGGCGAATGACTATATAATTTCCTGTAACTAATGGAAATATCTATACACCTACAGAGTGACACTGTATTAGCGATCATACTAATATTCAGTAATAATATTTAGGAATAAATGGTCTTTTTCTGCAACAGCTTACAAGGATACTGGAGATACACCACTTACAGGATGTAGTCAATCTACTTAATTTCATTCCTTAATGTTGAATACATCCTATTAAAATCTAAAGATATCTGGTTTTGGGCAGAGAAGGATTATAGGTAGTTCAACTTTAAAACATGGTCTGTATAAAGTGATTTGGGAACATTGTTGATAAATTTGGGAAAACTTGTGCAGGACAAATTGGTTATAACCTTTTTTTAAAAAAAATCAGGGAACCACTCGATATACTCTGGAAATTAGCAAAGAAAAGGCTGCTTTGAAAAGAACTTTTACAGTACATGTAATCAAACACCATCTCCTCTCAACTCAGGCTGCCAGTTTCACTGCAGAAGACAACTTACAATTGCCAAGTGATCACGATAGTCTATTAAACAATGTAAAATACAGCCTCCAGGAGTTTTGAACTTGTAGTAGCAAAATAAACAGCTATTTAAAACACATTTATTAAACAATTCTGCAGGAAAAGTAACTTTCAGACTTATAATGACAAACTCTTTAGCTGCCAACTCCATTTCTCCCATCGACATAATCTACTTTGAACATTTGAACAATTATCAAAGTACAATGGTTCCAGTTAACTGGGATACCCTGGGCCTCAATTAGCTAGTTTCATGGAAATACTAAAAAGGTATAAAAAACACAAACTACTTTTTTAACTGAGTAACAATATTTAAATTAAATACAGAACAAATTTGAACACTACCAATGTTACTACAGTACTATAAAATTATTTCAGCTCCTAGAACTTATTTACAGAGGAATTCATCTAGTGTACACTGTCATGTATAGGGTACCCAGGGAGGGTAGTATCTCTGTTGAAAGGTCTTGTCTGGTCCTTTCTGGGGCAGCACACTCACCTTTGGTCCTCACTTGACACTCAGCTCTCACCTGTGGCTCCAAGTACCTGGTTGTATGTGACAGTGGCCACACCTGGTACACTGCTTTAACAGGCTGGCTAAACCATGTGAGGATAGCTAGTGGGCTTCATACCCCAGCGAAATATGGACATGCCTGTCCTACCATGTGAAGTTAGCTCCAGTGGACTTGGGTGGATGAGATCAACAGTGAGATCCAATGGCCAAGGCAGCAGTGGAGAGTTAAAGGTATGATAAGGCACAGAAGTCTGATTGTCAACTGCACCACTGCAACCAAGGAATACTGTTTATGATAACTTCTTGTACCATTGGACCCAGACGTTTGAGGTAGAGAGAATGGAACTGCACAGTACAACTTCTTTTCCACTTTAATAACTCTCCCACACAGGTTTCACTGTCATCATTGGATGTGGACAATCAGCATGCTACCTTTTCAATTTGATTGACTGTAAATGAACAAAATTAGTGCACTCAGTGCAGATAATGGACTGCCTTCATACAGTGCTTTTGATGATTGCATTCCTTAAATAATCATTTTCACTGTAACATTCAAGATGATGGTCAATACCTTCAAATTCTTCATAGATCCCAACTTGAAGAAGTGAAATAGTTTCAATTTTCAGTCTGCCATTTCAAGCATCTCCAAGCCTGAATGCTTGAAATCACAGCATTGAAAACAATTCTAAATTGTCTTTTTGCCCAATTCTCCAAACTATCACTGGTTCCCATTCCCCTGCTAATCTATTTTAAGCACTCCTTAATGGCTCCAGCAAACCTTTCCGTACGGATAGCGAGACCCCTCGAGTTCAGGTGTAACTTGTACCTTTTGTACAAGTCACACCTTCCTCAAGAGACCCCAATGATCCATAAATCTGAAACCCTGCACCCTACACCAATTCTTCAGCCACACACCTAGCCAAATCATCTTATTATTACCCTCACTGGCATGTAACATAGACAGCAAAGCAGAAATTACCACCCTTTTCCTGCTTTTCAGTTTCCTGTGCTCTCTTTTCAGAACCTCATTCTTTTCCCTACCTATATAATTGGTACCATTATGTACCATGACTCTGGCTGTTCACCCTTCCCCTATGGACTGAGATGTCCCCGACTCGAGCACCAAGGAGGCAAAATACCATCCATGATCTCTTTCACATCCACAATCTCCTGTCTGTTGTCCTAACTGTCGAATGCTCTGACACCACCACTCTATGCTTCTGGTGCAACTTCCACCCTGTAACATGCATTTACCACCTTCATATTCTCCTATACAAGGACGAAGCAATCGAGATGCAGCTGCAGGCAGGAGGTTTTGGCCCACACTACTGGTTTAGGAGCAGTTGTTGCCCTGCAGCCATTGGGCTGCTGGATTGTCTTCACTTGCCTCAGTGACTCCCCCAGCCTGTGCATTCACTTTCAGGGGCTCTACAGCTCATGTTCTATGTATTATTTGCATGATTTGTTCTTTTTCACATGTTGTATATTTGTTGGTATTCGGATGTGGTTTTTCATGGATTCTATCTTATTCCTTTAACTTACTATGGGTGCCTGCAAGAGGATGAATCTCAAGGTTGTGTATGGTATACATACTTTGATAATCAATTACTTTGAATAATATCCACTTTGGCCCCTACATTTAAATCCTGCATCTTTTGGCCCTTACCAGGCGCCTATTAATCCAAGTGATTTCAATCTCTATAGAAATGATTGTTAATTGATTAAAGTGATCTAGATTATTCTGTCAGTGATATGGTGTAGATGTTCACTACTAAGTCTTTATTACCCTAATACAGAGTGGAATAATTATCATAACATCCTTATAACTTGTCCTAACAACTGCATCATGTGCTTGAAAATCAGTGTAATTGCCTTTCTCAAGATTTCTCAAAGAAATGATGCAATCAACAGAGTGACAAGTATGAAAATTTAATTCACCAGAACAATTGGAAGTTAATGAAGTGGCAAAATAATAAATCCAGCATGTATTTTGACCCTGCAATAAGTTTTAGGTTCAAGTAGTTAAACAAGAAACAAAGCAATGGGAAAAAAAATCATGTTGGCAAATATTGAACAAGCAGTAATTCAATTACATAGGCTAAATCAAATGATTTTACATTGAAGACAAATACCTGAAGTAAAATATTAAATCTCAGGAATTAGTTAAGCATCTTTAAATAACAAAAACTATTAGGAAATTTTTACCAGCTGAAAATGTTCAAACAAAACTATATTTCCTCTCCCACTGTAATTAAGAACTTCCATAAAAATAAGACAGTCTGAACCACAAATAATTTAGTATACAGGTAGTCCCCGAGATACGACCATCCGACTTATGGACAACTCATACTTATGAACCGAGGAAGGAGAAGCCCATCTGCCATTTTAAGTTGGATCGCAACGCCGTCCACCATTTTAAGTCGTTGCCGTTGACACTGTGTTGAGTGTGTAACTTTGTATTTGGCTTAAATTTTTCTTAGCAAGATTCACCCTGACCTCACCACCACCCATTCCAGTTGGCTGGTGGTGCAGTGAGATCAGCGCCGGGCTCGAGAACAGTGGTTCCTGAGTTCGATCTAGTGACAGAACGCTCCTGTGCCAGGTTGATGTCGATCCAGTGACTCCCATACCATCCGTGCTGGGTTAATGTCAAGCTCACAACTCAACCTCGTAAAAAGCACTGCCACCTCCAGTTTAAATTCCCACACAGAATATTGTGGAGGATCAAATACCCAAACCCAGCCAGCCTCCACTTGTCCCATTTAACCTTAGGACCCAGGGAATTCAGTACAGTGGTGCTTAGGATTCGGCGGAGATCGGGACTCACTGCCCGCAGTGTTTCTGTTCCACTGACGGGAAGCGATCGCAATTGAAAATAAAGAGGAAATAAAGCGTTTGGAAAGAGGTGAAACGCCATTGGTCATTGGAAAAGCATTAGGCTACAGTCAGTCAACGATCGGAACAATTTTAAAGGATAAAGTGAGAATAATGGAACATGTGAAAGGACCTGCCCCAATGAAAGCTACAATTATTACTAAGCAACGCAGTGGTTTAATTATTGGAATATATACATTTCATAAGTGTTTGATATGCATAGAAAGGTAAAACATATACTAAGACAAATGTTTGACTAACTGACCCTAAATAATACCGGATGTACTTGTTCCGACTTACGTACAAATCCGAATAAAAGATGGACTCAGGAACGGAACTCGCTCGTAACCCAGGGACTGCCTGTAGACTAATTTGCATTAAAAAGCTGAAGCTTACAAGTAACAAAAGAACATTTCTTTATTAACAAAAATTAATTACCTGATGGATGACATATATTGCATATTGAAGTTGTTGACGCTGCAGGAATGGATGAAGATAATATAGAAGTTGGCGCAAATGTGGCTCCCTGTTTCGATGAGGAACAAGAATTGCTGTCTTATACCAAGCTTTGCAGTATGGAGGAGTATACCGCCCACCAGATTTTACATACGGATTTTTTCTTTCAATTTTTCTCATAATTGGAATTTTCTGAAAGCTGATTGTCAGTGGTCCAACTGTAAATGTTGACAACAGAAATGTATATTCTATATGGTCAAAATCATAAAAACATTCTTAATCATAAAGCAGTTCTGTATATGACATTCCCAAAGAAACAGAAAATCTATGAACTAGACTGCCAAACCTTTCTGAAGAGTTCAGCATAAAGTTCAAACATGCAGATTTGAAAACATAGAATATGTTACTCAGACTAAATGAAGTTTAGGCAGAAATGTTTGCAATCAAACCTTGCTAAAATCCTGCAAAATACATTTTGCTATGATACTGCATAGATTGTCATCAAAAACAAGAACTTCTCGTCCCACTAGCACTATGGCACCAAGGTTCGGTGGCAAAGAATTGTTTACATCCACAAATGCCTGGTGTTTATTCACATATGGTAAAGAACAAGAATTTGTTCTCAATAATTAGAAAAAAATCCAACTGAAGATCAAATCTTACTGTTCTGCACAAATACTATAAATATTAGTCTGCTTGGATTTGGTGTAACAATAGCAATGTCTGAAATACTTGGGACATAAAGTGAACTTTTTTGCCACCAATTACTTCAAGGTATTACATTTATTAGCACGAATAACCTTTTCCATTGTAATACAATAGCTTATTCAGTTTGGTAGGAAGTTATCTCTTGCAATACCCTCAAATATTATTTTAAAAAGCTACACTTGCAACACTCTGCAGTCATTTACTTCATAAAAATTTCTATAACTATTTAGATTTTTCTTATACTGCAGTCATAAGAATTCTTAAATGTTGCACACCAATCTCAAATTTTGATGCAATTAAACCATGTATCTAATGGATTTCCATAGCTTATCCAACACCGTCTTCTATACAGAAAAAAGTCAATTGAACTATGTAAAGTGATGTAAGCTTTTTCAACCAATTGTGGATATTTTATTTAAATAAAATTTTATCAATTGTTTTATTCAAATCCTGCACTAAAATTTTAAAAGGTGACACAAGTCAATGAAACCAACAGAAAAGGTAACGGTTAGAGAAGTATATTGCCTTGGAAACCTGGCTGGGTGTACATTACAGCTATTAACTTGTTCATACCGATTTATGGGAAGTAGGAAGTTGCATTTTTTCTAAGATTGCAACTACAGAATTAAGTACTATAATATTTCAGAATACATTCAGAGAACACACACCAGGAAGTTATCAGTATAAATTTATTCCTTGTTAATATAATTTGGTACAGAAATAGCAATGGGAAAGCAAGAATCTGCAAAACTTAATGACCTGGTAAACTGAAGTGTGGGTGATCTGTCCACAAGGTTAAACTGATTTAAGCCAAGGCATACTGTCAATTAAAATGAGTAGTAAAGTATTTGAAACAGTGTGCATATACTTAACTTGTACCCAGAATATACATACAAACATTCAAAGTGATCTACTGCAACTCTAAGTGTTTATTAAAGAGGGCGATGGTTTTCCCCGCAAAGTTATTTGATAATGATGCGCTTCAGCATGCATTTAAGAATGCTGGAGAGCAGGTTTTTCAGACTGTCATCAGACATGTATAGAAAATTTAGTTCAATCTAGTTTCAAATCAACATGCATTTCCAAACTATCCATTCTACAGCCTCCACTTGATTCACCTTACAAAAGTACTAAACAGAAATTAAGCAGCAAACTGAAAAGGAATTAAAAATACTGTACAGTCAATGGAGAACATTTTTATAATTAAGAGTAGGAAGGAAATTATGAACAAGGAAACAGGATACAAATTGACTGAAGTTGGAAAAAACAAGCAGCTGAGAAGTAGTGAAAGTCAATGTTGTTATAAGCAAAGCTGCTGCTGTTATAGAAATTGAGTTACTATAACAGCAAAACATGCCAAAGCACTCTTAGCACAAGATTTTCTAAATCTTCAAACTTGCTTAGGATACAAGTGCAGCTGAAAAGCCTTGTGACAAAAGTATAAACAGGAGATTCTGCAAATACTGATAATCTGGAGCAACACACACAGAATGCTGGAAGAACTAAGCCAGTCAGGCAGCATTAATGGAAGGGAATAAACAGTCGACGTTTCGGGTTGAGATCCGAGTCCTCATGAAGGATTTCAGCCTGAAACGTCAACTGTTTATTTCCCTCCACAGAAGGACAGTAGTAGAACAAACACATTGGAAAAAGGGACTTGAGCAATGCAGACATTTTTAAGGCAGGCGGCTACTTAACTAGGAGACAATAACATTGCCTGCACAAGGGCAATGTACACGTGGATTAATACGCGAATACTGAAATACTGCATAACTCAAATTAGAGAGAGCGAGTATAAAGTCTCGAGTAAACAAAACACTAATAAAGGTTCAAGTGTGGGAAGTGAGAAGCAGATTACATAACAACGGAAACTTCAACAAGAATAAATTACCGTAAGAACGTTTTAAAGGATTTAGTTAAATTGTGTCCAGAGTACTAAGAGTCAATATTGTTGAGCTGCAGCCAAAGGAAGCGAACAGTCGCCAATAACCACGAAGTAACTCCGCAGAAATATTTTACTAACATTGATCGAAAGGGAAATATTAACCCACATGACACAAAACACAACTTGACTTTATACACTGTTTACATAGACCGACATTTTATCGAAAATCCCTCTCCTGGCTTCAAAGCAATTTCTTAATAGTCCATAGGCACGAGTTCAAATCCCAGATATGAGCTTTAATTAGTTCTGACATAGTAAGCCAAAATAGTAGCAGTCTCCCGTTCAAAACATGGAAACTCTGAAATCGCTAATTCTCTACAAGGGACCAAGATCTACAACTCAAGTTTACCCAAATTATTCCATCATTTTAATCTTCACTTCCCCATTAAATGAACCACACCCTTCCCCCTTACCTTCAAAGTGCAAAAAGAAATTCATATCGCCCCCCTCCCCCCGACCTGATGCCAAGTGCCTGGAAATCAAACAGTTTAACAGGAGCCCGGACTTGCGGCATGAACTTCAACCCCAGCGCTCTGCTGTCAGAAGAGTTGAATAACAGAGCAACCCAAATGCCCTTCATGCACCAAGTGTTCTTACCAAGCAGCGGCGACTGGGCGGGACACTGTACTAAAGTTTCCCGGTCAGGACCTGGGGTGATCAGGCTGAGGTTGGTGTAAACGTCGTGGGTTTTCGTGTAATCCCAGTGGCCGCCGTGGTCATCCTCATACAGCAGACTGGTGAAGGAGTTGGAGAGGCTGCGGCGGTACAGGAAGAGGACGAAAGCCAGTTGCAGCAAAGCAAGGACAAGCAGGCTACAAGGCCGGCTTGGGGAGCACAGGCGGGTCATTGCAGCCCGCGTATACAGCCCATCCGGGCCACCTCTCGGCTTCACAGCGCCCACTCGTCCCCGGCGCCGCCGCCGACTACATTGCTGAGAGCTGTCAAGCCTCTACACTCCCCGGAATGGACGAGCATGGCAGCTTGGTACCGAGACAGGACAGTGACTCCTCAGGAGTTCAAGCGCGGCTGCCGATCTCCTTCCTACTCGGCACCGTGCTGCCTTACAGCGAGTCACCACGCGAATGAACACTGCCCACCCACACCTGCGCATTGCTCGGGAGCGCGTCGCGCTCCCACTCCGCCCACTCCCCGCCTCGCCTCCTCATTGGCTCACTGCCAGGGACAGGAGGCGCGAGGAGCAACTGTAACCACGCGCTCCCCGCCCGCAGCCTGTAGTGACCGCCGTGCGGTCCGCGCGCTGATGTACCCTAACGTCCAAACTGGCGGGTTGGGAGGAACAGTCAGTACGAGTAGGATGGGGGTATTCATTGGAGAGCAGTTCACACCCTCACCCGATCACATTCTCGAGGATTTGTGATGCATATTAATTTCTGACCTAGTTAGTGATGGGTATCGCCCAGAAAGAACTGAAATAGAAAAGCTGAGGTGTCCTAATTAACTTCTCCCAGCAGAAGCAATGACCATTATTGTAAAGGAAGCATCTCTTACGCCTTCCAAGGTAATATAGGTCACCATGGTTTGGACACTTAGTGCAATTAATTTATCAATTTCATCCCGGATGTTTTTTTAATGCTTTACACACAATAAGGAAATTCCATTACAAACAAATTTAAGGAATACCTTCTCAAGGTAACTCAGAAATGTGTTATCACTTAGTAGGAAAGGTTTCTGGTTAATTTATTCAACTAGCAAAACAAAATGAGATAGTCAGAGAGTTCTAATGAATGCTTAAGCACCATTTATTAGCAGAATAATGTATTTACCTAGCCAGGATGAGGCCACCCTCAAGGTGGAGGAGCAACACCTTATATATCATTTGGGTAGCCTCCAACCTGCTGGCATGAATACCGGTTTCTCCTTCAAGTAATAAAATATTTCCTTCCCCTTCCCTCTTCTTCTATTCCACATTCTGGTCCCTTTCCTCTTCTCACCTGCCTATCACCTTCACCTGGATCCCTCCTCCTTCCCTTTTTCCCATGATCCACTCTCCTCTCAGATTCCTTCTTTTCCAGCCATTTATCTTTCTCACCCACTTCACACCTACTGTCAGGGAGGGATGAGTGTGGATGGATGAACAACGGACAAGAGAGTTATGAAGTGTGTGATCCTGAAGGAAGGTGAAAAGGGAGTGTGGAGGAGAAGATTTGTCCAGTGATGGGATCTTGTTACAGCTGGTGGAAATGGTTAAGAATGATATACTGGATGTGAGGGCTTATGGATGAAAGGTGAGAATTAGGGGAACTCGACCTGGAATGAGGCAGTGTGAGAGCAGAGGCATAAGAAAAAAGTTAAGAACAACTTCAACCAGATGGATGAGGGTATTGATGGAGGGGATTTGGTTTCATCTTTATTGTAGAAAGAAACTGAGGGCTTTATGATCTTCCTGATTAGGGACAAGACTATACTACCATAAAACATAGGAGCAGAATTAGGCCATTTGTTTCATTGCATCTGGCTGATCCAATTTTCCTCTCAGCTCCACTCTCTTGCCTTCTCCCCGTATCCCTTCATCCCTGACCAATCAAGAATCTAGCAACTTCTGCCTTAAGTAAACATGTAAGACTTGGCCTCCACTGCTGCATGTGGCAAAGAATTCCACAGATTCACCACTCTGGCTAAAGAAATTCTTCCTGATCTCTGTTCCAAAAGTAAACCCCTCTATCCTGAGATCATGTCCTCTGGTTTTAGACTCTCCCACTATAGGAAGCATCCACTCTGTCAAGGCTTTCACCATTCGACAGGTTTCAATAAGGTCACCCCACATTCTTCTGAAATCTAGTGAATACAGGCCCAGAGTCATCAAACGTTCTTCATGTCACAGGCCATTTCATCCTAGAATAATTTTTGTGAACCTCTTTTGAAACCTCTCCAGTTTCACCGCATCCTTTCTAAGATAAGGGGCCCAAATCTGCTTACGATACTCCAAGTGAGGCCCCACCAGTGCTTTATAAAGTCTCAACATTACATCCATGCATTTATATTCTAGTCCTCTTGAAATGAATGTTAACATTGCATTTGCCTTCCTCACCACAAACTCAACCTGCAAATTAACCTTTAGGGAATCATGCACAAGGACTCCCAAATTCCTTTGTATTTATTCTCCATTTAGAAAATAGTTAACCCTTTCATTTCTTCTACTAAAGTGCATGACCGTACTTCCAGACACTGTATTCCATCTGCCATTTCTTTGCCCATTCTCCTAAACTGTCTAAGTCCTTCTATAGCCTCTCTACTTCTTCAAAATTACCTGCCCTTCCACCTATCTTCATATCCTCTCCAAAATTTGCAACAAAATCATCAATTCCATCATCCAAATCATTGACATATAACATAAAAAGAATCAGTCCCAACACAGGTGATAGGCTCTTTTAAGAGACTCCTGGGCAGGTATATGGAGTTCAGAAAAATAGAGGGCTATGGGTAATCCTAGGTAATTTCTCAGATAAGGACATGTTTAGCACATCTTTGCGGGCCAAAGGTCCTGTATTGTGCTATAGGTTTTCTATGTTTCTACGGACCCCTATGGAACACCTCTGGTCACAGGCAGCCAGCCTTAAAAAGGCTCCAGTTATTCCCATTCTTTGCCTCCTGCCAATCAGTCACTGCTTTATCCATGCCAGAATCTTTCCTGTAATGCCATGTGCTTGCAGCTTGCTACATGTGTGGCATCTTGTCAAAAGTTTTCTGAAAATACAATTACACATCAACTGATTCTCCTTTGTCTATCTTGCTTGTTATTTCTTCAAAGAATTCCAACACATTTGGCAAACAAGATTTTCCCTTGAGGGAACCATGCTGACAATGGCCTATTTTATCACATATCTCTAAGTACCCTGAGACCTCATTCTTAATAATTGACTCCAACATCTTCCCAAACACTGAGGTCAGACTAGCTGGCCTATTGTTTCCTTTCTTTTGCCTCTATCCTTTCTTGAAGAGTGGAGTGACATTTTCACTTTTCCAGTCTTCTGGAACCATTCCAGAATCAAGGGATTCTTGAAAGATCATTACTAATGTTTCCATGATCTCTTCAGAAATGTCTTTCAGAACTCTGGGATGTACACCATCTGGTCCAGGTGACTTATCTACCTTCAGGCCTTTCAGTTTCCCAAGAAGCACTAATTCACACACTTCATGACCCTTGACAGCTGGAAGTTCCACCGTACTGCTAGCATGCTCCACAGTGAAGACTGATGCAAAACTTATTCAATTCATCTGCCATTTCATTGTACTCCATTATTACCTTTCCAGCATCTTTTTCCAGTGGTCTAATATCCACTCTCGCCTCTCTTTTACACTTTATATATCTGAAGAAACTTTTGGTATCCTCTTTAATATTGTTAGCTAGCTTACTTTTGTATTCCATCTTTACGTTCTTAATGACTTTTTTTAGTTGCCTTCTGTTAGTATTTAAAAGCTTCCCAATCCTCTACCTTCCCACTAATTTTTGCACTGTTATAAGACAGGATTGAGGCACTATCAAGTTAAAAGCTGTGGTGGAGATCTCCTGCTGTGTTGAGATCTGTGACGTTGAGTGAGAGAATGGCATGGTGTTTGTTGGTGGGTATATCATTCAGGGATATCAGATTTAGATATCTGAGAACCATTGTCTAGCCTCTCTAGGGTAGAGGTCAATCTGGCAGACAATAATGCCACTGCCCTTTGTCTAAAGACTAGGTGACAAGGTAGTGATTAGTGTGAATAAATTATTTGTGCATTTGGAGGGGAGAGGTTGGAGTGGGCTAGGGCAGTGGAGAAGTTGAGGCAGTTGATATCACAGCAGCAATTGGAGATGGAAATATATTGAGAGTGTAAAAGGCCTTAAGGGGGTATTCATAAGGCAATTGAGTGTTGGAGGCATGAGAAGGGATCATCAGTGCCAGCATAACAACCAAATAGGCACAGAGGCAGAGTCAATAGAAGAAGAGCATAAGGAAGTGTATCAAGTTTAGGAGTAGGGCATTATGCTGCAGTTAAATAAGTCATTGGTGAGGCATTTAGAGTATCATGCACAGCTTTGGCTGCACTATTATAGAATAGACATTGTTAAGCTGGAGAAGGGAAAGAAGAGATTTATGAGGGTGCTGCCTGGACTAGAGGGCCTAGGTTATAGAGAGATTGGCCACACTGGGTCTTTATTCCTTGTAGTGTAGGAAAATGAGAGGTAACCTCATTGAAGTTTTATACAATCATGACGGTTATGGATAAGATATTGGAAAATGATAGTAGCCTATACAAACTGCACTATCAGTGTAATATAGTATGATTGTGACTTTAATTCTATCCAAGAAATTAAGAAAAGTGTAGCAACATTATTTATAATGACAGACCTCTTACGTTTTTGGCCTGTTATCTTAATCTTCATCTAAATAAAATGGATCAATTTTCACAAAGCAATAAAGTTGCAGCCAGTAGTACCTACTACAATAAAATAATTATCAATAAACTGTTCTAAGATTTTGCTTTGATGAAGTGAGATCCTTACATCTGAAATTAATTCAGAAATAAATTTATTTATCTTAGTTGGCTTAATAAATTAATATTATACAGTTGAGACCAATATCAACAAACTACTGTAAGATTATAGTGATATCACCTGTTTGAGAATAATAGTAACTTGTTTTACCAGAAGATTTGTAAAGAAATTATTCAATTTCACATGATGTTGCTGGGTCATTTGAAAAAGGTACATGAAGGTGATGAACTGAGAGCTTGGATACATACATGGAATTATGATGTAGAGGCCATTACAGAGACTTGGCTGGCACCAGGGCAGGAATGGATTCTCAATATTCCAGGATTTCTGTGTTTTAAAAGGGATGGGGGGAAGGGGAGGAGGGGTGGCATTGCTGGTCAGGGATATTATTACAGCTACAGAAAGGGTGGATAATGCAGCAGGATCCTCTTTTGAGTCAGTATGGGTGGAAGTCAGGAACAGGAAGGGAGCAGTTACTCTATTGGGAGTATTCTGGTAGCAGCAGAGATACTGAGGAGCAGATTGGGAGGCAGATTTTGGAAAGATGCAAAAATAACAGGGTTGTTATCATGGGTGACTTTAACTTCCCTAATATTGATTGGCACCTGATTAGTTCCAATGGTTTAGATGGGGCAGAGTTTCTTAAGTGTGTCCAGGACGGATTCCTGTCACAGTATGTTGTCAGGCGGACTATGGGGAATGCCGTACTAGATCTAGTATTAGGTAACAAACTGGGTCAGGTCACAGATCTCTCAGTGGGTGAGCATCTGGGGGACAGTGACCACTGCTCCCTGGTCTTTAGCATTATCATGGAAAAGGATAGAATCAGAGAGGACAGGAACATTTTTAATTGGGGAAGGGCAAATTATGAGGCTATAAGGCTAGAACTTGTGGGTGTGAATTGGGATGATGTTTTTGCAGGGAAATGTACTAAAGACATGTGGTCAAGGTTTAGGGATCTCTTGCAGGATGTTAGGGATATATTTGTCCCGAGGAGGAAGATAAAGAATGGTAGGGTGAAGGAACCATGGGTGACAAGTTAAGTGGAAAATCTAGTCAGGTGGAAGAAGGCAGCATACATGAGGTTTAGGAAGCAAGGATCAGATGGGTCTATTGAGGAATATAGGATAGCAAGAAAGGAGCTTAAGAAGGGGCTGAGAAGAGCAAGAAGGGGGGCATGAGAAGGCTTTGGCAAGTAGGGTAAAGGAAAACCTCCAGGCATTCTTCAATTATGTGAAGAACAAAAGGATGACAGGAGTGAAGGTAGGACCGATCAGAGATAAAGGTGGGAAGGTGTGTCTGGAGGCTGTGGAAGTGAGCGAGGTCCTCAATGAATACTTCTCTTCGATATTCAATGAGAGGTAACTTGATGACAGTGAGGACAATATGAGTGAGGTGGATGTTCTGGAGCATGTTGATATTAAGGGAGAGGAGGTGTTGGAGTTGTTAAAATACATTAGGACGGATAAGTCCCTGGGGCCTGACGGAATATTCCCCAGGCTGCTCCAGGAGGCGAGGGAAGAGATTGCTGAGCCTCTGGCTAGGATCTTTATGTCCTCGTTGTCCACAGGAATGGTACTGGAGGATTGGAGGGAGTCAAATGTTGTCCCCTTGTTCAAAAAGGTAGTAGGGATAGTCCGGGTAATTATAGAGCCTTTCGTCTGTGGTGGGAAAGCTGTTGGAAAAGATTCTTAGAGATAGGATCTATGGGCATTTGGAGAATCATGGTCTGATCAGGGATAGTCAGCATGGCTTTGTGAATGGCAGATCATGTCTAACAGCCTGTTAGAGTTCTTTGAGGAGGTGACCAGGCATATAGGTGAGGGTAGTGCAGTGGATGTGATCTACATGGATTATAGTAAGGCATTTGTTAAGGTTCCACACGGTAGGCTTATTCAGAAAGTCAGAAGGCATGGGATCCAGGGAAGTTTGGCCAGGTGGATTCAGAATTGGCTTGCCTGTAGAAAGCAGAAGGTCATGGTGGAGGGAGTACATTCGGATTGGAGGGTTGTGATTAGCAGTGTCCCACAAGGATCAGTCTGGGACCCCTACTTTTCATGATTCTTATTAACGACCTGGATGTGGGGGTAGAAGTGTGAGTTGGCAAGTTTGCAGATGACACAAAGGATGGTGGTGGTGTGCATAGTGTAGAAGATTGTCGAAAATTGCAGAGAGACATTGATAGGATGCAGAAGTGGGCTGAGAAGTGGCAGATGGAGTTCAATCTGGAGAAGTGTGAGGTGGTACACTTTGGAAGGACAAACTCCAAGACAGAGTACAAAGTAAATGGCAGGATACTTGGTAGTGTGTGAAGGAGCAGAGGGATCCAGAGGTCCATGTCCACAGATCCCTGGAAGTTGCCTCACAGGTAGATAGGGTATTAAGAAAGCTTATGGGGTGTTAGCTTTCATAAGTCGAGGGTAGAGTTTAAGAGACGCGATGTAATGATGCAGCTCTATAAAACTCTGGTTAGGCCACACTTGGAGTACTGTGTCCAGTTCTGGTCGCCTCGCTATAGGAAGGATGTGGAAGCATTGGAAAGGGTACAGAAGAGATTTACCAGGATGCTGCCTGGTTTAGAGAGTGTGCATTTTGATCAGAGATTAAGGGAGCTAGGGCTTTACTCTTGGAGAGGAGGATGAGAGGAGACATGATAGAGGTATACAAGATAGTAAGAGGAATAGATAGAGTGGACGGCCAGCTCCTCTTACCCACGGTGAGAGGACATGGCTTTAAGTTAAGGGGTAGGAAGTTCAAGGGGAATATTAGAGGATGGCTTTTTTTCTCAGAGAGTGGTTGGTGCGTGGAATGCACTGCCTGAGTCTGTGGTGAAGGCAGATACACTAGTGAAATTCAAGAGACTACTAGACAGGTATATGGAGGAATTTAAGGTGGGAAGATATATGGGAGGCAGGGTTTAAGGGATGGCATAACATTGTGGGCTGAAGGGCCTGTACTGTGCTGTACTGTTCTGTGTTCTGTGTTATAAAACTGTTGGCCTTGGACTCTAAAACTGATGTTTTGGGGATGCTTGAATAGAAAGACATTTGAGGAGCTTGAGAGGTGCTGTGTTTATTTCACGAGTTTTGCTGGGCTTCTTCATTCTCCTGATCAAGGGTTTATATACATTTTGAATCTGCTTCTCCCCTTGATGGAGGGATTTGGGGAATATGTTTCTCTTTTTCAAGGGGGTTTGTTAACATCTTTGAATTGTTTCCTTTATTCTACTGTCATAATCTAATGTGTTAGATCAGCGTAAAGAGCGTGTTTTGGGAAAATGGTGTTAAGCATGTAAATTATATGGGCTGTCTATTGGAACCATTTGAGTGTAATTGGAGCCTTGATTGTCATTTCAGATTACTATTAATTTAACCCACTACCAATGTGCATTTTTCTTAATTCACAAAGATTATGGAATAGTATTTTTCATCTATGTTGTAGGAGGAAATTATTCAAATACAATATAGTTATTCTTAAATCATTTAAAATAATGCAATTGTGCTTGTAAAGTTCTCCTTAATCAGGAATAAAGAATAAAATAGACAGAAATGAATATGATAAATTACAGGATAATGCACATAATAGGTACTGGTGCAAAATTAATATCCTTATAGCTCTATTTATTTTATACTTTTAATCTTAAACTAATAGCCATAGCTGTTAAAATATGTAAATTGAAATGCATTTCTGTTGTTAATAAAGTGGTGGTTCTAAGTTAATATCATATGGCAGTATTTTTATTACTCTTTTGATATAAGTTTATTAGCCATTAAACCAATTGTAGTGCCTGGTGGGAGTAACATTTTTGAGACCAACAAAGAAGTCTTCGTTTCTTTTTACTTGCATAATACTTTGGAGTATCTGAGCATGCTCTGTGTATCAAAACTTAACATTATTATAAATATTTTAATTTGTTAAAGTTTAATTTTCTTTCAATTAAGTCCAATAATTAATACTTCTTTAAAAAGGAAAACACAATTGCTGATATTACGTGACATTGCAGCAAAGTGCAATGATTTACAGTACCAGCAACCCAGGTTCAGTGCCCACCAGTACCTGTAAGGAGTTTGTACGTTCTTCCCATGACCACATGGGTTTTCTCCGGATGCTCCAGTTTCCTCCACAGTCCAAGGATGTACCAGTTGGTAGATTATTTGTTCATTGTAAATTGTCCAGTGACTAGGCTAGGATTAAACCAGGGGATTTCTGGGTGGCATAGCTCCAAAGGCCAGAAGGGCCCATTCGGTGCTTCATCTCAATAAATAAATAAATCAATCTTCTTCTCCAGCTGTCCATCGATTTTGATGTTGACTTTGCTAAGAGTTTAGTCTCTGCAGGCACGTATATGGGCATGTTTATGGGCCACAAGACCAGCATTGGATCGACACTGTCTCCCACATCGGTTGCATTTGTGATTTGACTGGTCTAGCACCCAATGTTTGCGTTCATGACCTGCTTCACATCTCTTCTGCCTTTTCTCCTCGATAGCTGGGATTGACTTCTTGATGATGCAGTGCTAACTTCAAACAACACACACAAAATGTTGGTGGAAAGCAGCAGGCCAGGCATATAGGAAGACATACAGTTGACATTTCAGGCCATCGCTCTCCATCAGGACTAACTGAAAGAAGAGATAGTAAGAGATTTGAAAGTGGGAGGGGAAGGGGAGATCCAAGATGATAGGAGAAGACAGGAGGGGGAGGGATGAAGCTAAGAGCTGGAAAGTTGATTGGCAAAAGGTATACACAGCTGGAGAAGGGGGAGGATCATGGGATGGGAGACCTAGGGAGAAAGAAAGGGGGAGGGAAGCACCAGAGGGAGATGGAGAGCAGGCAAGGAATGATTGTGAGAGGGACAGAGAGAGAAAAAAGAGGCATATATCACATGGTAGCATGATGACATGTGCAATTCATGTTATACATATAATGAATTATTTAAACAAACAAGAATGCTTAATCAATAGATATATATAATTACTCAAATATTACTTAAATATTAAATATACAATACCCCTCACTGCTTAGCTGTAAACTCTAACCCAATATAGGATGCCTCTCCACTATGTACACAGTATATTATATAATAAAATTACTACATGCAGACATCCACAGCATAGTACATTTTAAATTGTTCCATTCAAGTCTAAGATTTAATTGCTGTGAGGCTTCCTTACTCTTATTGGATAACATCTTTCCTGAATCACTCTGCTTGACAGATGAGACTCGTTGCTGTGAAACAATCTCAGGTCATGGTGTCCCCTCTGTGGTGGCTGTAGGAAGCTGCAGGTAGTGGATCTGATAGCAATAGCCAACTTTCTTCTCTAACAACTGACTCTGCTCTCTTCAACTGATCGATGTGTCAATCTCCAGATGATATCAGATGCAGTCTCCACTGTGTAGGAGAGTAGTCCAGTTCTGTCCTTAATCTTTCTAAGTACCCACTTTTGATCACCTCTGTACTCCCTCACCAGGACTGCTTGTCCAGGAATGAAGCATCAAACCTCCTTGTTCGAGGAGTCATCAATTTGTCTCAGCTGTTTCTCCTACTGAGATTGGGTTTGAGGAGATCTAAGCATGAGTGCAAGGGTCAGCCCAGAAACAGCATGACTGGTGAGTTTTTGGTTGTGGAATGTGTTGCATTACAATATGCAAGGAGGAAATTAGTGAGCTTCTTGTTTAATGTTACTGTAGTTTTTCATCTGACATTGCTTGCAGTGCATTCTATAGACTCCAGACAAAGCTTTTCACCAAACCATTTGTAGTTGGATTGTATGGTGCAGATGTACTGAATTTCCACATAATGAATTCCCATTCATTTTTAGGAATGGCTGAAACCGTTCCCCAACAAACTGTGGTCCATTGCCACTGACTAAGTTTCTGGAACACCAGTCTTTGTGAAGAGGCTTCTCAATACAGCAACAGTGCGTGAGGCTGTAGTGGGAGCTATTAGGAACACTTCTGGCCACTTTCTAGCTGCATCCACTACTACCAAGAAATATGTGTCCATGAACAATCCAGCAAAATCCACATGAATCCAGTGCCAGGCCAGTGTAGGTCATTCCCAAAGATGGCGAGGCGCTGCTCTTGGCATCTTCTGGACATGCTGGCATCCTGTACAGTGCATGGCAAGCTGCTCAATCTGCTTATCTAGCCCAAGCCACAAGACAAAGCTTTGAGCCAACATTTTCATTTTAGTCACTCCCAGATGACCAACATTTAGCTGCTCTGACAGTTTAGCTCTCAGCCTGGATTGTACAACTCTCAATCCCCACATAAGGCAGTTTTCATCAAGGGCGATTTCATCTCACTCTGGTAAAAATGGAGAAATTGGAGTTTCTGCTGAACATTCCAGCTATTTTGGGTGGCCATGTAGACTTGAGATACCATGGGGTCTTTTCCCTTTAGATCAGTTCTGCCATAATGTTCTGTTCAGATCTGGTCACCTGACTATAGGAAGAATGTGAAAACTATAGAAAGGGTACAGAGGAGATTTACAAGGACGTTGCCTGGATTGGGGAGCATGCCTTATGAGAATAGGTTGAGTGAACTTGGCCTTTTCTCCTTGGAGTGGTGGAGGATGTGAGGTGACCTGATAGAGGTGTATAAGATAATGAGAGGCATTGATTATGTAGATAGACAGAGGCTTTTTCCCAGGACTGAAATGGCTAACACGAGAGGGCACAGTTTTAAGGTGCTTGCAATTAGTACAGAGGAGATGTCAGGGGTAAGTTTTTTATGCAGAGAGTAGTGAGTGCATGAAATGGGCTGCCGGCGACGGTAGTGAAGGTAGATACGATAGGGTCTTTTAAGAGACTCCTGGATAGGTACATGGAGCTTAGAAAAATAGATGGCTATGGATAACCCTAGGTAATTTCTAAAGTAAGTACATGTTCGACACAGCATTGTGGGCTGAAGGGCCTGTATTGTGCTGTAGGTTTTCTATGTTTCTATTTTTCTGATAGGAGACTTTCAATTTGAGTTAGGGAGAATAAGTTAAGTGGACTGTCTTTTTTGTAAATTTTTCTGATATTTTCATTTCTAAGGGTAAACAGGACAATCCATCAGCATTTTCATGATTAGTCATTCTCTTGCATTCAATCTTGCAACTGAGTCCTTCAAAAAGCAGAGCACATCTCTGCATTTGTGTTGCTGCTGTAAGTGGAATGTCCTCCTGTGGATTGAAAATCAACACTGCTCACATGGACCCCAAGCTCTGCCTGTATCTTTGTCGGCTATGTAGAACTGTCTTTGTTTGGAGACTTCCTCAGTTGTACTTCCCAACTCTTCCTCTGCTACATTGACAACTGATTTGGCATTGCTTCGTGCACCCATGCTGAGCTCATCAATTTTATCAATTTTGACTCTAACTGCCACCTTGTCCTTAAGTTCACTTTCTCCGTCTCTGACACCTTCCTCCCCTTTCTTGATCACTTTGTCTCCATCTCTGGAGACAAACTGTCAACTGACTTCTTTTATAAACCTACTGTTTCCCATGGTTATATCGACTATACCTCTTCTCACCCTATCTCCTGTGGAAATGCTATTCCCTTTTCTTGGTTTCTTAACCTCACTGCATCTGTTCCTAGGATGCAGCTTTCCATTCCTAGACATCAGAGATGTCCTCCTCCTTTAAAGAATGGGTTTCCTTCCTACTACTATTGATGTTGTCCTCACCCATATCTCCTGCAACTCCTCTACATTCATGCTCACCCCATCTTTCCACCACCGTAATAGTTATAGAGCCCCTCTTCCTCCCTTATTAGAGTGAGACACCCCGTGGGATGTCAAATACTGGCTGAATGTGTAGTCTTTGCTGATGCTTTGCTGCACACTTGAGTGCTCGGTGGTGGGTGCCGATGCTTTTTTTACTGGTGCAGGAGGAGGGATCGTGGCTTTGCTGCTGCTTATGCGTGGGAGGGAGGAACTGGGGGGAGCTTTGGGTTCTAACATTTAACTGTCATTTATTCTTTGGGGGCACTCCTCTGTTTTCATGGATGGTTGAGAAGAAAAAGTATTTCAGGATGTATATTGTATACATTTCTCTGACATTAAATGTACCTTTGTCCTTACCTACCACCCCCATCAGCCTCCGCATCCAACACATTATCCTCCACAACTTCCACCATTTCCAAAGGGATCCTACCACTAAATATCTTTAGTTTAATGTGTGTATGTGCGCATGTGTGTGTGCACAAGAAACTAAGAGGCAGTGGGAGGGGTTATGATCCAATTAACCCTAGATTCAAGAACTAGAAAGGAAAAGAAGGCAATTGGTATTTGTATGGGTTTTTGTTGAGAAGCTGACACCAAATTGAAACAGAAGAAAAATATCCTCTGAGGAAAGAGCAATGCCCTTTTTGTTTCAATATAAACAATAAGAGCTAACATAGTGGTCAGGAAGTGAGGCTGGACAATGTGGGCAAAAGTGTTGTAATGGTTCTGTTGCTAATAGGAACATAAGGGTGATAAGAAGATTAAAAAAGAGTTGAAGCTGTGTTTTAGCAGATTGATACATAGAAGAATCTAAGTGGAATGGCTGTAGAGAATCATGCGATGGTGGCACAAAAGAGGTCATTGCAGGTTATAACATCATGTGTCTAGCTAGTTTCCTACAAGGTTCTCTGGAACCAGGCATTGCTGCACTGTCTCTATGAAAGAGCATTTCTCTCACATCTCTGCCTCTGACATTTCAGGTGGTACCTTCAGTTGGCAGGTAGTTGCATACTGTAATACACACAAACTGCTGGAGGAACTCAGCAGACCAGGCAGTTTCTATAGAAAAGAGTAACTGGTCGACATTTTGGGCCGAGGTCATCAGGTTCCTCCAGCATTGTGTATGTATTACTTTGATTTCCAACATTTGCAGATTTCCTTTTGTTTATAAGTTGTATACTGTAGGTAGCTTACCAAAGGCAAGAGTTTCTTGTGGACCTGCATGCCTGCAAATACTCCTAGGAAAGAGAGGCAGATTTCCTGCCTCTCTGGGGCGACTGCTTTGTAACATAGGCCATTAGATCCCACTTGCAAGATGGTCACCACAGAATGTCACAAGGATATTAAAAAGAAAATATTCTAATTAAAGTTTGTTCTCAAATTTAAGTATTTTCACTTACAAATATTACTTTAATGCACTTCATAAATAAATTACTTAAGAATCAGAATCAGGTATATTGTCACTGACGTGTCATAGAATTTGTTGCTTTGTGGCTGCAGTACAAATGTAAACATTACTATAAGTTACAAAGATAAATAGTGCAAAAGGCAGAAAGCGAGTGTTCATGGTTATGGATGATTCAGAAATTTAATGATGGAAAGGAAGAAGCTGTTCTCAAAACATTGAGTCCTCCCTGCTGATACTAACCTGAAGTGAGCATGTCCTGTTGATCTTCCATTGTGTAGTATGGCATTATTGTGGCTTGGGGCTTCGCCTAAATAATGAAAAGATTATTCAAGACAAGAATCTCTTAATCATGGCAATGTTTAAAGTATAAACATGGATTAAATTCATATTATAGCTGTAATATGAATACGAATTGTTCCTAACAGAATTTCATTCTAATTTGCTTAGAATTTGTAAGTATTTTTACAGGCTTGCATACTGAATCATATATTTTTGTCATATAATTTAACAATGTACTCCCAGACTACACCTTACCAATCAACAGTCATGTTATTTTCAGATGTAAAGTTGTCATTGATTTTCAAGAATAATTGTGTCAAGTTAAGTGGTACCATTGCTAGATAATCTTTTATCCCTCGCTTGCCAATGATTTGGTGCTTGCAGATATTAAGATGAGTCTTATTTTATTACTACATATAAGTACAGCAAGGAAAATCAAATTGCACTTTAATACTGGGGTTGTTCTGAAATACTTGTATGTAATTAATGAAAAGTAAATGTTTGCCACACAGATGCTGCCTGACCTACTGAGTTTTACCAGCAGTTGCTGTTTGTTCAAGATGACAACATTTGCTCTTAGATATCAGTTGATTTAGAGACAGCTGTAATGCATTTTAAGAACATTACAGGTATAATAATCTCCATGTTTAATTCTATCAGATTATAGATAGAAAGATAGATATAAAACATTCTGGCTTGAGCTACATGGAGATTGACACGTGATGGCTTTCAAATAACACTTTAAAATTGATATACCTATAATGTGCTTAAAAGGCATTACAGCAGTCTCTAAAACAACTGATAACTACAAGAAAAATTGCTGTAATCTCAAACAAATAACTGCTGGTAAAACTCAGTGGGTCAAGCAGCATCTAATATAATAATTTCATTAAGAAGTACAATCAAAATTAATAACAATGGAATTTCATTTGGATCTAGTTTGGCTTTTAGAGCCTTTCCTTTACTTTCCTTTAGGGGGCAATAGATATTAATGAATGACTTTGGCAATGTTATGCCAATAAACAAAAAACACAGAATTCACCACCACCTAGAGCTCATTTCAATTCTATACCCTATTTTATATACCCAATTTACCCTACCCATGTCGAATAAAAATGCAAAAAGGAGACTTAAACTGTATTTGTAAGCCATCCCAATATAAACCATCAGAATATAATTCACAAACGAAATATGCATTTATTAACTACATGGTTTTAATTGGCCAGTTGACTTTAAAAAATATTGAATTAAAGTGAGCATTACCATTTTTATCACTATAAGATCAAGGAAAGATCAACAATGAAATGGGAAAATAAGACTGGCCCTGAAACTGGCTTGGAATTGTATCTGGGGGCCACAATAACTGATCTGTAACAGTCACAATAATCTGACTTTGTGTCTTCATAATTTTCCATTTGTTTAAAAGTGCTCTGATGAGTAGTAATTAGATTAGATCTAACTTATTTTTTGTGACAGATCATGTGTACACAAGATTTTACTTTACTAGTATTGTAGCTACTAATTAGTGGTACAGGTGATTCTGGAATACAAATTGCAGTACTACACTAGGGTTGTTTGTCATATCCCAAATCTCATTACATTTACTGCTTCTATTTTGTTCAGCTTTCCTATATTTAATGTCATGAAACAAATAATCAAAAATAAATTTTCTGTGATGCCGAAGACCTCAACAGGCAACTGACATTGATTTAGCACTTTTAGTTGAAGATGGTTGTAAATGTGACAGTTTTGTTGTTTGTACTCATACAGAATTTTGTGATTACTGAAGGTGGAGTTGATCTTGGAGACTCCTTCACTCATGTCCATCAATACCAGTTAAAGGTTGCATACTTCTCAGACTTGGCAACAAAAATTAACTAAAGGTTACCACCAGCAACCTTGAACCACTGACGAATCAATACCATTCCATGTTAACAATCATTCAGAAGATATGCTGAAGATAGTAAAGGTACAGGTTTAATACTATCTGAACACGTGATCGACTGTTCAACACGTGATCGACTGAACTGGCTGAATCTTGAAGACATAGCTCTAGACTGGCCTTGTAGCATGCAGCAAGGGAGTCAACACTGGGAAAAGACAAAAGAAAAAAAATGTAAATGTTTTGAAATTTGAAGTAAGAGCAGAAAGTGCAGAAAGTGCTCTGTTTTTAGACAGTCACTATGAAGGGTTAATATTTTAAGTTGACAGCTTTTTATAAGAACTGGGTTGATGTTCATTAATACCAAAGAAAAGAATCTCTCTATTGGTGCCGTATGGCCCTTTGAGAGTTTGAGGCATTTTCTGCTTTCACTTAAAGGACAAAAACTTATTTGATTTTGTCCTCCCCAACATACGTAAAGTATTACCATAAAATAATAATCTTAAGGACATAAATAATCTCCGGAAATAGTAAGGGACCGAGGGTCTAGTGAAGTGGAGAAACTGAGGGAAATACATGTTAGTAGGGAAGTGGTGTTAGGTAAATTGAAGGGATTAAAGGCAGATAAATCTCCAGGGCCAGATGGTCTGCATCCCAGAGTGCTTAAGGAAGTAGCCCAAGAAATAGTGGATGCATTAGGGATAATTTTTCAAAACTCCTTAGATTCTGGATTAGTTCCTGTGGCTTGGAGGGTGGCTAATGTAACCCCACTTTTTAAAAAAGGAGGGAGAGAGAAACCGGGGAATTATAGACCGGTTAGTCTGACATCCGTGGTGGGGAAAATGCTAGAGTCAGTTATCAAAGATGTGATAACAGCACATTTGGAAAGAGGTGAAATCATTGGACAAAGTCAGCATGGATTTGTGAAAGGAAAATCATGTCTGACGAATCTTATGACATTTTTTGAAGATGTAACTAGTAGAGTGGATAGGGGAGAGCCAGTGGATGTGGTATATTTAGATTTTCAAAAGGCTTTTGACAAGGTCCCACACAGGAGATTAGTGTGCAAACTTAAAGCACACGGTAATGGGGGTATGGTATTGATGTGGATAGAGAATTGGTTGGCAGACAGGAAGCAAAGACTGTTAATAAACGGGACCTTTTCAGAATGGCAGGCAGTGACTAGTGGGGTACCGCAAGACTCAGTGCTGGGACCCCAGTTGTTTACAATATATATTAATGATTTAGACGAGGGAATTAAATGCAGCATCTCCAAGTTTGCGGATGACAGGAAGCTGCGCGGCAGTGTTAGCTGTGAGGAGGATGCTAAGAGGATGCAGGGTGACTTGGATAGGTTAGGTGAGTTGGCAAATTCATGGCAGAAGCAATTTAATGTGGATAAATGTGAGGTTATCCACTTTGGTTGTAAGAACAGAAAAACAGATTATTATCTGAACGGTGGCTGATTAGGCAAAGGGGAGATGCAACGAGACCTGGGTGTCATTGTACACCAGTCATTGAAGGTGGGCATGCAGGTACAGCAGGCAATGAAAAAGGCAAATGGTATGTTGGCATTCATAGCAAAAGGATTTGAGTACAGGAGCAGGGAGTTTCTACTGCAGTTGTACAAGGCCTTGGTGAGACTGCACCTAGAATATTGTGTGCAGTTTTGGTCCCCTAATCTGAGGAAAGACATTCTTGCCATAGAGTGAGTACAGAGAAGGTTCACCAGATTGGTTCCACTTGGTTCAAATGAAGAAAGACTGGATCGACTAGGCTTATACTCATTGGAATTTAGAAGATTGAGGGGGGATCTTATTGAAACGTATAAAATTTTAAAGGGATTGGACAGGCTAGATGCAGGATCATTGTTTCCGATGTTGGGGAAGTCCAGAACGAGGGGTCACAGTTTAAGGATAAAGGGGATGCCTTTTAGGACCGAGATGAGGAAAAATGTCTTCACACAGAGAGTGGTGAATCTGTGGAATTCTCTGCCACAGGAAACAGTTGAGGCCGGTTCATTGGCTATATTTAAGAGGAAGTTAGATATGGCCCTTGTGGCTAAAGGGATCGGGGGTATGGAGAGAAAGCAGGTACAGGGTTCTGAGTTGGATGATCAGCCATGATCATACTGCATGATGGTGCAGGCTTGAAGGGCCAAATGGCCTACTCCTGCACCTATTTTCTATGTTTCTATGTTTCTAAAAGTCACGTCACTTTCATTGTCATTTTTACCATAACTGCTATGTACAGTACATAGTAAAAATGAGACGTTTTTCAGGACCATGGTGTTACATGACACAGTACAAAAACTAGACTGAACTACGTAAAAAACAACACAGAGAGAAAAGAAACAACTACACTAGACTACAGACCTACCCAGGACTGCATAAAATGCACAAAACAGTGCAGGCAATACAATAAATAATAAGCAGGATGATAGGGCAGTAAGGTGTCAGTCCAGGCTCTGGGTATTGAGGAGTCTGATAGCTTGGGGGAAGAAACTGTTACATAGTCTGGTCGAGAGAGCCCAAATGCTTCGGTGCCTTTTCCCAGATGGCAGGAGGGAGAAGAGTTTGTATGAGGGGTGTGTGGGGTCCTTCATAATGCTGTTTGCTTTGCAGATGCAGCGTGTAGTGTAAATGTCCATGATGTCAGGAAGAGAGACCCCGATGATCTTCTCAGCTGACCTCACTATCCGCTGCAGGGTCTTGCGATCCAAGATGGTGCAATTTCCGAACCAGGTGGTGATGCAGCTTCTCAGGATGCTCTCGATACAAACCCTGTAGAACGTGATAAGGATAGGGGGTGGGAGATGGACTTTCCTCAGCCTTCGCAGAAAGTAGAGGCACTGCTGAGCTTCCTTTGCTATGGAGCTGGTGTTGAGGGACCAGGTGAGATTTTCCGTCAGGTGAACACCAAGAAATTTGGTGCTCTTAATGGTCTCTACCAAAGAGCCGTCGCTGTTTAGCGGGGAGTGGTCATTCCATACCCTCCTGAAGTCAACAACCAACTCTTTTGTTTTGTTCACATTAAGCGACAGGTTGTTGGCTCCGCACCAGTCCATTAGCTGCTGGACCTCCTCTTTGTAAGCTGACTCGTCGTTCTTGCTGATGATGTGCTTCACATCATCACTTGATGATATGGTTCAAGCTGTGTGTTGCAGCACAGTTGTGGGTCAGCAGAGTAAACAGCAGTGGACTGAGCACACAGCTCTGGGGGGCCCCCGTGCTCAGTATGATGGTGTTGGAGATGCTGCTCCCGATCCGGACTGACTGAGGTTTCCCAGTCAGGAAGTCTAGGATCCAGTTGCAGAGGGAGGTGTTCAGGCCCTGTAGGCTCAGCTTTCCAATCAGTTTCTGAGGGATGATTGTGTTGAATGCTGAACTGAAGTCTATGAACAGCATCCGAATGTATGTGTCTTTTTTGTCCAGGTGGTTAGGGCCAGGTGGAGGGTGATGGCAATGGCTTCAGCTGTTGAGCGGTTGGGACAGTACGCAAACTGCAGGGGGTCCAGTGAAGGGGGCAGCAGGGTCTTGATATGCCTCATGACGAGCCTCTCGAATCACTTCATGATAATCGATGTGAGTGCAGTCATTTAGGCAGGACACTGAAGACTTCTTCGGCACGGGGACGATGGTGGTTGCCTTGCAGCACGTTGGAACGGTGGCGCTGCTCAGGGAGATGTTGAAGATGTCAGTGAGAACATCTGCTAGCTGGTCTGCACGTCCTCTGAAAGCTCTACTAGGAATGTTGTCTGGTCCAGCAGCTTTCCGTGGGTTGACCTTGCACAGGGTTCTTCTCACATCAGCCACGGTGAGACACAGCACCTGGTCATTTGTAGGTAGGGTGGATTTCCTCGCCAACACATCATTTTCCACCTCAAAACAGAAATTCAATGCATCTGGGAGGGAGGCATCACCTGCACAGTCAGGTGATGTTGTCCTGTAATTGGTGATGTCCTGGATACCCTTCCACATGCGCCACATGTTGCCACTGTCCTGGAAGTGGCTGTGGATTCATTGGGTGTGCACACTTTGCCTCTCTAATGGCCCTAGACAGTTTGGCCCTTGCTGCTGTTAGGGCTGCCTTGTCACCTGCTCTGAAGGTGGAGTCATGGGTCCTCAGCAGCGCACACACCTCCACGGTCATCCATAGCTTCTGGTTAGCCCGCATAATGATGGTCTTGGACAGAGTACTATCATCAATGCACTTGCTGCTGTAGCTGGTCACTGATGCTGTGTACTCCTCTAAGTTGGTAGAGTCCCCATCGGTTGCAGCCTCCCTGAACATGTGCCAGTCAGTGTTCTCAAAGCAGTCTTGAAGAGCAGAGTTGGCTCCTGCTGGCCAGGTATTCACCTGCTTCTGAACTGGTCTGGAGCACCTGACAAGAGGTCTGTATGCTGGGATTAGCATAACAGAGATGTGGTCTCAGTAACCGAGGTGGGGGCGGGGCTCTGCCCGGTATGCGACAGGGATGTTTGTATAAACTAGGTCCAATGCGTTCTCCCCCTTAGTTGCCAAGTCCACATACTGATGGAATTTGGGGAGCACTGCCTTAAGGTTCACGTGGTTAAAATCACTGGCTACAATAAACAGTCCATCAGTGTGTGCGTTCTGCAGTTCGCTAATAGCCCCGTCAGTTCACAGAACGCCTCCTTAGCATTAGCGCTGGGGGAAATGTACTCACTGAATATAAGTACAGAGGTGAATTCCCGTGTCAAATAAAATGGTCTGCATCTAACAGCCACAAACTCCACTGGCGATGAGCAGTATCTGGAAGCCAGCACAGAGTTCTTACACCATTCGGTATTGATGTAAATACACACACCACCACCGGGAGTCTCACCAGAGAGAGCTGCATCCCTGTCCGCTCGAAACAAGGCAAGCCCGTCTAACTGAATGGCAGCAACTGAAATTCCCTCAGTGAGCCACGTTTCTATAAAAACATACGCAGAGTAGACTCTGTACTCCCGCCGAGTATTTTGTTGTAGTTGGATGTAGTTTATTGTCCAGGGAGCAGACATCGGAGAGCAGAATGGACTGGAGAGCTGGCCGGCTAGGGTTTGCTTTTTGACTGGCACGGACCCCTACCCGCTTGCCTCACTTCCACTTCCTCACACATCGCTCACGACATCTCCATCTCTGGCTACCAGCATCAGGCGAGTCCATGGATTGTAGGCCTGTTCCCCCTCAGCAAGCCGAGGTCATGTAATTGAACCAGAAGATCTTTGTGAAGGTTTGTTTTTGGGCAATCTCTGTATTGTAGTAGTATCTGGCAATCGTAGATAGTCGCTCTGTTATCCATGTGCCCTAATCAAAAGTTGTGTATTCAAACTTAAATTAGAAAATTAAGTTAAAGTAACACCAGGTCTGAAAGACCACTGCTGCTGTGATGCGTTGCCTCATGGGAAAAAAAGATAAAAGTGTTGGCTGAAGCTATCCGAAGTCCTTTTGAGGGTGAAGACTTTTAAAATAGATATCTCTCTATAAAATAATAATCTGTATATTATAAAGGTTTAAGCAAGTTACTTATATGATGATTGTGGAGTGTTAAGAGACCGAAGGACGAGGGTTGGATCATCTATCCTCTTTCAACCCTTCCTCTTTCAAAAAAATGCTAAATTTGTTGCAACACTTGTAATGTATTTTATTGTTAAAGGTCCTTGAAACATTTAATGTAATAATTAGGGAGAGATTGGATAGGCTAGGACTTTTTTTTTATTGGAGTGCAGGAGACTGAGAAGTGATCTAATGGAGTTGTATAAAATTATGGAAGACATAGAGAGGGTGAATGCACTCAGTCTTTTTCCCAGTGAATCAAGAACTAGAAGGCATGGGTTCAGGCGAGACTGGAAATCTTCAATTGGACCTTGAGAGGCACCTTTTTTTTACAGAGAGGGTGGTACATATAATACTATTTGGAATGAGCAGCCAAAGGAAGTGGCTGAAACAGGTACAATAACAACATTTAAAATCTATTTGGACAAGGACATTGACATGAAAGGTTTAGAAAGATATGGGCCAAACACTGGCAAGTGGGACCAGCTTGGATGGGCATTTAGTCAGCATGGACCAATTGGATCTTGTTTTTTTACTGTATATCTCTTCAACTGTATGACTTTAATCGTTTCTGATTTTTACTTTGTAAATGCACTCGTTGGGTAGACCATTCTCAGTAAAGAATTACGTTGCTTCTCTGGTAAGCTGAAGAATCTTGTCCTGAAAAATGTTGTCTCATTTTTACTATGTACTGTACCAGCAGTTATGGTTGAAATGACAATAAAAAGTGACTTGACTTGACTTGACATGGTGATGGAATTTCATTTGACAAATCAACAGTATTTTCAAAATCTTGAGATTTTAAAAAATATCAAAATTTTCAAAATTTTGATACCGTATATCAAAAGTTTTAGTTGTTGATTCATCTTCATCATCTGTCTCCTCAATTTATAACATAAATATTAAGGTTTAAACAGTGGTATTGGCCCCTGAGCCATGGACTATGGCTATAAAAGTCATGCCGGATAGCAGGAAAGCACCATTAACATTCTCTGATGTTTTTAGGGTTCCTGGGATGCTCTGGGGGATTATCTAGAATAAGTGTTTTCATAAAGTTAGGGCTTTCTTTGTCAGGAATGGCACTGCAAGAAAACCATTCTTGAAAAATTGTACCTAGGCTTCCTATTAGATCACTAAATAACACACGAATGTTCTGTAGAATAGCCCTTCAAAACAATTGGAGTTTCTGAAGGTTCACCACTAAGGGTTTCAATTTGAAATCTCTTGGAATTCCACCAAGAAGGAGAGTTAAGTATTTTGCCAATTTAAAGCCTGGTGCAGTCATTTGCTCTTTATAAGTGTTTGTTCTTTGCCGCATATGATTCCATAAAACCCCGTCTCATCAGCAATAAAGACTTGTTACAGTGAGCCGATGACCCCTTTAATCATTTTTTATCAAGTGGACAAGAAACATTCCAGGGCACTTCAGCATCAGACTAGTTGTTTTACCCATTACTTTGAAGTTGTACAAATTGCTATCTGCCTTAAAAGATCCAAACAAATCACAACTAACCAGACCATTTTCCAATTGTGAATTTTTGCCCTGTTCATTCTGAAAGTCATCTTAACAACTTCCAGTTTTCACATGAATATCACACTAAAAGGTTTGTTGGCTTTGTCTTCAATCCAAAAGGTAAGAACTTCTGTACTATTTTCATGAACTAGCTTCTAGACTATGTTATCGGTGAGATCTACAGGTATGACCATTTGAGCACTTTGATTTATCAGCATAATTAATAATTGTTCTCAACATTATGGGAAGTTACT